>NC_054488.1:4362773-4697059 GCF_017639515.1 Carcharodon carcharias | reverse complement strand
AGAAACCAGCCGGCTACTAATGTGTAACTAGTGGGTGGTTCCTTTGACTAGCACCTGTGGAAATGTCCTTCATGCTACATGCTCAGCTGTACAAGGTTGAGAGAAGAATTGGCTAGAGCATTGAGCTCCATAATGACATCTCTGATGTTAAATCCATGTTGTGCATTATCTGACATCATGATCTCCCTGCTCTACATACTTCTGACAAATCTTTACTGCCGGCTCACTAACACTCTCACCATTACAGTGTCTGATGTAGTTCATTTGTAAAATGTGCTTGCACGCCCTGGAGGTCATTCTGTAGCTCTGAGGGCACAAAACACTCATGCAAATAATCCCTATTTCTTGCCCATTGACTGCTTTCCAGGTTACAATTTCAAGAGCATCTACATGGCCATCTCCATGTGATCACTATTTATATATGAGCCTTGACATTAATTACCAGGGAGTTAATGATTTCAAGTTGTACTTAACATTCAGGCAGATAACTGAAGACAAAGCCTTCTTGTCAACTCCTTAGTTTAAATGAATTACCATCAAGAATGAAACAATTCCAAATTACATTGATCGACTACAGTCACTGCAATTCTACTGCCAGAAAGACAGACTATTCCGACAGATTGATCGAGAGTTCCTGCAGCACCTTCAACAAATCAATCTCCACTTGCAGAAAGCTGAAACATGGCAATTAATCATGGAGAATCATGGGAGAAGTGTCAAAATTTTGTGCAGTGACCATGACTCAAAGAGCTTCATCTGAAAATTAGCGTAAAGCTCAGCCCATTATCCACTCAATGATGGTCAGTTGACCATGGCAGAGTGTAACAAAATGAAGAGGATGTAACTACTCATTTGTGACAGAGAATTATTCAAGATCATGGTATCATAGAATGATACAACACACAAGGAGGCCATGTGTCTGTTCATTTTTATCAATCCAAGATTTCCTGAAGTCTATTCCCAGCCTCTTCACTGTTTCCTACATTTAAGTTTCTTGTCATCTGTGAAGTTAAAAGTATGCCTCATACACTCATGCCCAGGCTGTTAATATATAGCCATGTGGACATTGCAAAAATGTTATTCCTGGTGCCTAAAATGACAGGTGCAGGCATGCTTACAATCTCTCATTTAGTTTCAGTTATCTGTTTGAAAACTAGCAACAACTTGCATTTATATAAGAGCCATAAGACATAGGAGCAGAAATTAGGCCATTCGGCTCATCGAGTCTGCTCCGCCATTCAATCATGGCTGATAGGTTTCTCAACCCCATTCTCCCGCCTTCTCCCCGTAACCTTTGATCCTCTTACCAATCAAGAACCTATCTATCTCGTTCTTAAATACACTCAATGACCTGGCCTCCACAGCCTTCTGTGGCAATGAATTCCATAGATTCACCACTCTCTGGCTAAAGAAGTTTCTCCTCATCTCTGTTCTAAAAGGTCTTCCCTTTACTCAGAGGCTGTGCCCTCGGGTCCTAGTCTCTCCTACTAATGGAAACATCTTCCCCTCGTCCAGGCCTTTCAGTATTCTGTAAGTTTCAATCAGATCCCCCCTCATCCTTCTAAACTCCATTGAGTATAGACCCAGAGTCCTCAAACGTTCCTCATATGTTAAGCCTTTCATTCCTGGGATCATTCTCATGAACCTCCTCTGGACCCTCTCCAGGGACAGCACATCCTTCCTGAGATACGGGGCCCAAAATTGCTCACAATATTCTAAATGTGGTCTGACCAGAGCCTTATAAACCCTCAGCAGCACATCCCTGCTTTTATATTCTAGTCCTCTCGAAATAAATGCCAACATTGCATTTGCCTTCCTAACTACCAACTCAACCTGCAAGTTAACTTTAAGAGAATCCTGGACTAGGACTCCCAAGTCCCTTTGCACTCCAGATTTCTGCATTTTCTCCCCATTTAGAAAATAGTCTATGCCTCTATTCTTCCTACCAAAGTGCAAGACCTCACACTTCCCCATGTTGTATTCCATCTGCCACTTCTTTGCCCATTCTCCTAACCTGTCCAAATCCTTCTGCAGCCTCCCCGCCTCCTCAATATTACCTGTCCCTCAACCTATCTTTGTATCATCTGCAAACTTAGCCAGGATGCCCTCAGTTCCTTCATCTAGATCATTAATGTATAAAGTGAAAAGTTGTGGTCCCAACACTGACCCCTGTGGAACTCCACTAGTCACCGGCCGCCATCCTGAGAAGGACCCCCTTATCCCCACTCTCTGCCTCTTGCCAGAGAGCCAATCTTCTATCCATGCTAGTACCTTGCCTTTAACACCATGGGCTTTTATCTTACTGAGCAGCCTCCTGTGTGGCACCTTGTCAAAGGCCTTCTGGAAGTCCAAGTAGATAACATCCATTGGCTCTCCTTTGTTTAACCTACTCATTACTTCCTCAAAGAATTCTAACAGATTTGTCAGGCATGACCTCCCCTTGATGAAACCATGCTGACTTTGCCCGATTTTACCATGCACTTCCAAGTATTCTGAAATCTCATCCTTAATAACAGACTCTAAGATCTTACCAATGACCGAGGTCAAGCTAATTGGACTGTAATTTCCCGTCTTTTGCCTCACTCCCTTCTTAAACAGAGGGGTTACATTAGCGGTTTTCCAGTCGTCTGGGACCCTCCCTGACTCTAGTGATTCCTGAAAGACCATCACTAACGCCTCCACTATTTCTTCAGCTATCTCCTTCAGAACTCTAGGGTGTAATCAATCTGTTCCAGGTTATTTATCCACCTTCAGACCTTTCAGTTTTCCTAGTACCTTCTCCTTGGTAATGGCCACCATATTCACCTCTGCCCCCCGACACTCTTGTACTTTGGGGATGTTACTCGTGTCTTCCACCGTGAAGACTGACGCAAAGTACCTATTCAGTTCCTCCGCCATTTCTTTGTTCCCCACTACTTCTTCTCCAGTATCATTTTCCAGCGGCCCAATGTCCACTTTTGCCTCTCTCTTACCCTTTATATATCTAAAAAAACTCTTGCAATCTTCTTTTATATTACTGGCTAGTTTACCCTCAGATTTAATCTTCTCCCTCCTTCTTTCTTTTTTAGTTTTCCTCTGTTGGTCTTTGTAGGCTTCCCAATCCCCTGGTTTCCCACTGCTCTTCACCGCATTGTATGCTTTCTCTTTAGCTTTTATGCTGTCCCTGACTTCCCTTGTCAGCCACTGTTGTCTCGTCCTCCCTTTAGTATGTTTCTTCTTCCTAGGGATGAATTTTTGCTGTGTCTCCCAAATTATTCCCAGAAACTCCTGCCATTGCTGTTCCACTGTCTTTCCTGCTAGGCTTATCTCCCAGTCAATTCTGGCCAGCTCCTCCCTCATGCCTCTGTAGTTGCTTTTATTCAACTGTAATACCGTTACATCAGATTCCAGCTTTTTCCTCTCAAATTGCAGGGTAAATTCTATCATATTATGGTCACTTCCTCCTAAGGGTTCCTTCACCTTAAGCTCCCTTATCAAATCTGCCTCATTACACATCACTAAATCTAGAATTGCCTGTTCCCTAGTGGAATCCACCACAAGCTGCTCCAAAAAGCCATCTCGTAGACATTCCACAAATTCCTTTTCTTGGGATCCACTACCAACCTGATTTTCCCAGTCTACCTGCATATTGAAATTCCCCGTGATCACTGTAACCTTGCCTTTCTTACACACCTTTTCTATCTCCTGGTGTATCTTGTGCCCCACATCTGACTACTGTTCGGAGGCCTGTACATAACTCCCATTATGGTTTTTTTACCTTTGCGGTTCCTCAACTCTACCCACACAGATTCTACATCATCTGACCCTACATCATATAGCTCCTTTAACATAGATAAACATCCCAGGAGCTTCACACAGGCATTATCCGATAGAATATAATTGGCACTGAACCAGAGAAGGAGCCATTAGAACAGGTAACCAAAGGTTTGTTCAAAGAAGTTAGCTTTAAGGAGCATCTTAAACAGAACAGAGAGCTGGAGAGGCAGAAATGTTTAGGGAGGGAATTCCAGAGACATTTAATGTGACAGACAAGCTGTGCACAGGTAAACAGAGTGATTGATCTGATAATTAAGAGATGATAAGATGGGGAAAGCAGTACCTGCCAGATCTGTCTGGAGAATATAATTGATTAAAAATGACATACTTGCATGTTATGAAAAGAGCTCAGGCTTACTGAAAAAAAACTTGCTCCACAAAGAAAAAGATCTTTGTTCTGAGATACAAGAAACTGTCGGGACCAGAAACAACTAAACAGGAGCTCCTGATGTTCCAGTTCCTTTGTTATGACACTTGTCAAAGTTACTACAGTTAGACAGAACTCCATGGAGCCTGCATGTTGCAGATTTTAAAGGAATTAATTATAAGCACTCTAGAAAAAGACTAATGATTTGCTATTTTGGTCTCAGAAAACAGTTTCCTTGCCAATGAAATGTAAGCACTGTATTGCTATTCACTTGCTTTGTGTCAAAGAGCACATTCCTCTTTCATTTTAATGAGCAATGATTTCTTGTAAAGCTCATTTCTGCCTATTTATTTTGCTATGTTATCTGTTTGGCACTGCTTTGATTAGGAGTGAACAGACGGGACATTGCTATTTATGTACGATATAGTCAGGAATATAATCAGTCAGGAATGTAAGAATAATCAGCTAAAAGGGTGACAGCAAATGTATTTCCAGTTTGATTAAAATATAAAACTTTTGGAGGTCACAAGGCCTATAGAGAATTAGATGGGTACTCAAAAAATGGCAAATGTAAGGTTTAAATGTTCATTTAAATTAAAAGCTGTTGCACTGTTGTGTAACACTAAGACCAGCTAAATGTATTTGGTTGGAAGATCTGCAAATTACCAAACTATTAGCAACATTACATTCAATTATTTAGTGTTTAGCAATTGAATACTTTGCTTAATAAATTTGAGAGGACATTTTCAGCCTTTATACATCTTTGTTATCTTTCCGTAATGAATTGATCAGATGGTTAAAAACACTTCTGCGTGAGCTCCTTCTCATGTGCACAGACGTAAGATAACAAAGATATATAAAAGGGTGAAAGTACCAACAAACCCTGGCTTGGATAAATCAATAAAGTGTAAAGAACCTATCCTCATTCAAAACTGCAATTGTGTTTAGTTTGTGTATCATATTAATGCACTGACAAAGGAGACCAGGAGCATGAAGATCCTTCTTGACAAGTGTGAGTTTACAATCCTTTGCATTTTGTTTTCGTTTCGAGGGTTTCAGCAGAGGCTTTGGCCTTTCACCCTTTGGTATTTCGCGTTCAACCATGGATGTTTCCCCTTTCTGGTTGGGGCTCGATTGCCTAACCAAGGAAACTAAGATGGCTGCAACAAGTAACCTAGTCCCAAACCAGGAGGGGTGTAGCACCATTAGGGTGGTGGTGAAAAATCCTGAAGGAGGTACACCAATTGACCACACCTTCTTTGTCAAGTCTGTCCTTTTGGGATTCTGCAGATTCAAAGCTACAGACATCTACTGCCTGCAGGACTTCCCCAGTACAGTTCCCCAGTGCAACCTTCAAATGAACCTCAAGGCCATCGCTGCATGTATGAAATTTCACATGTTTGAGGATGGAAAGAAACCTGGCATAGCTGAAAATCCTCACAGCAAAGCCGCTGTTTACACTGCTGTCACAATGGAACAGTGTTGTGACTGTCCATCTTTCCTGCCCACATATTCCTGCTGCAGATGTGCTCACTTTCCTAGCCAGGTGTGTTGAGGTGGTTGGGAACTGCACGGAGGTCAAGGCACCTTTGGGATTTGAACCAGGAAATAGCAGGGCAAGGTGACCTTAATGGTGGACGGCAAGGGAACCATCCTCCACACTCCTTCCAGCTTCACTTTTGGAGGAAGTCGGGGCTATTTAGTTACACTGGGCTGCCCAGGGATTGTTGTACCCACAGTAAACCTGACTACTTTGCAGCAGCATCATTTGCAAGAACTGCAAGCAGGAAGGACATCAGACAAAGGACTACAACCTGTGTGGTGGGGCAAGACACCTTCACAAGACCTGCCCAAAAGGCTGCCTCCGTTACACACTGGCAATGAAAACCAAACAGGGGCTTGTGAACACAACGCCAAACCTGGTTACTGCGAAGGAGACTTGGAATCATCCACCAACCAACCCCCCAATGAGAAGAATTGGACAAGAATGGACCAAGGAGGTGGTAAAGGGTGTGACAGCTGATTGCCAAACACCAACACTTTCCCCACGTTTCCAACGTTTCAGCAACCAAATCAATGGAGGAGGAACCAGCAGAGAGACAACGGGCTGAGTGGCAGCTGTTGGAAGAGATAACGACAAGAAAGGACCAAGACATGACACCCACCCGAAATGGATGACAGTGACTACTGCATTTCAGATTAGGAGGGATAAGGAGGAGCAGCAAAAGAAGTGGAAAAGCACTAGGGAGCCGGAAGAGAAGAAACCTGAGCTTCAAAATAGTGGAGACAACAAAGGGGCCAGTGCATCCCAGCTCAGGGAAGCCCGGAGCAGCAACATCCTCAAGGAGGAGCAGAATGGAAAGACTCTTCACTTGAGGAAAGCCCAAACTTCACCGCTTGCTTGACTCCCCCGATGTCAGCCAGGCAGAAGA
Organism: Carcharodon carcharias; assembly: GCF_017639515.1. Taxonomy (NCBI): domain Eukaryota; kingdom Metazoa; phylum Chordata; class Chondrichthyes; order Lamniformes; family Lamnidae; genus Carcharodon; species Carcharodon carcharias. The sequence continues at coordinate 4,690,444 of NC_054488.1, read as the reverse complement.
GCACTAGCTGGGCAGACCAGGATGGCTTTCTCAGCCTGACAACAGTGAAACTGTTTGCAGAAATACTCATGCTTAAACCGTATATTGTCCCTTGGCCACTATGTCCAACTCAGTTTACTGAAACATTGCATTTTCAATAAATATCCATACAAAACATTCCGTACGAGGGCCAAACCAATCCTCACTATCGCTTCATATGCCACATCTAAACTGCATAACCTTATGATGGGAACAAGCAGATAGCATTCTGCCACAGCCAACAGTTTCAGGGTGCTATGGTGGCCCACAGTGGCTCATATGTAATGAAGGAAACAGGTAGCATTGCATCTGATATATTACCAGGTCGGTCAGAATTTACCCCAGAAAATTCTAATTAATCAGTTCTAGAGACAAGAATCATCAGAAGCCACCAGGACACTGAATGATCCACCAATGGTGAATATAGAAAAAGATATTTTCAGTTCCAACTTCAATTCAATCAAGGCATCTGATTTTATGGGACATCTTCTGGTGTCAGGACAAATAACAAGGTTTTTAACTTTAATACTGGCAAACGTGCAAACAGTTGAAGGAGACCTGACTTGATGTCAGATATGAAAGGGTGTTGCTGAACAACTGCGAATTTTTCTCAGAAGATTTCCTCACAAGTGACATATTTATGCCACAATGAAGCGGAGTTTTAATTTTTGCTTTTTATGATTATTACAGTAATAAAGCAGTGAACACTTAAATATATCCATAATGGCAATATCAGCATTTGTTTCAACCTCATCACAACATGTACTTAATTTACTGTAAAGGCTCCAAGACATCCAGTGGTTTTGAAAGGCGCTATATAAATAAAGTCTTTCTTTCCCATGAGCTAAAAACTTTAAAAACAATACTTTCACCGAGACCAATTCCCTGGAGCTGTCTGCAATGTAGCTGTTAAACTCCAGTTTAAAATGTCTATATTTTGCCCTCTTTCAGTTGGGAACTAATTGATTTAAAATTCCCCATTAGTTCCTGACTCCTCATATGGATAGAAGGACATTATCACTACAAATCCACCAGAAGGGCCAGAAGTTAGTAGATACACTGGCTCCTACGTCCTGAGCTGTGAACTTCATTGAGTCTTGTATGGGGTGGAGATTTCACCCTAACCAAAATCAGTGGTAGTGGACCATTAAAGCCAGTGGCCATCAGACCTTGGCAGATGGGGGTCACGCAACTGGAGACATCGTTTTATTCATTCATGGGATGTGGGCTTTGCTGGCTGGGACAGCATTTGTTGTCCATCCCTAATTACCTTTGAGAAGGTGGTGGTGAGCTGCCTTCTTGAACTGCTGCAGTCCATGTGGTGTAGGTACACCCACAGTGCTGTTAGGGAGGGAGTTGCAGGATTTTGACCCAGTGACAGTGAAGGAACAGCGATATATTTCCAAGTCAGGATGGTGAGTGACTTGGAGGGAAACTTGCAGGTGGTGGTGTTCCCATGTGTCTGCTGCCCTTGTCCTTCTAGATGGTAACGGTTGTGGGTTTGGAAGGTGCTGTCTAAGGAGCCTTGGTGAATTCCTGCAGTGCATCTTGTAGATGGTACACACTGCTGCTACTGTGCGTCGGTAATGGAGGGAGTGATTCTTTATGGATGGGGTGCCAATCAAGCGGAATGCTTTGTCCTGGATGGTGTCGAGCTTCTTGAATGTTGTGGGACCTGCACTCATCCAGGCAAGTGGGGAGTATTCCATCACAGTCCTGACTTGTGCCTTGTAGATGGAGGACAGGATTTGGGGAGTCAGGAGGCGAGTTACTCACTGCAGGATTTCTAGCCTCTGACCTGCTCTTGTAGCCACAGTATTTATATGGCTAGTCCAGTTCAGTTTCTGGTCAATGGTAATCCCCAGGATGTTGATAGTGGGGGTTTCAGTGATGGTAATGCCATTGAATGTCAAGGGGCAATGGTTAGATTCCCTCTTGTTGATGGTCATTGCCTGACACATGTGTGGCGTGAATGTTACTTTCCATTTGTCAACCCAAGCTTGGATATTGTCCAGGTGTTGCTGCATTTGGACATGGACTGTTTCAGTATCTGAGGAGTTGCGAATGGTGAACATTGTGTAATCATCAGCAAACAACCCCACTTCTGACCTTAAGATGGAAGGAAGGTCATTGATGAAGCAGCTGAAGATGGTTGGGCCGAGGACACTACCCCAAGGAACTCCTGCTGAAATGTCCTGGGGCTGAGGTAATTGACCTCCAACAACCAAAAACATCTTCTTTTGTGCTAGGTGTAACTCTAAACAGCGGAGATTTTTCTCTAATTTCCATTGACTCCAGTTTTGCTAGGGCTCCTTGATGCCACACTTGGTCAAAGGCTGCCTTGATGTCAAGGGCAGTCACTCTCGCCTCACCTCAGGAGTTCAGCTCTTTTGTCCATGTTTGAAACAAGGCTGTAATGAGGTCAGGAGCTGAGTGGCCCTGGCGGAAGCCAAACTGGGCATCAGTGAGCAGGTTATTGCTAAGCAAGTGCCGCTTGAAAGCACTGTTGACCACTTCAATTACTTTGCTGATGATTGAGAATAGGCTGATAGGTGGTAATTGGCCGGGTTGCATTTGTCCTGCTTTTTGTGTACTCGACATACCTGGGAAATTTTCCACTTAACCGGGTAGATGCCAGTGTTGTAGCTGTACTGGAACAGCTTGGCTAGGGGCATGGCAAGTTCTAGAGCACAATCTTCAGTACTATTGCTAGAGTAACATAGCCTTTGCACTATCTGGTGCCTTCAGCTGTTTCTTGATGTCACGTGGAATTAATCAAATTGGCTGAAGACTGGCATCTATGATGCTGGGAACCTCTGGAGGAGGCCGAGATGGATCATCCACCTGGCATTTCTGGCTGAAGATTGTAGCAAATGCTTCAGCCTTATCTTTTGCACTGATGTGCTGGGCTCCTCCATCATTGAGGATGGGGATATTTGTAGAGCCTCCTCCTCCAGTGAGTTGTTTAATTGCCAACCGCCATTCACAACTGGATGTAGCAAGACTGCAGAGCTTAGATCTGATCCATTGGTTGTGGGATCGCTTAGCTCTATCTATCACTTGCTGCTTATGCTGTTTGGCACGCAAATAGTCCTGTGTTATAGCTTCACCAGGTTGACCCCTCATTTTTAGGTATGCCTGGTGCTGCTCCTGGCATGCCCTCCTGCACTCTTCATTAAACCAGGGTTGATCCCCTGGCTTGATGGTAATGGCAGAGTGGGGGATATGCTGGGCCATGAGGTTACAGATTGTGTTCGAGTACAATCCTGCTGCTGATGGCCCACAGCACCTCATGGATGCCCAGTCTTGAGTTGCCAGATCTGTTTGAAATCTATTCCATCTAGCATGGTGGTAGTGCCACACAACACGATGGAGGGTATCCTCAATGTGAAGGTAGGGCTTCATCTCCACAATAACTGTGCAGTGGTCACTCCTACTGACACTGTCATGGACAGATGCATCTGTGCCAGGCAGGTTGGTGGAGATGGGGTCAAGTATGTTTTTCCCTCTTGTTGGTTCCCTCACCACCTGCCGCAGACCCAGTCTAGCAGCTATGTCCTTTAGGACCAGGCCAGCTCGTTCAGTAGCGGTGCTACTGAGCCACTCTTAGTGATGGACATTGAAGTCCCCACCCAGAGTACATTCTGTGCCCTTGCCACCCTCAGTGCTTCCTCCAAGTGACGTTCAACATGGAGGAGCACAGATTCATCAGCTGAGGGCGGGGGGTACGTGGTAATCAGCAGGAGGTTTCCTTGCGCATGTTTGACCTGATGCCATGAGACTTCAGTCGATGTTGAGGACTCCCAGGGCAACTCCCTCCCGACTGTATAACCACTGTGCCGCCACCTCTGCTGGGTGTGTCCTGCTGGTGGGACAGGACATATCCAGGGATGGTGATGGTGGAATTTAGGACATTATCTGTAAGGTAGGTATGATTCTGTGAGGATGACTATGTCAGTCTGTTGTTCGACTAGTCTGTGGGACAGCTCTCCCAATTTTGGCACGAGCCCCCAGTTGTTATTAAGGAGGACTTTGCAGGGTCGACAGGGCTGAGCTTGCTGTTGTCGTTTCTGGTGCCTAGGTCAATGACGGGTGGTCTGTCCGGTTTCATTCCTTTTTTGAGTGGCTTGATACAACTGAGCGGCTTGCTAGGCCATTTCAGAGGGCATTTAACAGTCAACCACATGGCTGTGGCTCTGGAGTTAAGCGTAGACCAGACCACCCAAAAAAGACATTTGGGAACGAGATGGGTTTTTACAACAACTGATAATGGTTTGATGGTCATCATTAGACTTTTAATTCCAGATTTTTACTGAATTCAAATTCCACCATCTGCCATGACAGGATTCGAACCCAAGTTCCCAGAGCATTACTCTGGGTCTCTGAATTACTTGTCCACCAACAATACCACTACACCATCACCTCGCCTCTAGCCATGAGTCATAGCCTGGGACCCTCAACAATCAAAAGCAACTAAATTCCTGTAACGGTCCCTTACAAAGAGGAGTGGAGAGAGAGCATATAATTCTGATCTTTCTGAGAAATGCCCAGCACCATGCCCAAGCCCAATGGCAGGGATGGATTTTACAATGGCTCCTTGGGGTAGTATTCCCAGAAGAACCCCTGGTGGTACTGGTCAACCACCACTACTAGCGTAATGAGGCAAGAAGTCCCTAATCCCAGAAGTTAGCTGAGAGCAGCAGAGGAGGCTCCTGACACTTATATTGAAATAAGTCTCCTGTGAAACTTCAGCCGTAGAATCTGTAATAAAGGTTGACATTAAGTTGCAGAGATATTTAGTGCACAATTGATTCAAAATAACATTTTGAAATTTGATCTTTCAGATTGAAGGATGAATCCTTGAATATTCTCCACTGTACCAAATAGCACCTATGTTACATTGTGCAGGTGAAAGCACACCCAATCATTTTATTGTAGAGTCAAGGGTGAATGTCCTTGAATGGAACATAGTGTTAGCAACAGAACAATGTAACACACGTACAAACTGAAGGAATATTCTAACTGTACACAGTGCTCCTTGTACATTGCTAAAAACTCCAAGGCTCTACCTGGGGTCAGTTGTTTTAATCCAAGGCAATAATGCTTCAAAAAACTAATTGAAATGAATGCTGTGTTGACAGTAGAAATGTTTTGCAAAGGCCATTTCCAAAGTTATATTAATCAAATATATTCCCTAAAGTACATGTACCTTCCTCAAAACAGGCTTTTCATGAACCTGGCAGAGAATAAACCAACATAATTTACAATGGACAAGCAATTAGGTTATTCAATTCAAAGCATTTCTCGTTTTCCCTCCAAAATTTAGTGTATTCCCATCTTTATCCACCTGTCCCATTTGCTGTGACACACTGTTGTTTGGATCGACATTCCCAATGCCTCAGTTGAGCTAGCAGCCAGAAGATAGATGGAACCGGGCCTTTGCCAATGTTTCTAAGGCAATTAAGGTGTATGAAGTGCCTGTTTGTATAATTTATACTCATTATATACTTATGCAGCTAATGGAGTCAAATAGCCCCTGTTAGTAGCTGAATTACATGGTTTATAATGACATAACTGGATAGAACAAGTCCCACTGGTATAAGGTTTTATGCAGTGGATTTTGTGAGATGTTGTTCAGAATGAGTCAATGGACAGAAAGGAAACTACTTCATACAATGTGAATAAAAGACATCATTATCTTGGCACGACTACAATCAAAGATGGAGGAGACCATACATCATTCCACAGCTCACTGGAGCATCAATGATGCACAATTTATATAAGGCCATAATAAGAAAGGAAAACTCTTACACTTACATGTACCGGAGTTCAGATTCTCTTCTAACCAGGATATCTCTTATCCTTTCAATTTTAAAAAGTTCATCTTCAATGTCATCCACTGTTATGGTAGAATCAGCCATTGATACAACATCTATCTCTGCAATGCAAATAAAGGCATTAGTGATGAATGATTTACACGTTTGAATTACAGGGTTTTCTAGAAATAACTACTCCATTATTTTTTAATTCAGATTTTTGGAAAAAGAACTATTGTATAACACAGACAAAATAGGAAATGATATTCCACTTCGCTGGGGGAAGGGGAGAGGTCGAGTGGAAGGTAGAAACATTTGGTTTCTATGTATTTTCCTATCAATGGCCTTAAGTAATTAGTGGTAAGCATTCTAAATGCTTCATTAAACCATTCCATCACTGAAATTAAAAGCACAAATGATTCATCCATTGTTTCAAAATATAAACCCTGAGATATTAATAGCTAACATTCACTGATATTGATGACACTTTGAACATTTTCAACAAGCTAAATATTCAGGAGAATCACACAAAATGGCAAATTGCCCTTTATATTGTATTCATGTTTCCTAAATGTTCTGTACAGTGGATAATGGTCACAATATACTGATTAAATGAATAAAACCATAAGAAAGAGATCAAACTTTGAGTTGTGGTGTTAGCATTCGATCAGACACTTGATTCAATGATCAAACAAATGGCAGCTGTTTCAATCACTTACTATGACGACTTACAAATATATTTGGGAGAGGATTGAGGTGTCCCACAGTGTTCTGGAACTGTTCCTATTCATGGTGTACATCAAGAATTTGGAATATAGTCTTAGAGGGAGTGACGTCCAAGTCTGCAGTTTCACCTGATCCCATCTCTGTAACATCAAGCCCTCCGACTACCACCCCACTAACCCCGGAATGCTCCTTTCTTTAGCCTCTGGCTTCTTTTACATCCCCTCTCCCTTTGCCTCCGCCATTGGTAGCTGTACCTTTAGCTGCCTCAACATCAAGCTCCAGAATTCCCTTCCTAAATCCTTCCATTTCTCCATCAGTCTTGTCACATGTAAGGTACTCCTTAAAGTTCATCTCTTTGACCAAGCTTTTCCTCAACACTTTCAATATCAACATCTATGGCTCAGCGTCCGTTCTCTCCTCCGTAAATCATTAGAGGAAACTTTTCTACATTAAAATTCAAGTTGATGTTACAGATATCACTTGTGTTGACACAAACACCTCTATGGATTGGCTGGACGATTTCCAGGTATAATTTCTATTAAAAAAAGGTACTTCTGGGACAGATAATAACAGCTATTCCAGGTTTTGACACTACTGTTAAATTCCTCAGTACTGAGCATGGCTGGCTGAGTGGATCCTAAATCTAAACAGCGAGTTGATAAACATTAACCTGCGGAGTCACAGTTAGACGCTTTTAAAAAAATTACATCGTCACTCTCTTCATTAGCAACAATGTCTAGAGTGCTTTTGACTGGAACATTCTGCAACTTAAGGACCAAATATTTTTTGAAACTGAACACCATAAATTTCAGCAAGGTTTTTAAATTTAGTCCTGGAATCCTGCGTGCAGGTGGTTAACTTTTAAAAGTGAAGCATATATGACTGTTTATGTTATTCACTCCTGTAAGTTATCAAATATTTGACAATACTAATTATTCTTCATGTTCTAAGGTAAATTTTTCCTTCACTTACATTTCTACTAGGAGGCACTTTGATGACTGCTGCTTCTATTCTAAGAAGTCACTGGATTGTGATATCTGTATCAAGCTCATCACTAGTTGGGTTGCAGTCCCCTTTGGAAAAGTTCATTTATATTCCAAGTTATTCAATTAGAAATTCTTAAATTAAATCATGTAGGTGCTTTTAAACTACTTTAAAAAAATACGTCCCTAATTAATTTACCTTGTAACTAACTGAGAATGTGTGTTGTAATAAGACTAGTCATTTAAACTGTGAACCAAACTTAAGATTGTCACTTTCCTGTTAGTCTGCTGGGGCATGCCTTGTAGGTCAGAGACTCCTTGATGAAATGGACAAGTTCAAGCAGTGTGCCACATAATGATTTCCCCACGTGCCACAACATCTCAGTGCATGACATTGTAGCTCTGCCGTTAGACTTGTCTCACCAAGACGTGATTTTAAGATATAAAGAAATTATAAGATATCAGGAATCAGAATCTTTCCATTTTGATTTTGGGGTGTAATTCATTAACGTTTCAGAAAGAAAAGTGCCAGAAGTTGCACTTTATATATTACATTTCACAAAGACCAAGATCAAAAGCATTTCACAGCCAATGAAGTCCTTTCAAAGTGTAGTCACAATTGTGTTGTAGAAAACACAGCCGCCAATTCACCCAAAGCAATGAAATAATGACCAACCTGTTCAAAGAACAAAGAAAAGTACAGCACAGGAACAGGACCTCCGCCCTCCAAGCCTGCGCCGATCATGTTGCCTGTCAAACTAAAACATTTTGCACTTCCGGGGTCCGTATCCCTCTATTCCCATCCTATTCATGTGGTGGTTAAGCTGCCTCTTAAACACCACTGTCGTACCTGCTTCCAACACCTCCTCTGGCAGCGAATTCCAGACACTCACTACCCTCTGTGTAAAAAACTTGCTCCGCTCATCTCCTCTATCGTTTTCTCCTCTCACCTTAAACCTATGTCCCCGAGTAATTGACTCTTCCACCCTGGGAAAAAGCTTCTGACTATCTACTCTGTCCATGCCACTCATCATTTTGTAAACTTCTATCAAGTCACCCCTCAATCTCTGTCGCTCTAGTGAGAACAATCCGAGTTTCTCCAACCTCTCCTCATAGCTAATAACCTCCAGAGCAGGCAGCATCCTGGTAAACCTCCTCTGCACCCTCTCCAATGCCTCCATATCCTCCTGGTAATGTGGCGACCAGAATTGCATGCAATATTCCAAGTGTGGCCTAACCAAAGTTCTATACAGCTACAGCATGACTTCCCAGCTTTTATACTCAATAGCCCTGCCAATGAAGGCAAGCATGTCATATGCCTTCCTGACTACCTTATCCACCTGTGTTGCCACTTTCAGTGACCTGTGGACCTGTACACCCAGATCCATCTGCTTGTCAAGGTACTTAAGTGTTCTGCCATTTGCTGTATAATTCCTGCCTGTATTAGACCTTCCAAAATGCATTACCTCGCATTTTTCCGGATTAAACTCCATCTGCCATTTCTCCGCCCAAGTCTCCAACCGATCTATATCCCGTTGTATCCTTTGACAATCCTCTTCACTATCTGCAACTCCTCCAACCTTACTAATTAGCCCAGTTACATTTTCCTCCAAATCATTTACGTATACTACAAACAGCAAAGGTCCCAGCACTGATCCCTGTGGAACGCCACTAGTCACAGCTCTCCATTCAGAAAAGCACCCTTCCACTGCTACCCTCTGTCTTCTATGACCAAGCCAATCTTGCCAGCTCACCTCCTGTGGACTACAAAGGGAAAATAGCCTGCACCTGCTCTCACCCACTGCACCCACCCTCACATGCTGCACCCACTCTCACCCACCCTACCCACTGCACCCACTGTCGCTCCCCACCCTACTGACTTCTCCTACTGCACCACCCTCACCCACTGCATCCACTCTCACCCACCCTACCCACTGCACCCACTGTCGCACCCCACCCTACTGACTTCTCCTACTGCACCACCCTCACCCACTGCATCCACTCTCACCCACCCTACCCACTGCACCCACTGTCGCACCCCACCCTACTGACTTCTCCTACTGCACCACCCTCACCCACTGCATGCACTCTCACCCAACCTACCCACTGCACCTGCTCTCACTCATTGCACCCACCCTCACCCACTCCCACCCTACCCACTGCACCCACCCTCACATACTGCATCCACTCTCACCCACTGTTGTCCCCCCCACCCTACCACCTTCTCCTACTGCACCACCCTCAGCCATTGCACCCACTCTCACCCACTGCACCCGCTCTCACCCATCCCATCTTACCCACTGCACCCGCTCTCACCACCCCCACCCTACCCACTGCACCCACTCTGATACACCCTACCTCCCAACATCAAAGCATAAATCCGAGGAGTGGTTGTTCACCTAATTATTACTAGCCGGCTGTATGGATCACACAGCGTTTGATCCAGCGCAGGAAACAACTCTCCCAGGCAGCGTATTCCAGGTCAGAATGTGTTTTCCTCACGCCCTCATTGGTCCTTTTGTCAATCTGTTACTTTGGTTACCAACCATTCTGGAAACAATTTTTCCGTATTTACTTTATTAAACCCTTCATGGTGTGGAATGCTTCCTCCAAATCTCTCCTTAACATTCTCAGCTCTAAGGAGCAGAATTCCCAGTTTCTCCATGGAAATGGTACCATTCTAGTCAATAGAGATAAAAACAAAAAACTGCGGATGCTGGAAATCCAAAACTAAAACAGAATTACCTGGAAAAACTCAGCAGGTCTGGCAGCATCGGCGGAGAAGAAAAGAGTTGATGTTTCGAGTCCTCTTGACTCTTGCACAGAACCCCATTCTAGTCAATCTCATTGAAATCTCTCTAAGGTCTTTAGGTCTTTGTAAAGTGTGGTGCCCCAAAAGACCAAAATACTCCAGCTGGAGTCTAAGAGTCTAACCAGTGTTTGATATAGGTCGAGTAGAATTCCTTTGCTCTTGCATTTTATACCTCTATTTATAAAACCAACGATCCCACATGCAGTTTAACAGTATTCTCAACCTGTAATGCCATCTCTAAAAGATTGTGCTCACCAGTTCCTGCACCTCCCTTAAAATTGAACTATCTGGTTTATATTCTCTCTCATTTGTTCTACTGATATGAATCACTTCACACTTCTTTGCATTAAATTTCATCTGCCACATGTTTACTCATTGCACCAGTCTGTTGATGTTTTCCTGAAGTCTGTTACTATCCTTCTCATTGTTTACTATATTCCCAAGTGCTGTATCAGCTTCAAACATTGAAATTAAGACCCGTGTTTGCGAGTCTAGGTCATTAATTACATCCAAAAGAGCTGTGGTTCCAATAATGCAGCAAACTTCCCTCCAGCCATGATAAACAACTGGTCATCACTTCTCTCTGCGTTTTGTCCCTTAGTTAATTTCAGGTCCATAGAGTAACTGTCCCTTGAGTCCTCTGGATTTTCTCCAGTTACTTTTTCCACTGTCTCTATGCTTTATAAAAATGCTGGTCCAGTCCTCTCTTTCTCTCTACACTCTATCCAAACAGAAGAACTTTGAGCAATTGGTTAAATATTTCAACAATTGGAGTGGTTTCACGGCAAAAATAAACTGCAGGTGCCTTTGCAAGTGCAGCATTGTCATGCATACAACAACAACTTACATTTATATAGCAGTTTTGATTAATGAAATATTCCAAGGCACTTCCCAGAAGCGTTTTAAAAAAAAGGATGACAGATTCACAGGAGGAGATTTTAGGTCTGATAACCAAAAGCTTGGTCAAAGAGATAGGATTTATTTCCATCCATTGTTTTATCTCCACCTTTTAGCCTATTTCGATCCCTTCCCCCTACCCCACCCCCACTAGGGCTATCTGTACCTTGCTCATCCTGCTTTCTACCCTTAATGTCCCCATTAGCACCTTGCTTAGCTAATATCACCACCGTCAACACCTCTTTGTCCTTTTGTCTGTGACATCTTTGGCAATCTCTTCTTTGCCTCCACCTATCACTGGCCCTCTATCCAGCTCTACCTGTCCCAACCTCTCAACCAGCTTATATTTCTCCTTATTTCTATATTTCCTCAGTTCTGATGAAGAGTCATACGGACTCGAAACGTTAACTGTGTTCCTCTCCGCAGATGCTGTCAGACCTGCTGAGTTTTTCCAGCTATTTTTGTTTTTGTTTCAGATTTCCATCATCTGCAGTATTTTGATTTTATCTTAGTTTTTAATGAGTCTCTTTAAGGAAGAAAGTGAGACAGAGAGGTGTGTGTGGGGGGGGGGGGGGGGGGGGGGGGGGGGAGGGATTCCAGACCTTGCAGCCTCAGCAACTGAAGGTACGGTCACCAATGGTGTAGTGAGAATGCACAAGAGGTCAGAATTCGAGGAGCATAGATATCTCAAAGAGTTGTGAGTGGAGGAGATTACAGAGATTGGGGGGGTGGGGGGTGGGGGAGGGAGAGGCCACGGAAGGGAAACATGAATGAGAGTTTTAAAGTCAAGATGTTGTTTGACCAGGAACCAATGTAGATCAGCGAGAATGGGGGCGATAGGGGAACAGAACTTGCTGTGGGCTACGACGCTGGCAGCAGAGTTTTGGGTTTACAAAGAGTAGAATGCGGGAGGGCAGCCAAATGGGTCTGGAGGAAACAAAGGCATGAATCAGCATTTCAACTTATAACATAGATCCAGGTGTTGAGAGCTCAAATCTTACTAAATACCCAATACCCTGTGCACTAGTATTAGAAATAAATGACAAATAAAGCTGCCAAATTGTCATAAAAACTGTCTGGTTCATTAGTGCCTTCAAAGGAGTTGTAAAAGCAATCACTGTTTCTTAACAAGGTGGCCTACTGGCACCTTGTCAGGTCAGTAGGGACTGGCAATAAATGTAACCTTGCCAATGCCACCCACACTGTGAGAACAAACACAATTTAATGATTGGATGTCACAATGGTTGTTGTGAAACAGTAGATTTTGTACAGTGCCAGGAATTATGCTGTAATGTTTTTTTAACCCAAAAACAATTTGCCAAGTCAGGTCACCCTGCTTCATATCGTTCACTGTTCAGAACGCTAGAAGGTGGCTTGCAATTTCCTTTCAGCAGGTTGATGAGCTCTTATTAACTCAGCTGGTGTTTGCAGGGCAAGTGCCAGGATTGACTCCCATCGAGATCAGGTGCTGCACTCTCCATGGGCAACTGTCCTCTGAAAGCTACATCCTGTTGGCATGATTGACTTGCACAGCAAAGTGGAATACCACCACACTCCATTCTAACAGTCCAGTCAGTCAAAGCTCTCACTGTTAGAACATCGACATTGAAAGCAAATACTCACTTTAAAGGAAGTAATTCCAATTCTTCCGATGTTTACAGGATTATTTCTATTCTATATAGTATATTAATTGGAGAACCAAATTCCTAGCTACCTAAGATGATGGAGGGAGCGTGCGGAGGGGAAGAAGCTATACAAGAGAGACAGTAAGAGAGTTTAGGCTGCACAATGCTGCCAAGAGGGATTGATTCTAATATTTGGTGGCACTAGTCACTCACATAATGTAACTCTTCCATGGTCAAATTTTCTTATCCAGTCTCTGTTGTTTCAGTGGAGGTCAGAAGTTAAGCACAATAGTAAAGCAACCATTTGTGTATGTTTTATAAAAGATGCAATGAAAACTAGCAACTTATTAGCATTTTAACAAACACAAAAGTTGCTTTTGAAAAATAACAGCTCCTGTGAAAGTATGTTTCTTTTAAATGTTAGCATACAGATTTTGCTCGACTCTACTTCTGATTTGTGATAGATTGTCTTTACGCATTGTGGCAGCCTTCTATCCCATACAATGATGGTTTGTGCTGCAGTAGCCAATTGTTTTATGCATCACCTGGTGTGGCTCAGGAGTTCCACTCTGGCATTTACTGCAGAGGAAGACACTGGGCTGAGAAGTTGCACAATTTGCTGGCCTTAGTTTTCTCTGGGCCTTCTCCTTGGCCAGTTGAACTTTTTTTCTGTTCACTTCTTCTAATACCCTCCCAAACAGCCAGCCACCAGAGGTCAAAGCAATCAGCAACTGTCTCCCAGTCGTCTGTGTCAATGAGTAAATTAATATCAGGTTGCTTACTCAATGGCCAATTAGACATAAAGCTGAATGCTTTCAGTGTCTGGTGCAATGGGTTTGCACACTAAAGCATTGTTTCATCACGTTAGCCCAGACTTTGCAGTTATAATGATGGCAAAATTGTCAGCATTCATCACCAGTATCCAATGATACTACTGACAGCAACTTCTGGCATTGCACATGCAAATTAAACTCAGAAATGCAGAAATGACTGTCAGTGATTCCACACTCTGCCACATGCTGTGGTGTTGAAGCCCTAACAAATGCAAATCTTAGAATTATCACTTGAATTGACAAGAACCGCCACTTTTGTTCTATTAGTTTTGCTGTAAAAACCTGTTAAAAAAGTTATGCCTTGTTGAATTAGGTGTAACTGGGTTTCTAAGTGGTATGCTAAGTCATAAATACTGCTTAAATTCTCTAGCCTTGAAAAAAATATTTTATATTTCTGGAATGTCAAATTCCTCCATTATGATTAAAATCCAATAGATTTTTAAAATAATAATTTTGTTAAATTAATTATAGTTTAACTTAGGTATTAATCCAATGTGTATGTCCAATTTTTTTTTGCTTTCTATAACATGTAATTAAAAAGTGAATTATAAAAGCTGCTTGTTACTCCCTGGTTTGATGTCTGTGGGAATTCTGCAATGTGATTGGCTGCTTAGGAATATCACTGCTGCTGGACACCAGACATCCTCAAAAATTGGCACAAGGATTAACTTAACATTGACAAAGGTGAAATCCATGCCACAGAGATCATTAGATCTTTACGGGCAGCAGCAGGTATGGTCATCACCACTGACTGCAAAATCCAGGCTATGATGCAATCTATTGGTCCTATAACCATATAAAAACAGCTTCTAATGTACTGTGTGTGAAGAAAAACTCACTAAATGGATCTCTGATGATCTGTCCTGAAAAGTCCAGCTCCACTGAGGGAATTGCTTTTGATGATTTTGTTATTTGTTCTGAACAGGAGGCAGTTGATTGCTCTACAAGAGCAGAAACAGATAGCAAAAGTCAAACAAGAACATACCAGAGGAATTTTCAAAAAGGATTTTTCTACTTTCAAAAGCACTTTGGGCTAAATTTCCATGAGAGTGTTAACAATAAAGCAGGTCTACTTGGTGGACTATTCCTTACCAAGTTTACATCTAACCGATTTAATCAAATTACTTACAAGTTAACTGTAAACAACGTAACTGCTGTGACAAACCAATTTCAGAGAAAATCATTGTCAAGCACTCGACATTAGTTTCTGGCACATCCAGTTATAAATCTTCGATACTCTGTTTCATCCTTAAAAAGGCAGACCCTAGCTGCATCAGTCATCTGTGAATGAGGTTGCCAATTTAGGAGCAGAGTTGTTCTGTAGGTCTCAAACCAGGAAACATTGAGCAGGTTCATGTCAGATTCAATCTCTCAGGCCCACTAAACACAAATCCAGGCACCAATCCATTGTACCACTTAGCCCCCATTTCAATATCATATCAAAAATAGTTTTATCATGACAGGCCTTCCCTCTCACCACCTGTCTAACCTATTAAAACCCTCAATATCCTCTACCTATCAAAAAAAAACTGAAGTATGAATTAAAAAACACTATCTAAGCTCAGTTCTTTAATTGTCTTAACTGAAATATCATACAGTACAGTAGTGCTTCTACATCAAAAACACTAAGTGTCACACTCTTTCTTGCAGGGTTAGTTTGTAATTCTTATTCTGTGTACATCTATATCCAAAACTATACATTGTTAAATAGAGAACTGTTAATGATTAAGTTTGATCCAAACATTACCATTCAGCCGGTGCTGAACTAGCTGTGTTTATCCTATTGGAGATTCTGATGAGAGGCAGTTCTTTTGGGCTGAGCTGCTGAGAGTTGGAACCCCCAACTCTTGATTCAGTGGGCTTGTTATTCATTCCCTCTCTGCCCAGGTATATCCCCCAATAACATACAGGGATCTGCAGGTATGAGAGTTCCTCGTGGGTTGCCAACATCTCTATTGCTTTTCACCCTCGCAAATATTTTACAAATGCTTTCATATTAAAGGGGATAGATGTCATCTGCCAAACATCAAAAAATAGGAACTAAAATTTTCAAAACGAGCAAACTTTAAGCGATTTTTAAAGCTGACGCTGCTGTGAGCATTGGTGATAATTCCTTAACACAAACATTTCAGCTACCTGAAAAACCGGCACTGAGGATTGGCTCAGATGTGTCTCTAACCAGGAGACCCTTAAAGGTATTTCAAACCATTAATCTACAAAAAAAAAATACATCGATACAAAAGAAACAAACAAAATACATATACATGGAGCAATGACGAGTGCATGGAACTCAGTAAGATCATTTTAACTTTGTCAGCAAACCAAACGATGCACTTAATCCATATCACTGGTATATAAGACAAAACGCAAATAAACAAAATACCTTGTGAGGAGCTGACATTTTATTTTACCTTTTACATTGTCTGCATTCCACGTTGTTGATTCAAGAGATCCATAATGTTTTGCGCATGCCTTTTCATTCTCCATGATTTTTAAATTTAACAATAAAACACACAGGTACTTTTTTTATCCCTAGCTCTCTTGGTCATTAATGTTACAGCACAAGATTCCTACAATACCATGGCGGATTCACACCCATTAGCTAAAGGTGTTGAATATTTCAGTGGAATTAGCTGGCGAGAGCAGCAGTATTTAGGACGCCAGGGATGTGGACCTGATGATTTGCTCGGTTCATTCACATGTGAGATTGAGCAGGGCGAGGGCAGAGGGTTTTCCAGAGACACCTGCTGGGCTCAATCGGAACTGTCGCTCCGGGAGGTTCTTTTTGTCTCTCGGCAACAAATCTTGTGTGTTCTCCAATAAAAAAATGTTTATTTTTCAAACAATCAAAAGCATTCCTTCACTGTATTGGGGTAAACAGGAAAAAATACAATTTCACGTTACATCATATTATTTTCTAAAATTATAATAGAACTTTCTCACCATTAATGATCTAATTTTATCTTAATTTGCTAAATTGCAAAACTAGTTCATGGATTATGGTGCCCCCTTAACTCGCTCTTTCCCTATATTAGTCTTAGATTTACCGATAGTAGGTTTATATTTATCTGTAGTAGATTTATATTTATTTACTTGTGCTAGGTTTATATTTACCTGCATTAAGCTTATATTTATCGAAACGTCTTTTCTCCGCCGATGCTGCCAGACCTGCTGAGTTTTTCCAGGTAATTCTGTTTTTGTTTTGGATTTCCAGCATCCGCAGTTTTTTGTTTTTATAGTTTTATATTTATCTATAGTAGGATTACATTTACCTGTAGTAGGTTTATATTTACCTGTAAAAGGTTTATCTTTACCTGTAGTAGTTTTATATTTCTGCTAGGTTTATATTTATCTATAGTAGGTTCATATTTACCTGTACTAGGTTTATATTTATCTATTATAGATTTATATTTACATGTAGTAGGTTTATATTTATCTGTACTAGGTCTATATTTATCTATAGTAGGTTTATATTTACATGTACTAGATTTATATTTACCTGTAGTAGGTTTATATTTACTTGTACTAGGTTTATATTTATCTGTAGTAGGTTTATACTTAGCTATAGTTGGTTTATATTTATCTATAGTAGGTTCATATGTACCTGTATTAGGTTTATACTTATCTGTAGTAGGTTTATATTTATCTATAGTAGGTTCATATTTACCTGTAGCAGGTTTATATTTATCTATAGTAGGTTCATATTTATCTGTACTAGGTTTATATTTACTTGTACTAGGTTTATATTTACCTCTAGCAGGTTCATATTTACCTGTAGTAGGTTTATATTTATCTGTACTAGGTTTATGTTTATCTATTATAGATTCATATTTACATGTAGTAGGTTTATATTTATCTGTAGTAGGTTTATATTTACCTGTACTAGGTTTATATTTACTTGTACTAGGTTCATATTTATCTATAGTAGGTTTACATTTACCTGTAGTAGGTTTATGTTTATCTATTATAGATTCATATTTACATGTAGTAGGTTTATATTTACCTGTACTAGGTTTATATTTACTTGTACTAGGTTTATATTTATCTATAGTAGGTTTATATTTACCTGTAGTAAGTTTATATTTATCCATAGTAGGTTTATATTTACCTGTACTAGGTTTATATTTATCTATTATAGATTTATCTTTACATGTAGTAGATTTATACTTATCTGTAGTAGGTTTATATTTACCTGTACTAGGTTTATATTTACTTGTACTAGATTTATATTTACCTGTTGTAGGTATATATTTACTTGTACTAGGTTTATATTTATCTATAGTAGGTTCATATTTACCTGTGCTAGATTTATATTTATCTGTAGTAGCTTTATATTTACTTATAGTAGGTTTATATTTATCTGTACTAGGTTTATATTTATTTACCTGTAGTAGATTTATATTTATCGGTACTAGGTTTATATTTATTTACCTGTAGTAGGTTTATATTTATCTGTAGTAGGTTTATATTTATCTATACTAGGTTTATATTTACATGTTGTAGGTTCATATTTATCTATAGTAGGTGTATATTTACTTGTAGGAGGTTTATATTTATCTGTATCATCTTTATTTTTAACTATAGTATGTTTATATTTATCTATAGTAGGTTTATATATATCTGTAACAAAAACAAAAATTGCTGGAAAAGCTCAGCAGGTCTGACAGCCTCTAGCGAGAGAGAAAAACAGAATTAATGTTTCAAGTCCAGATGACTCTTCTTCAGAACTAAAGAGAAGTAGAAATGTGGCGAAATATATACTGTATAAGGGGTGGTGGGACAGGTGGATAGAAGACCAGTGATAGGTGGAGGCAAAGCAGAGATTGCAGAAGATGTCATAAACAAAAGGTTGAATGGGTGTTGAACAGGTGATACTGGCTATAGGAGGTGCTAATGGCGACATTAAGAGCAGAAAGCAGATTGAGCAAGTGACAGTGGGGATGGGGGGAGAGGACGGAGTGGGAGAAAAAAACAAAATAGTCTAGAAGGTGGGGATAAAACAATGAATAGAAATAAATTTAAAAAAATAATAATAGAAATAGGTGGCAAAAATATATAAAAATTTAAAAATAAATATTGAGAAAAGGGGTGACGATGGAAGAGGGAGTTCATGGCCTGAAGTTGTTGAACTCAATGTTAAGTCCGGAAGGCTGTAAAGTGCCTAGTCGGAAGATGAGGGGCTGTTCTTCCAGTTTCGTTGGGTTTCACTGGAACAATGCAGCAGGCCAAGGATAGACATGTGGGCATGAGAGCAGGGTGGTGTGTTGAAATGGCAAGCGACAGGGAGGTCTGGGTTATGCTTGCAGAGAGACCAAAGGTGTTCTGCAAAGCAGTCACCCAGTCTGCGTTTGGTCTCTCCAATGTAGAGGAAATCTCATTGGGAGCAGCGAATGCAGTAGACCAAATTGAGGGAAGTGCAAGTGAAGCCCTGCTTCACCTGAAAGGAGTGTTTGGGCCCTTGGACAGTGAAGAGGGGGGAAGTAAAGGAGCAAGTGTTACAACTTCTGCAGTTGCATGGGAAGGTGCTGTGGGAGGGGTTGAGGTGTAGGGGGGAGGTGGAGGAGTGGACCAGGGTGTCCTGGAGGGAACAGTCCTTATGGAATGCCGATGGTGGGGGGGGGTGAAGGGAAGATGTGTTTGGTAGTGGCATCATGCTGGAGTTGGCAGAAATGGCGGAGGATGATCCCTTGAATGCGGAGGCTGGTGGGTGATAAGTGAGGACAGGGGGGACCCTATCATGGTTCTGGGGGGGAGTGGAATGGGTGAGAGCAGAGGCGCGGGAGATGGACGGACACGGTTGAGGGCCCTGTCAACCATCGTGAGTGGGCAACCCTCGGTTAAGAAAGAAGGAAGACATCTCAGAAGCGCCGTTTTGGAAAGTGGCATCATCAGAACAGATGTGACAGAGGCGAAGGAACTGAGAGAATGGGATGGAATCCTTACAGGAAGCGGGGTGTGAGGAGTTGTAGTCAAAGTACCTCTGGGAGTCAGTAGGTTTGTATTGAATATTGGTGGACAGTCTATCACCAGAAAAGGAGACAGAGAAGTCAAGGAAGGGAAGGGAAGTGTCAGAGATGGACCATGTGAAAGTGATAAAGAGGTGCAAATTGGAAGCAAAATTGGTAAATTTTTCCAGGTCCAGATGAAAGCATGAAGCAGCATTGAAACAATCATCGATGTACCAGAGAAAGAGTTGTGGGAGGGGGCCTGAGTAGGACTGGAACAAGGAATGTTCCACAAATCCCATAAAGAGACAGGCATAACTGGGACCCATGCAGGTACCCATGGCCACAAGTGAGACAAGTTTAAGGAGAAATTGTTCAGTGAGAGGACAAGTTTAAGGAGAAAATGTTCAGTGAGAGAACAAGTTCAGCCAGACGCAGGAGTATTGCAGATGTAGGTGGGAAGAGACTGGACAAGAGGAGAGGGAACAGAGTCAAGATAAGAAGAAATGAGTTTTGTGGGGCAGGAACAGGCTGACACAATCAGTCTGCCGGGACAGTCCTGTTTGTGGATTTTGGGGAGGAGGTAGAAGCTGGCTGTCTGAGGTTGGGAGACTATGAGGTTGGAAGCTGTGAAGGGAAGGTCTCCAGAGGAGATGAAGTCAGTTACAGTCCTGTCACTGTATCTGTACTAGGTTTTTATTTATCTATAGTAGGTTTATATTTACTTACAGCAGGTACATATTTGTCTATAGCAGGTGTATATTTATCCATGGTAGGTTTATATATATCTATACTAGATTTATATTTACCTATACTAGGTTTATACTTATGTATAGTAGGTTACTATTTACCCTTGCCTGGCACGTCCTTGTGATTTAGGTAGCTTTCATAATGCATATATAGACAAATTCCTGCAAATTGCAATGTCAAATATAATATCAGAATATCCAGTGTAAGAAAAGGCCTTTCAGCCCATTAGGGCTTTTCCTCCACAATTGATATGTAATAATATGATGACTGCACAATGTTCAGCACCATTCATGACTCCTCAGATAGTGAAGCAGTTCATGTCCAAATGCAGCAAGACCTGGACAATATCCAGGCTCGGGGCTGACAAGTAGCAAGTAACATTCGCACCACACAAGTGTCAGGCAATGACCATCTCTAACTAGAGAGAATCCAACCATCGCCCCTTAACATTCAATGACATTACCATCACTGAATCCCCCACTATCAACATCCTGGGGGTTACCATTGACCAGAAACTGAACTGGACTAGCCATATAAATACTGTGGCTACAAGAGCAGGTCAGGGGCTAGGAATCCTGCAGCGAGTAACTCACATCCTGACTCCCCAAAGCCTGTCCACCATCTACAAGGCACAAGTCAGGAGTGTGATGGAATATTCCCCACTTGCCTGGATGAGTGCAGCTCCCACAATACTCAGGAAGCTGGACACCGTTGTCACGACTCACTGGGGACAGTACGCTGTAACGTCAAGCCCCACTGTTCCACAGGCCGCAACAGATGTGAAAAGTTCAACCCACCAGACTAGACCATAGACCATAAGACGGAGGAACAGAAGTAGGCCATTCAGCCCATTGAGTCTGCTCCGCCATTCAATGAGATCAAGGCTGATCAAATAATCCTCAACTCCACTTTCCTGCCTTTTCCCATAACCCTTGATTCCCTTGCTGATTAAAAATCTGTCCATCTCTGCCTTGAATATACTTAACGACCCAGCCTCTACAGCCCTCTGCGGTAAAGAATTCCACAGATTCACTACCCTCTGAGAGAAGAAATTCCTCCTCATCTCTATCTTAAATAGGTGACCCCTTACTCTGAGATTATGACCTCTGGTCGTAGTCTATCCCACAAGGGGAAACAACCTCTCAGCACCTAAGAATCTTATATGTTTCAATAAGGTCACCTCTTATTCTTCTAAACTCCAATGAGTACAGGCCCAACCTACTCGACCTCTCCTCATAAGAAAATCCCTCCAAACCCAGGATCAATCCAGTGAACCTTCTCTGGACTGCCTCCAATGCCAGTATATCTTTCCTTAGATAAGGGGACCAAAACTGTTCACAGTATTCTAGGTGTGGTCTAGTGCCTTGTATAGTTTTAGCAAGACTTCCCTATATTTATGCTCCATTCCCTTAAAAATAAAGGCCAACATTCGAATTGCCTTCCCTATTACCTGCTGAACTTATGTTAGCTTTTTGGGATTCATGCACGAGGACCCCCCAAATCCCTCTGTGCTGCAGCTTTCTGCAGTCTTTATCCATTTAAATAATATTCAGCTCCTCTATTCTTCCTGCCAAAATGCATAACTAACATTTTCCCACATTATATTCATCTGCCAAGTTTTTGCCCATTCACTTAACCTGTCTGTATCCCTCTGTAAACTCTTTGTGTCACCCTCACCACTTGTCTTCTCAGCTATTTTTGCCTCATCCATAAACTTGGCGATAGTACATTCATTTCCATTATCTTAGTCATTAATGTGTGCTGGAAATAATTGTGGCCCCAGCACTGATCCCTGTGGCACTCTACTAGCTACAGGTTGCCTTCCTGAAAATGCCCCCTTATTCCAACTCTCTGTCATCTCCTAGTTAGCCAATCTTTTATCCATGCTAATATACTACCCCTAACACCATGGGCTAAATATCTTAATAATTAGCGTTATGTGTGGTACCTTATCAAACACCTTTTGGGAATCCAAATATATTACATCTACTGGTTCCCCTTTATCTATCCTGCTTGTTACCTCCTCAAAGAATTCTAATAAATTTGTCAGGCATGATTTCCCCTTCATGAAGCCATGCTAACTCTGCTTGATTACATTATGCATTTCTAAATGCTTTGCTATTATAATATTTATAATAGACTCTAACATTTTCCCAATGACAGATGTTAAGCTAACTGGCCTACAGTTGCCTGTTTTTTGTCTCCCTCCCTTTTTGAATAAGGGTGTTACATTGGTAGTTTTCCAATCCTCTGGGACTTTTCCAGAATATAAGGATTCTTGGAAGATTACTACCAGGACATCCACTATCTCTGTAGCTACTTCCTTTAATATCCTAGGATGCAACCCATCAGGTCCAGGGGACTTATCAGCCTTTAGCTCCATGATTCCCTCGTACTTTTTCTCCAGTAATAGTTATTGTGTTTATTTCCTCCACCTTTTTTGCCCCTTGATTATTTAGTATTATTGGAATGCTATTAGTGTCTTCTAATGTGAAGACTGATGCAAAGTATTTATTCCATTCCTCTGTCATTTCCGGTTCCCCATTATTATTTCTCCAGTCTCATTCTCTAAGGGGCCTATGTTGACTTTGGCCTCTCTCTTCTTTTTATATATTTAAAGAAGCTCTTACTGTCTATTTTTAAATTACTTGCTGGTTTACCCTCAAAGTTTATTTTCTCCATCTTTATTATTTTGGCCATCTTTTGTTGGTTTTTATAACTTTCCCAATCCTCTAGCATCCACTAATCTTTGCCACATTGTAAATTTTTTCTTTCAATTTGATACACCCCTTAACTTCCTTGGTTAATCATGGTTTGTTTATCCCCTCCCTAGGATCCTTCTTCCTCACTGGGTTATATCTTTGTTGTGAGTCATGAACTATTTTCTTAAACGTCTGCCATTGTTCATCAACTGTCTTTTCTGCTAACCTTTTTTCCCAGTCCACTCCAGCCAACAGCCAGCTCATTCCTTTGTAATTACTCTTATTTAAGTTCAGCACAGTTGTTTCTAACCCAAGTTTCTCACTCTCAAACTAAATGCTAAGTTCTACCATGTTATGGTCACTGTTTCCAAGGGCATCTTTTACTCTGAGATCATTTATTGAAACTGCCTCATTACACATTACCAGATCCAAAATAGCCTGATTCCTGGTTGGATCCACAACATATTGTTCTAGGAAACTGTCCAAAATACGCTGTATGAATTCTTGCTTGTGGTTACCTCTGCCAATTTGATTTTCCCAATATACATGAAGATTAAAGTCACCCATAATTAATGTACTGCCTTTTTTTACATGCCCTTATTATCTCCTGATTAATTCTCTGTCCTACAGTATAGCTACTGTTAGGGGGCTTGTAGACTACTCCCACCAGTGTCTCCTTCCCCTTGTTATTTCTTACCCCCACCCAAATGGATTCTACATCCTCTGATCCAAGATCATTTCTTGCTATTGCACTTACTCCATCTCGTACTAACCCCACCACCCTTTCCTTCCTGCCTATCCTTTTGAAAAGTCACATACCCCTGAATATTTAGTTCCCAGCTTTGATCTCCTTGTAACTATGTCTCCATAATGGCTATAAGATCATACCTATTAACTTCTATTTTGTCATTAATTCATTTATTTTGTTCTAAATACTATGTGCATTTAAGTAAAGACCCATTCGTTTTTACCATATCTTACCCCCTTTGAGCCTATTTGCTATTTTTAAAAAATGTTTGTACACTCTGTCCCTTCCTGTCACACTCTGGGTGTCATTACCTAAATAGCTGCCCTGCAAGGCTGCCATATCCTTTTGCTTTATAAGCCTACGTATCCCTTCTCCAGAACTCTGCCCCCCTCTACTTGGTTTAAAGCCCTCTCTACAGCCCTAGTTATACAATTCACCAGGACACTGGTCCCAGCACGGTTCAAGTGAAGCTGATTCTACCGGAACAGCTCCCTTCTACCCCATTACTGGTGCCAATGTCCCATGAACTGAAACCTATTCCTCCCACACCAATCTTTGAGCGATGCATTTAACTCCTTGGCTTTATTTACCCTATGCCTGTTTGCCCGTGGTCCAGGGAGCAATCCCAAGATTATTACCTTGGAGGTTCTGCTTTTTAATTTAGCTCCCAATTGTTCAAATTCTTTCAGCAGAACCTCCTTTCCAGTCCTATCATTGTCGTTGGTACCAACGCAGGTGACGACAACTGGATCCCCCCCCCCACCACCCCGCCTCCCCCACTCCAAGTACCTTTCTAGCTCTGAGGAGATGTCCTTAACTCTGGCACCGGGCAGGCAACACAGCCATCAGGACTCGTGTTCACAGCTGCAGAGAACAGTATCCATCCCCCTAATTATACTGTCCCCCGCCACTACTGCATTCCTATTTCCTCCCCCCACTTGTGTGTCTCCCTGTACCACGGTGTCGTGGTCAGTTCATTCATCCTCCCTGTAGTCCCTGTTCTTATCCACACACCTTGCCAGAACCTCATAACTGTTGGGCAGTTGCAGGGCCAAGGATCCTCAAACATTACCCCCTGGGTCCCCCATACCTGCTTCACCTGCAGTCACACCCTCCTATCACTGATCACAGACCAAATCTGAATTACCTAATCTGAGGGGTGTGACCGTCTCCCAGAGAAAAGTGTCCAGGTAACTTGCCCCCTCCCTGATGTGGCGCAATGTCTGCAGCTTGGACTCCAGCTCCTCAACTCGGATCCAAAGGTTCCTTGAGCTGCAAACGCTTGGTACAGATGTGTTCACTCTGGATCACCTTGGTGTCCAGCAGTGCCCACAGCAACACTTCACCCGTCCTGCCATCGCTATCATATTTTATTTCATTACTTAAGTAATTACTCTAGTATCCCTGCTCTTTACACTTGAAGAATACCCTACTCTATACACTTTATTGTAAATTTTTACACACCAGTATCAATCTTATACTTAACAAGCTATTTTTAAGAAAAGAGAAGAAAAGGACTAGAGACCTAAACACAAACTAAATACCTTACTTTTACTTTAAATACTAGAAATACTCACCAGTCAGTTGCTCTCTGTGCTCCAATTCTACCTAATTGTTTAATTTAGGTTAACAGAATATGGGCACCAGGTTTGTAAATTTAATAAGTAAATAACTGTTTATTGAACAAATTGTCTTTAACCAGTGGCAAAAGAAAGAAATACGAACTGCTAATTTCTAACTCAACAACTTAAACTCTGCCCCTTCTTAAACCCCTATATGCTCACACACACACACACACACACGCACACATACAAGACACACAAAACATGGATTTTAAGGGTGGGATATAACAGTTCAATAGCACCAATCTGGAGTACAGGATTCGATGGGTTGCTTTTGATCGATGTCTTCCAAATTTCTTTCAATTTTTGTTGATGACACGAGGTGGTCTTCCAGCACTTTCAGTCTTTAGTTCACTGATTGAGAACTTGCTTTTCAATGTCTCTAACAGTGGTTTTCCCCTTTTCCTTTTACAGGGGTTTCCTTAGAGAGAGAACAGGTTATAGAGATATAAGGGAAAACATTTTTTAGATGTTTTGTCTTTGCAAGCCAGGAACTTTTTTGCTGCATTGCTACCATACAAAAACCTGTTCACCTGGTCAGGAGCCAATTAAAATGCTGTTGTCAGGCAACTCCCTTGGTCCAGGACTCCTTTCTGGCATCACCCTGTCTTTCATGGCACTCTCTGTTGCAGGACCACAACATTGTATATATCTCTCATCCTGTCCCAGTGGACATGTCTCTCAAATGCAGCCATTGCAATCCCAATCTACAGTCCAACAGAAAATAAAAAGATATGTTCCTTACACCATCCAGCACAAAGTAGCCCACTTGATTGGCATACCATCCACAAACATTTAACCCCTCCACCTCCAATGCATAGTGGCAGCAGAGTGTGTCATCTACAAGATGCACTGCAGAAACTCACAAGGCTCCTTAAACAGCACCTTCCAAACCCACAACCACTATCATCTAGAAGAACAAGGGCAGCAGATATATGGGAGCACCACCATCTGGAAGTTCTCCTCCAAGTTACTGACCATCCTGACTTGGAAATATATCGCCGTTCCTTCACTGTCACTGGGTCAAAATCCTGGAACTCCCTCCCTAACAGCACTGTGGTTGTACCTACACCACATGGAGTGCAGCGGTTCAAGAAGGCAGCTCACCACCACCTTCTCAAGGGCGACTAGAGATGGGCAATAAATGCTGGCCCAGCCAGTGACACCCACATCGTGTAAATGAATTTAAAAAAAATATTAGCATTGTTTAAATCTCTGTAACCTTTAATCTATTTCAAATTGATGCCAATCTAACTCCCCTTTAAAAGGTTTCTCCTGTCCCTGAGTCAAATGACTTATCTGGAAATTTGTTCCCAGGTCCACCATCCGTCAATATCTAACTTTACTGTCTTGTGAATTTCGTACTGTGTCCTGATCGCTTATTCTCATTTTGGCCATGTTCTATGCTGTTCTATGTTCTATGCTGTTCTATGTTCTATGCTGTTATATGTTCTATGTTCTATGCTGTTATATGTTCTGTGTTCTATGTTCTATGCTGTTCTATGTTCCATGTTCTATGCTGGCCTGTATGTTGTGTCAATCAAACTGTTAATCTCACACTGCATGCAGAGGTGAGTCACTCCAGATCTCATTTGGGCCTTTTGTTTTCAATGACATAACCTATATTTCTAATTTTGCTCTCATACTGCCAGTGGGTTGGCAGTATTTGTGTAACTACTAACAACTCGCCATGCTACAACAACAACTTGCATTTATTTTGTGCCTATCCTGTAGAAAAATATCTCAATAACACCTTACAGTGTTACAGAGGAGGAGGGAGGAGGACGGTGCCAAGCAAGACAAAAACAGCAGATGGGAAAGGTTGATGGAAGAAGCAGATGCTTCTTTTGGAGGAAAGGAAAGAGAAAAGGCAATATAATCTCAGAGGAGAATGCCGAAAGGCAGAGACAGGACAACTGAAGGACTGTAGAGTAGAGCAGTCAAAGGATGCAGGCTAGGGAGTGTAACCAGAACAGGATAAGACAGTGGGGGGATTTGAAAATGAGGCCAAGATTTGAAGTCAATGCACTGAGGGTCAGCAAGCAGCATCAGGCATAATAGAAATCAGCTGTGGATTTCTGGATTAGCTGGAGTTTGTGGGGAGAAGCCAGTAAGGGAAACATCTGGAAAAAGCACTGCGTGATACTTGAAATTGCATCACTTTCGGCTGATGCTTGGACTCACATAAATTGCTGTTACTACCAAGGTGGCAACTGTAAACCAGAAGTGTGACCAATACATTCGGTTTTACACTGCACTCCAGGCAGCTGTTGAAAAGGACACACTGCAAAACACTTAACTGCTGAGAAGTAGAATTACAATTTATAACACACTTAGTAGTACATTTGTAAATGGCCACTGACATCTAGTGACCAAAAAAAACAACGCTGCAACTCTTTCAGCATTATCACATTAGGATTTGTTTTAATTAATCAAATAACAATAGATTAACTTTGTGTCCCCCACTTTTATTCACAAATATCTATACGGGAAAGAGCCTATATCTAAAGAAAATGGATAGTCCAGTATCACATGGAAAAGATTGTTTACTCTGCAGTAGCTGCCCTATTACATCTCAGAGTTTATGCATTTGATCTCAAAAGTTCGAACATTTCACTTATGGTTATGAGGCACTCATACAAATCTGTCCCAGCAGAGTTATCAAATAGAGCAAGTTATACTAGCAGCAGAAACCATATTTGTGAAACTGCTAATCCATTGACATTTCTTACATATTGAATATGCATACATAAGATATATGCCAAACAAATTTGTGCAGTATACACCTGAGTACTTTCCAAATATAAGTCCCAGCTGTGAATAAACATTGCTAAGACCAATGGAGCACAGGAATTTCCAGGGCTGCATCAAACGCAGTGTGAATGAAGCATAAAAGCTGTAAGAGAAAGGTAACAAACATACAGATAATTCCAATAGAGCCACCCTGAATTGTAATCATGCTCTTGATTTACTAAAAAAAATTGCAATATAATTTTAGAAAGTATAGGTTGAGTGCAGTTTACCACAGCATACGTTTGATTTGGGTAATTGTTAATTAATATTATTAAGAGATTACAGACAGTTAAGATGGCCAGTTACAATTATTAGATTAGTTAATATGTATAATGGTGAGAATGGAGATTATACACTGAAAGAAAAAATTGTCTTAGTAATTTACACTTACATTAATAGTTGCCTTTAGTAACAGAGATGCAATAAGCGTGGGCCTAAATTAAATAGATCAACACAGGCAATTGTACATAGCATTATTTAGTTACCTATTCACACTTTGTCATATTTTAATTTTATATATGGACATGTAAATGCGGAATTTAAAAAACCAGACAGATTCTCTAACATTCCCACATCATTCTAATTCAGTTAATTATAAAGCATTTTATCTCTGTGCTACCATGACAACAGCATTCCTGTATGTAGAGAACAATGACTATTCATGATACCAGAATATGGCATAAATCTTTCAACCCTGTTTACACATACAACCTACAACATAGAATCCCAATTTTTAAAATAAATATAAATACATTTTGAATGCATTTCAAAGCATATAGAAGTTAATTAAGGGTTAAACATAATTATTTTGTGGCTGAATGTGATATTTAATAATTAAGTAGCTTCAACTGGCCTGTGGCTTCATAACTCAAATTGTTCAGATGGAACTGCTTAGAAGAATTTGATAGGACAGTGAACCTATTTTCCTCTGGTGGAAGAGTCCAGAACAAGGGATCATAACCTTAAAGTTAGAACTAGACCATTCAGAGGTGATGTCAGGTAATATTTCTTCACATAAAGTAGTGGAAATCTGGAACACTCCCTCAAAAACCAGTTGAGCCCAGACCATTTGAAAATTTCATTTTTTCTGCTAGGCAAGGGTACTAAGCGATATGAAACCAAGGTGGGTCAATTGAGTTAGGATACAGTTCAGTCATGATCCAATTAAATTGGCAGAATATCCTCAAGGACCTAAACAGGCGATTCCTGTTGCTATGTTGCTAAGTCCTAGGTAGGGCTTGAACTCATAACTTTGAATTCAATGCATGAGTATTACCAACTGAGTCAAACAGACTCAGGAACTGTTAAAAATCTGTCTTCAAATTTACTCCTGACTGCATATTTACAAGCATTTCAGTGTAACTTTGCCCAGTCTCATGCTCCCAAAATAAGTTCCTCTTGCTTTTTTTTTAACCATTGCAAATCAAGATCAGTGCTATTCTCAAACTGGACACATACATCAGGTTCTTTATGCAATTCCAAATATCTCCACCCTATTTTCAGACGGACAGCCTTTTTGATCAAGGACCATAACAATTTGAAAATATTGCTTCTCTTCAACTTTCCAATTGGTTGTCCTCTCGCTCAAATTGTGTGAGGCAAACTTAAAAATATCATAAAAAAAGGGTCATGAGAACTCAAAACGTCAACTCTTTTCTTCTCCGCTGATGCTTCCAGACCTGCTGAGTTTTTCCAGGTAATTCTGTTTTTGTGTTGTTAAAAATATCATAGTTTGATTAAATAGCAGAAGAATAGGATGTGTTATGCAACAGGTGAAGTTGAAGGTAATAGTGCAAAGCGTCTGACCAGTAATCTTGGCTTTCAATCAGTTGGCCAACACTTGACATTCGAATACAAATCAAAGGAGGTTGTGACGAACTGCGATATGTTCTGGTCAGATTGTATCCTGAGGACTGTATCCAATTCTGGTTGCCATGAAACAAGGAAAATTTTCAAGCTTTGGAGGCAGTGCCAAATTATATTCATTCCTGGTCTTAGATGTCAGAGTTACAAAGACTGGAAAAACTTGAGCTTTTCAACCAGGAAAGGACTGAGATGTGATCTTTCAGAGATATACAAAGCTACGTGAAAGATCAACCCATAATATTAAAGTAAATTTCATAATGAAAGGCAACTTTAGGACTGTTCAAGGATTTTTTTCTTCAAACAAAGTTATCAATGGAACAGACTCCCGGAGAGAGCAAAGGAGGCAAAAAGTCCTGGAGTTACTGGAGATACAATTGGATGCTGCGAATGGTACTGGGTTGGGGGGGAGGGGGGGGTGGTGGCAATGGTTGTTGGTGGTCCTGCTAAATAGATAAATTAGCCAGATCTAAATAGATTCCTTCATCTATAATTATCTTGACATGTGACTTGCAAATATTATTAAAAGGTAAGACAAGGGATTACATTCTATACAAAGTCATTCATTTGTATGTGTAGTTTATCTTCAGTTCCATGGCTTCTGCTTTGTTCAAGGTGAACAAAGGTGATAGTCTCCGATAATGGCTCTATTGACTTTAAAGGATTCAGTTGCTTGGCCAACCTGGGGACTGCTCTGGAGGTATCTGTGCCAGAGAAAAAAAATCATTGTTAATGTTATCAGTTGATAACGCTGCCAAAGGGTGTAGATTAAAGTGAAAACAAATGCATCAGGTTTAATTTGTCTTTCAGTCCTCACTGATAGAAGTCGGTACACCACAATCACCCTTTTGTATTCTGTAATATTTGACTCATTCATGTTAATGAAATACAGCTTGTTCCTTCCTTACTATTTTATAAACCTGCCAATGAAAACATTGTTACAGATTATCACAGCTTTGTTGCACTTAATTTATTCAAAACATGTTGTACTTCTGAAAATAGAGAACTAAATATTGTGCATTACCACCCTTTAGATGTTGGTGTAGAAATGTAATTTTTAAAAACGTATTCACGGGATGTGGGCTTCGCTGGCCAGGCCAGCATTTATTGCCCATCCCTAGTTGCCCTTGAGAAGGTGGTGGTGAGCTGCCTTCTTGAACCACTGCAGTCCATGTGGTGCAGGTACACCCACAGTGCTGTCAGGGAGGGAGTTCCAGGATTTTGACCCAGTGACAGTGAAGGAACGGTGATATATTTCCAAGTCAGGTTGGTGAGTGACTTGGAGGGGAACTTCCAGATGGTGGTGTTCCCATCTATCTGCTGACCTTGTCCTTCTAGGTGGTAGTGGTCATGGGTTTGGAAGGTGTTGTCTAAGGAGCCTTGGTGAATTCCTGCAGTGCATCTTGTAGATGGTACACACTGCAGCTACTGTGCATCAGTGGTGGAGGGAGAAAATGTTTGTGAATGGTGTGCCAATCAAGCGGGCTGCTTTGTCCTGGATGGTGTCGAACTTCTCGAGTGTTGTGGGAGTTGCACTCATCCAGGCAAGTGGAGAGTATTCCATCACACTCCTGATTGTGCCTTGTAGATGATGGACAGGCTTTGGGGAGTCAGGAGGTGAGTTACTCGTCGCAGGATTTCTAGCCTCTGACCTGCACTTGTAGCCACAGTATTTTTATTTCAGTTTCAGTTCAGTTTCTGGTCAATGGTAACACCCAGGATGTTGATATTCAGGGATTCATTGATGGTAATGTCATTGAACATCAAGGGGCGTTGGTTGGATTCTCTCTTGTTGGAGATGGTCATTATCTGACACTTGTGTGGTGCGAATGTTACTTGCCACTGGATATTGTCCAGGTCTTGCTGCATTTGGACATGGACTGCTTCAGTATCTGAGGAGTCACGAATGGTGCTGAACATTGTGCAATCATCAGCGAATATCCCCACTTCTGACCTTATGATGGAAGGAAGGTCATTGATGAAGCAGCTGAAGATGGTTGG
This sequence comes from Carcharodon carcharias, assembly GCF_017639515.1. Classification (NCBI taxonomy): domain Eukaryota; kingdom Metazoa; phylum Chordata; class Chondrichthyes; order Lamniformes; family Lamnidae; genus Carcharodon; species Carcharodon carcharias. The sequence continues at coordinate 4,658,310 of NC_054488.1, read as the reverse complement.
GTCTAGGACACGACCCTGAGGAGCTCCTGCATTGATGTCCTGGAACTGAGATGATTGACCTCCAACAACCACAACCATCTTCCTTCATGCTAGGTATGACTCCAACCAGCGGAGAGTTTTCCCCATGATTCCCATTGACTCCATTTTTGCTAGGGGTCCTTGATGCCAGACTTGGTCAAATCCTGCCTTGATGTCAAGGGCAGTCGCTCTCACCTCACCTTGGAAGTTCAGCTCTTTTGTCCATGTTTGAACCAAGGCTGCAATGAGGTCAGGAGCTGAGTGGCCCTGGCGGAACCCAAACTGGGCATCAGTGAGCAGGTTATTGCTAAGCAAGTGCCACCTCCACTACTTTACTAATGATCGAGAGTAGACTGATAGGGTGGTAATTGGCCGGGTTGGATTTGTCCTCCATTTTGTGTACAGGACATACCTGGGCAATTTTCCACATAGCCAGGTAGATGCCAGTGTTGTAGCTGTACTGGAACAACTTGGCTAGGAGCAGGGCAAGTTCTGGAGCACAGGCCTTCAGTACTATTGCCGGAATATTGTCAGGGCCCATAGCCTTTGCAGTATCCAATGCCTTCGGCTGTTTCTTGATATCTCGTGGAGTGAATCAAATTGGCAGAAGACTGGTATCTGTGATGCTGGGGACCTCCAGAGGAGGCCGAAATGGATCATCCACTTGGCATTTCTGGCTGAAGATTGTTGCGAATGCTTCAGCCCCATCTTTTGCACTGATGTGCTGGGCTCCTCCATCATTAATGGTGGGGATATTTGTAGAGCCTCCTCCTCCAGTGAGTTGTTTAATTGCCAACCACCATTCACAACTGGATGTGGCAGGACTGCAGAGCTTAGATCCAATCTGTTGGTTGTGGGGTCGCTTAGCTCTGTCTATCACTTGCTGCTTATACTGTTTGGCACGCAACTAGTCCTGTGTTATAGCTTCACCAGGTTGACACCTCATTTTTAGGTATGTCTAGTGCTGCTCCTGGCATGCCCTCCTGCACTCTTCATTAAACCAGGTTGATCCCCTGGCTTGATGGTAATGGTAGAGTGGGGGATATGCTGGGCCATGAGGTTACAGATTGTGTTCGAGTACAATTCTGCTGCTGCTGACGGCCCATAGTGCCTCATGGATGCCCAGTCTTGAGTTGCTAGATCTGTTTGAAATCTATCTCATTTAGCACGGTGGTAGTGCCACACAACACGATGGAGGGTCTCCTCAATGTGAAGACGGGACCTCATCTCCACAATGACTAAGCGGTGGTCACTCCTACCGATACTGTCATGGACAGATGTATCTGCGGGAAGCAGGTGGTGAGGTTGAGGTCAAGTATGTTTTTCCCTCTTGCTGGTTCCCTCACCACCTGCCGCAGACCCAGTCTAGCAGCTATGTCCTTTAGGACTCAGCCAGCTCGGTCAGTAGTGGTGCTACCGAGCCACTCTTAGTGATGGACCTTGAAGACTCCTACCCAGAGTACATTCTGCACCCTTGTCACCCTCAGTGCTTCCTCCAAGTGATGTTCAACATGGAGGAGCACTGATTCATCAGCTGAGGGAAGGTGGTACGTGGTAATCAGCAGGAGATTTCCTTGTCCATGTTTGACTTGATGCCATGAGACTTCATGGGGTCCAGAGTCGATGTTGAGGACTCCCAGGGCAACTCCCTCCCGACTGTATAACCACTGTGCTGCCTCCTCTGCTGGGTGTGTCCTGCCGGTGGGACAGGACATACCCAGGGATGGTGATGGTTGTGTCTGGGACATTATCTTTAAGGTATGATTCTGTGAGGATGACTACGTCAGGCTGTTGCTGGACTAGTCTGTGAGACAGCTCTCCCAATTTTGGCACTAGCCCCAGATGTTATAAGGGGGACTTTGCAGGGTCAACAGGGCTGAGTTCGCCATTGTCAGTTCCGGTATCTAGGTCGATTCCAGGTGGTCCATCCGGTTTCATTTCTTTTTTGTGATATTGTAGTGGTTTGCTAGGTCATTTCAGAGGGCATTTAGGAGTCAACCACATTGCTGTGGGTCTGGAGTCACATGTAGGCCAGACTAGGTAAGGACGGCAGATTTCCTTCCCCAAAGGGCATTAGTAAACCAGATGGGTTTTTACAACTATCAGCAATGGCTACATGGTCATTATTAGACTTTTAATTCCAGATTTTTATTGAATTCAAATTCCACCATCTGCTATAGAGGGATTTGAACCTAGGTCCTCAGAGCATTACCCTGGGTCTCTGAATTACTAGTCCAGCGACAATATCACCACACCATCGCCTCCCCCAAATTTCTGCAATATTTTTTGAAATATAATTTTCTTTCCCAGTTTTCCCACATTTCTGTCCCGCTGGCAACAGATCTCTGGGTGTTGGCTTCCCCAAATCTACCTCAGTCACATAACCAGTGAGTGTGTCTCTGGATCATTAATGTTGATAAGCCAGTTTACCCCGTAAGGCACCAAATGAAACCATTCCTTTGAAAGGTACAGAGAATATTAAACAACATGAGGTTAGTGCATAGAATGACATTTGGATCCCAACAAAAACTTACCATTAGAGAAGAGATGTCTTTTAGTTATATTGGTATCTGGTCAGAATGTTTAAGTTTGGAGTAATGGGAAGGAATGGCTATAGTCAGTAATATTTTGTGACAAATTGTGGTCAGCAGTAAAGTGCTGTTGTTCACTGCTGACCTCGAAGAAAGCTTCCCACAAAGATTTAACCAACAGTGATATGGATTTTACATGTTGCAATATGTTCCTTTATTTTTGAAAATAAGATTTTTCAACTCAACTGACTGGAACTTCTGCAAGTTGAACTGAGACAAAGCAAACTGCATAAAAATGCAAGGCCATATTCCAAGTTCAAGGTGAAAAACCAACAAAACATCCTCAGGAGAGTGTGAAGAGAGAGACATTTCCTATTATTCAGATACCTATCAAAATTCAAAACTAAGAAAGAGACATTAAAAATGCAAAGTATTGGATATTGAAACATTGGCTGCCACAAACAGACACACCCAAAATCTCTTAGAAATATACAGAGGCAAAGTATTTCAAGGCAAGGCTGCCAACCAGAAATTGCAAGTGACATAGATAGTGTCCAGAAAGCCTTCAGTAGAGGAAACAAGCTGAGGGCTGCACATTCTCTCTTTTGGAATAAGCGTGTTGCACGATTCAAGAAGCCAACTCTACCAGAAACCTACCAGCAAACAGATCTCGTAATAAGTGCAACATTTTCTTCATCTGATCACATCCAAGAAACCATCTCATCTAAATCGGGCACAAAGTTTAAAATCTACACATCGAGGACAATAAAAGAACATTTAACTGTATAATCTTTTTTTTTATTGAACTCTAGCTCCCCTTATTTCTGATATGTGTGTGTGTGCGTGCGTGAGAGAAAAAGAGTGGGTGTGTGTGTGAGAGAGAGAGAGAGTGTGTATGTGTGTGTGTGTGAGAGGGAGAGAGAATGTGTGTGTGTGTCTGTGTGTGAGGGAGAGAGAGTGTGTGTGTGTATGTGTGTGAGAGTGTGTGCGTGAGAGAGGGAGAGAGAGAGAGAGTGTGTATGTGTGTGTGTGTGTGAGAGAGAGTGTGTGTGAGGAAAGAGAGAGAGAGAGTGAGTGTGTGTGTGAGAGGGAGAGAGTGAGTGTGTGTGTGAGAGGGAGAGAGAGAGTGTGTGTGTGTGAGAGGGAGAGAGAGTGTGTGTGTGTGAGAGAGAGAGAGTGTGAGTGTGTGTGAGAGTGTGTGTGTGTGGAAGAGAGAGTGAAAGTGTCTGTGTGTGTGTCTGTGTGGGAGAATGTGTGTGTGTGGGAGAGAGAGAGCGAGAGTGTGTGTGTGTGGAAGAGAGTGAGAGTGTGTGTGTGTGTGTGTGTCTGTGTGAGAGAAAGTGTGTGTGTGGGAGAGAGAGAGTGTGTGTATGTGGAAGAGAGAGTGAGACTGTGTGTGTGTGTGTCTGTGTGAGAGAAAGTGTCTGTGTGAGAGAAAGTGTTTGTGTGGGAGAGAGAGTGAGAGTGTGTGTGTGTGTCTGGGTGAGAGAAAGTGTGTGTGGGAGAGAGAGAGAGAGAGTATGTGTGTGGAAGAGAGAGTGAGAGTGTGTGTGTGTGTCTGTGTGAGAGAAAGTGTGTGTGTGGGAGAGAGAGAGAGTATGTGTGGAAGAGAGAGTGAGAGTGTGTGTGTGTGTCTGTGTGAGAGAAAGTGTGTGTGTGGGAGAGAGACAGTGTATGTGTGTGCACGTGTGTGTGTGTATGTGTGTGTGAGAGAGAGAGTGTGTGTGTGAGAGAGTGTGTGTGTGTCTGTGTGAGTGCGAGAGTGTGTGTACATGAGTATGTGTGTGTGTGTAAGAGAGTGTGTGTGTCTCTGTGTGAGAATGAGAGTGTGCGCGTCAGTGTGTGTGTGTGAGAGAGCGAGTGTAAGTGTGTGTCTGTGTGTGCGTGTGAGAGAGAGTGTGTGTGTGAGAATATGAGTATGTGTGAGAGTGAGTGTGTGTGATAGTGAGAGAGTGTGTGTGTGTGAGAATATGAGTATGTGTGAGAGTGAGTGTGAGTGAGAGAGTGTGTGTGTGTGTGTGTGTGAGAGAGAATGTGAGTGTGTGTGTGAGAGTGAGAGAGTGTGTGTGTGTGTGTGAGAATATGAGTATGTGTGAGAGTGAGTGTGTGTGAGAGCGAGAGAGAGTGTGTGTGTGTGTGTGTGTGTGTGTGTATATGAGAGAGAGAGAGAATGTGAGTGTGTGTGTGAGCAAGATAGAGAGAGAGAGACTGTGTCCCCCACAGATGACTGCATGAAGGTGAAACGCTTGACCTTATTGTTTTTCTTGGCTTTGGCGATTAATAAATTTGCTCTTTGACTCAAGAAAAGCTTCTTTGATCGGCTTCTTGTTCATAGCTTAAATAATTAAATACCTTCTGATTTGGAAAAGGTACATCCTTGTGAAAAAGAAATTTAAGCCTTTCTTGTGACCTACCGAGGGAGGCTGAATAGACCAGTTCATCTCTTCTCCCCTTGTCGTTACACCTTTCCCAATATTAGTTTGAATCTGGCACCAAGTCCTGGGGATCTCCAGGTGATGTCATCAAGCAGGCAACTGTTGGTATGATTCCAGCCAATGGAGCAGTTTTCCCAATTGCCATCGATTTCAGTTTTGCTCAAGTTTGAAGCCACTCTCGGTCAAACATTGCCCTCATGTCAAAGGCAGTCACTCTCACCTCACCTCACCTCCTGAATTCAGTTCTATTTCCATATTTGGACCAAGGCTGTATTGCAATTTGGAGCCAAGTGGCCTTGGTAGAAACCAAACTGAGCATCAGGAAGCAGGTTATTACAAGCAAGTGGCACTTTATTCAACTGTCAGCAACAACTTCCAACACTTTGCTGATGATTGATTGTAGTTTGATGGGGCGGTAATTGGCCAGATTGGCTTTGTTCTGCTTTTTGTGGACAGGGTCTACTTGGGTGACTTTCCACATTGTTTGGTAGATGCCAGTGTTGTCGCTGTACTGGAACAGCTATCTAGGGGTGTGGCTAGTTCTGGAGTACAAGTCTTCAATACAATTGCTAGAATGCTCTCCACAGATTTTATTACCTCTCCCACTGAAGGTAGGAGCAAGTGATCTTTTTGCCCCTTCTCCTGTTTGTCTATAGCCAATATATCTCAATAACTAATGGACAAATTTCAACAAAATTTGGTACACAGATGAGATATGGCCCAAAGAAGAACTGAATTGTTTCTGGTGAAGATATGGATCTGGATCCTGAAATTTTTAAAGGATCCGTTAACATTGGGAGATAGGACAAATTGACTTTTCTTTTAAGAATGTTGTGGGTTGTCTTATTTAGAATATAGTTGATTGTTTTAGAATGTTGTGAATTGTCTCTGCTGCTGCCAAAATTTGAGCAGTGTTTTCAGAGCAGGTTGTTGGGTATGGATTGGCCTGAAACCTCCTCAGTGAGTTGGAAACTCTTAATAAAAAGATTTCTTATTTTAGCTTTATAGTTATAGAGCATCAACCAGACAAGGAAGAGCTTCAAGAGAAAGCTGTGTGATTGTGAGTTAACAGCATGGCAGAGGTATGCATTCTGAGTGCCCTTTTCACTTCTTGTATCCTATGCTTTCAGCTTTTTCTTAATATCACATGGTGTGAATCGAATGGCTGTGATGCTGGGGAATTCAGGAGGCAGCTAAGATGGGTCACCCTCTTGGTGTTTCTGGCTGAAAGTGGCTGCAAATGCTTCACCCTTGACATTTGCACTGAAGTGCCAGGCTCTCCCATCATTAAAGATGGGGATGTTTGTGGAGCCTCTTCCCCTGGTTATTTGTATAATTGTCCACCACCATTCATGACTGGAAGTGGCAGGACTGCAGAACTTAGATGTGGTCTGTTGGTTTTGGGATTGCATTGCATTACTGCATCACATGCTACTCCCATTGCTGTGCATTGCAAATCCTGGGCTGCAACTTCAACAGGTTGGAACCTCATGTTTAGGTATGCCTGGTGCTGCTCCTTACATGCCCTCCTGCACTCTTCATTGAACCATGGTTGATCCCCTGGCTTGATGGTAATGGTAGGGTGGGGGATATACTAGGCCATGAGGTTGCAAATTGTGGTTAAATACACTTCTGCTGATGATGATGGCCCAGAATGCCTCATGGATGCCCAGTTTTGAGCTGCTAGATTTGTTCTCAATCCATCCCATTTAGCATGGTGGTAGTGCCACACAACATGATGAAGGTTATCCTTAGTATGAAGACAGAACTTTAGCTTCACAACAACTTTGTGGTGATCAATCCTACCAAAACTGTCAAGGACATGTGCCTCTGTGATGGATAGATTGATAAGGGAGATGTCAAGGAGGTTTCTTCCTCTTTTTGGTTCTCTCACCAGCTGTAGCAGGTCCAGTCTGGCAGATATGCCAGCTCAGTGAGCAGTCGTGCTACCGAGCCACTCCTGGTGATGGACATTGAAGTCCCCCACCCAGAATACATTCTGTGCCCTTGACATCCTTAGTGCTTTTTCCAAATGGTGTTCAACATTGAGGAGCACCGTTCATCAGCTGAGGGAGCATGGTACTTGGTCATCAGTGAGAAGTTTCCTTGTCCATGCTTGACCTGATGCTATGAGACTTCATAGGGTCTGGAGTCAATGTTGAGGACTCCCAGAGCCACTCTTGCCTTACTGTATACCACTGTGCCACCACCTTTGCTGGGTATTTATTCCTAGTGGGAGTGGATATTCCCACAGATGGTGATAGAGGAGTATGGGATATTGGTTGTAAAATATAACTCCAGTGAGATTGACTAATCCATGGGACAGGTCTCCCAATTTTGGCTCAAGTCTCCAGATGTTAGAGAGGATTTTGCAGGACCAACTGAGCAGGGTGTGCCATTTTTTAGATATATAAAGGGTAAGAGAGAGGCAAAAGTGGACATTGGGCCGCTGGTAAATGACAGTGGAGAAGTAGTAGTGGGGAACAAAAAAATGGCGGAGGGACTGAATTGGTACTTTGCGTCAGTCTTCACAGTGGAAGACACGAGTGATATCCCCAAAGTTCAAGAGAGTCAGGGGCCAGAGGTGAGTATGGTGGCCATTACCAAGGAGAAGGTGCTAGGAAAACTGAAAGGTCTGAAGGTGGATAAATCACCTGGACCAAATGGATTACACCCCAGAGTTCTGAAGGAGATAGCTGAAGAGATAGTGGAGGCATTAGTGGTGATCTTTCAGGAATCACTGGAGTCAGGGAGGGTCCCAGAGGACTGGAAAATCGCTAATGTAAACCCCCTGTTTAAGAAGGGAGTGAGGCAAAAGACGGGAAATTACAGGCCGATTAGCCTGACCTCGGTCGTTGGTAAGATTTTAAGAGTCCATTATTAAGGATGAGATTTCAGAATACTTGGAAGTGCATGGTAAAATTGGGCAAAGTCAGCATGGTTTCATCAAGGGGAGGTCCTGCCTGATAAATCTGTTAGAATTCTTTGAGGAGGTAATGATTAGGTTAGACAAAGGAGAGCCAATGGATGTTATCTACTTGGACTTCCAGAAGGCCTTTGACAAGGTGCCGCACAGGAGGCTGCTCAGTAAGATAAGAGCCCACGGTGTTAGAGGCAAGGTACTAGCACAGATAGAAGATTGGCTGTCCGGCAGGAGGCAGAGAGTGGGGATAAGCGGTTCCTTCTCAGGATGGTGGCTGGCGACTAGTGGAATTCCGCAGGGGTCAGTGTTGGGACCACAACTTTTCACTTTATACAATAATGATCTAGATGAAGGAACTGAGAGCATCCTGGTTAAGTTTGCAGATGATACAAAGATAGATGGAGGGACAGGTAGTATTGAGGAGGCGGGGAGGCTGCAGAAGAATTTGGACAGGTTAGGAGAATGGGCAAAAAAGTGGCAGATGGAATACAACGTGGGGAAGTGTGAGGTCACTTTGGTAGGAAGAATAGAGGCATAGACTATTTTCTAAATGGGGAGAGAATTCAGAAGTCTGGATGCAAAGGAACTTGGGAGTCCTAGTCCAGGATTCTCTTAAGGTTAACTTGCAGGTTGAGTTGGTAGTTAGGAAGGCAAATGCAATGTTGGCATTTATTTTGAGAGGACTAGAATATAAAAGCAGGGATGTGCCGCTGAGGCTTTATAAGGCTCTGGTCAAACCACATTTAGAATATTGTGAGCAATTTTGGGCCCCATATCTCAGGAAGGATGTGCTGGCCCTGGAGAAGGTCCAGAGGAGGTTCACAAGAACGATCCCAGGAATGAAAGGCTTAACATATGAGGAACGTTTGAGGACTCTGGGTCTATTCTCGATGGAATTTAAAAGAATGAGGGGGGATCTGATTGAAATTTACAGAATACTGAAAGGCCTGGATAGAGTGGACGTGGGGAAGATGTTTCCATTAGTAGGAGAGATTAGGACCCGAGGGCACAGCCTCAGAGTAAAGGGAAGACCTTTTAGAACAGAGATGAGGAGAAACTTCTTTAGCCAGAGAGTGGTGAATCTATGGAATTCATTGCCACAGAAGGCTGTGGAGGCCAGGTCATTGAGTGTAATTAAGACCGAGATAGATAGGTTCTTGATTGGTAAGGGGATCAAAGGCTACGGGGAGAAGGCGGGAGAATGGGGTTGAGAAACTTATCAGCCATGATTGAATGGTGGAGCAGACTCGATGAGCCGAATGGCCTAATTTCTGCTCCTATGTCTTATGGTCTTATGGCCATCGTTGTTTCTGATGCCTAGGCCAACATGGGTGATCAGTCCAGTTTTATTCTTATTTAAATTTTTTATAACAGTTTGATACAACTGAGTGGCTTGCTAGATCATTTCAGAGGTAATTAACAGTCAAGCACATGCTATGGGCCTGGAATCACACGTAAGCCAGACTGGGTAAGGGCAGCAGATTTTTTTCCTAAAGGACACTAATCACATTAAAACTGAACCACTTGTTACACATGTTACAGGCCCCTTTATAATTGCCTAGACTTCAAAAGGCAGTAGATTAAGTAATCATACTGTGCATTGGGCTATAAACTATAGAACAAGTTTATGAAAAGTGACCAAATACTGGAAAATATAATTCAGCAGTTTGCATTGTTTTTACAGAACTATCTACTCCTCACTAAATACAGAAAACAGATGTAACTCCTACTTGAGGTGATGCATACTACAGTTCTAGATACCTGATTGGAGCTGTACTAGCAATATGTTATAAATGCAATGTCTTAGTTTAACATATTTTATTAGGGGGAAAGATACAGAAAACACAGGACAATGTAAAGATTAACAGAGACCTCACATTACAATCGTTAAATTTGGTTGCTGGAAAAATAAACTCCTGAATGTTTCCTAATTTCCTTACTATGGTTTCATTGTTAAACTTAACTGAAAGGCCATTAACATTACCTTTGCCATGAACTTCACAGTTGGTTTTACAGTTAACTTATAATAACTCAGCACTTCAACACTTCAATGAGTTGAACTGAATAAAAACTGGCCCTTTAAGTATAGAAAAATGAAACATAGTCATCTTACATATGTAACTCTTTCGAGTACAAACCCACTTCCATCTGTTTCAGATGAAGTTACATTGTTTCATAGTTTGCCATTGTGAGATTTGAACTCTTGATGTTGGTGTTACAAACCCAGTACCATAACCACTTGGCTATTTAGGCCAAGCTTATCTTATACATGTACATACGTATTTGAAGATTAGACTTACACAAGGCTGGTCTATATGACGGAACTTGCAGATTTGGTCTTGGTGATTTGAGCTTTCTGGCAACATTCCCCCAATAGCCCATTTCAGATTATGCAAACTGTCTTTTAATCACAAAGTTAAGTCCCGAATATAAATTGGATTCTTTAATAAAACCTTTCCTGCAGGCATGCCTGTTGGCATTCAATGAGGTGATCAAAAAATTAGATTTCAAACTCAAAGTTACCAGATATTTATGATCCAGTGGGTGTCTGCAAATAAACATCAGACACGAATCTGTTTATCACTTTACTGCACATCCCCTTCAGTGAAAACAAATCAGGTAGATATCAGATGGCAACAACTTTAATAAGCTGACTATTAAATTGCATGAACATATTAAAAGTCATCTTGCCTCACTGTAGTAATCAGTAGACAAAACGAAAAGGATAAAATGGTACAGAAATTGAATGACATAGCTCTAGCAAAGAAATCTCTTACAGGGCTAAACATCCCAATGTTTTCTTCTGGTTATGTAACGAATACTGTAAATCTCTCACTCGACTGGCGTAGAGCATGCGTGTCAGTGTTATTTCTAACTGTGGGAGATATCATCATGTCTCATTGGATAGCTACTGCTCACTTCAAGCTTGGCAGTCAGCCCCCCAGTCAGTTAGGTGCTGCCTCACCACAGCCTGCTTGCTCCAGTGAGTGCTTGGAGCTTAAAAAGTCATCTCTCCACAGGCAGGTTTGCTAATCTATGCACCAGGCAACACAAACACAACAAAGACAAACCAGTCTTTTGCATTGCAAGCTGGAACGTAAGGACCATGTGTGCTGACCTTACCCATGACCTTCTGCTGCTTGACGATGCAGACAAGACAGCCGTGGTCGACCGAGAACTAACAAGGCTCAATATGGATACTGCTGCACTGCAACAAGCGCGGCTGGTTCAAAGTGGATTCCTTAAAGAGACACTGCACGTTCTTCTGGCAGGCAAAACCCTTGAGGTAACATATGAGCATGGAGTGGGTTTCGCAGTAAAAAATAACTCCACTTGCAGTGATTGAACCTCTCCACAGAAGAACGTCTACTCTCCGCTTGTCAACAAGCGCAGATCCTGTTAAGCTCATGTGTAGCTGTGCGCTGACACTCACCATTACCCCAGGTGTCAAGGGTCAATTCTATGAGGCACTTAGTGCTGCCATCAGCAGAATTCCCAGTACCGAGGGACTGAACCTTCTGGGGGACTTCAACACAAGGACGGGTACCGACTACGCAGCTTGGCCAATGTGCACAGGGCTCCAAGGAATTGGCAAACTGAACAGAAATGGACAGAGGTTGCTGGAGCTATGCTGTTAGCATGGAATCTGTAATGAATAGCTACTTCCAAACAAAGCTGTGCCACAGGGTGTGCAGAAGACATTCGAGATCACGTCACTGGCACCAGCTTGATCTCAACATCACCAGGCGTTCCTCCCTCAAGAAGTGTCCTCATCACTTGTAGCTATCACATCACTGACTATGACACTAACCACTCCCTGATGTGTAGCCAGGTGAGGCCTCAGCTAAGGAAACTATACCACTCCAAAAAGAAAGGATATCCTTGGATTAACACTTGCCACCACTGACCCAGAAAGGACCCAGGAGCTCCTCAACATCCTCGAACAGGCTCTGCTGTACAACAACGCCCCAGGCCAGATTGTAGCTTCAAAGTGAGATCATCTGAGCAACACCATCTATAGACCTGCACCTCTCTACATAAGTGAAGAGATCAGCGGAAGGCTGAATGGTCTGAGGCTTGTTAGGCTGAAATGGAGCCAACTATTGCAACTGAGAGCCCTCATGAACTACAAGCAAGTGCCCAGCAAATAAAATCTAGGTACGCTCAGAGCTGCCAGAATCAAGTCTCCTCACGCTGTTTGGCTCTGCGCCAATTAATACGGTCCAAATTCTGCAAAGGTATATAATCTGCTGCCGAATCCTGGGATGCTGCAGCAATGTATGAAGGAATCAAGAAAGCATCAGCCCCCTTGGAAACATAGACAGGGATGATTGTCACTGAACCTAGAAAGCAGATGGAAAGGTGAGCAGAGTACTCTTTCAGGCTTTTTTTTAAAAATTCATTCATGGGATGTGGGCATCACTGGCTAGGCCAGCATTTATAGCCCATCGCTTATTGCTCACGGTGGTGGTGAGCTGCCTTCTTGAATCACTGCAGTCCATGTGGGGTAGGTACACTCACAGTGCTGTTAGGGAGGGAATTCCAGGATTTTGGTCCATGACAGTGAAGTCAGGTTGGTGAGTGGCTTGGAGTGGAACTTCCAGGTGGTGGTGTTCCCTTCTGCCTGCTGCCCTTGTCCTTCTAGATAGTAGTGGCCGTTGGTTTGGAAGGTGTTGCCTAAGAAGCCTTGGTGAGTTCCTGCAGTGTATCTTGTAGATGGTACACACACTGCTGCTACTCTGCATCGGTGGTGGAGGCAGTGAATGTGGATTGAGTGCCACTTGAGCAGGCTGCTTTATTCTGGATGGTGTTAAGCTTGAGCATTGTTGGAGTTACACTCATCCAAGCAAGTGGGGAGTATTCCACACTCCTGACTTGTGCCTTGTAGATGGCAGACAGGCTTTGGGGTGTCAGGAGATGAGCTACTTGCTGCAGGATTCCTAGCCTCTGACCTGCACTTGTAGCCACATTATTTATTATGGTTAGTCCAGTTCAGTTTCTGGTCAATCATAACCCATGTTGGTAGTGGGGGATTCAGCAATGGTAATGCCATTGAATTTTAAGGGGTAATGGTTAGATTCTCTCTTGTTGGAGATGGTCATTGCCTGACACTTGTTTGGTGTGAATGTTACTTGCCACTTGTCAGCCCAAGCCTGGATATTGTCCAGGTCCCGCTGTATTTAGACATGAACTGCTTCAGTATCTGAGGAGTCACAAATGGTGTTGAACATGATTACACAGTCATCAGGAAGGTCATTGATGAAGCAGCTGAAGATGGTTGGGCCGAGGACACTACCTTGAGGACCTCCTGCAGTGATGCCCTGGAACTGAGATGACTGACCCCCAACAACCACAGCCATCTTCCTTTGTGCTGGATACGATTCCAACCAGTGGAGAGTTTTCCCCTGACTACAGTTTTGCTAGGGCTCCTTGATGCCACACTCAGTCAAATGCTGCCTTGATGTCAAGGGCAGTCACTCTCACCTCACCTTGGAAGTTCAGTCCTTTTGTCCACGTTTGAACCAAGGCTGTAATGAGGTCAGGAGCTGAGTGGCCCTGGCGGAACCCAAACTGAGCATCAGTGAGCAGGTTATTTCTAAGCAAGTGCCGCTTGATAGCACTGTTGATGATCCCGTCCATCACTATACTGATGACTGAGTGTAGACTGATGCAATGGAGAATGTTGTCACTGAAGAAGCATTCAGTGCCATTCCAGATTTTCCAGTCTGGAAGAGCTGGGCAGCAAGTCCACTTTGGTGGGGCTCAACCCGGCCATTGGCCATCCTGCCAGTCATAAAGCCTCAGGAACAATGGCATTCTGCCTGAATTCATCAAAAATGGAAAGCCAGCACTGCTACTGCAGCTCATGAACTTTTGTGTCTGCTGGAAGGAAAGATTTGTGCCTCAAAAGAATAGTCATCTTGTACAAAAAGGGAGGCATCTCCTTTGTTATGTATTGTGCTTGTGTTGCTCTGACTAGATTGCAGACCCTGGCATTGCACATCTATCCTGTGTCTCAGTGCAACTTCAGAACTGGCCGATTGTTGATATGCATGATTTTATCACATTGGCAGTTACAGAAATGCCACAGATAGTGCAGACCAGTCTATATTGCCTTCATAGACCTCACAAAGGCCTTTGGCCTTGTCAGCAGAGACAGGCTTTTTAAACTGCTGTGGAAAATAGGCTGCTCACCTGGACTCCCGGGCATCATTTCTTCTTCCCACGAGGAGATGCGATTTCAGTTACAATGGGGCATCATCGGAGGCTTTCAATATCAGCAGCAGGGTAAAGCAGGGCTGTGTCCTCTTTGGCATTATTTTTCTCCATAATTTTGTACGCTTTCAGCAACTCAAATGAGGGTGTCTACCTGCATGCCAGAACTGACAGCAAGCTGTTCAACTTGGCAAGACTGCATGCGAAGACCAAAATGTGTAATGTCCAAGTTAGTGAGTTGTTGATAAAGCTGTGCTGGGATCCCATACTGAATCTCACTTGCAGCAGCTTGTAGATTGGCTCTCCTGGGCCTGCAAGGAGTTCGGACTGACAATCAGCATCAGGAAGACCAAAGTTATGGGCCAAGGCGTAGAGACTCCAGCTTCCATCAGCACTGACATCCTCACTTTGGCGGTCGTCAACAGCTTCACATACCTTGGATCAATTACCAGCAACCTGTCCCTTGATGCCGAAATCAGCACCAGGATTGCCAGGGTCGCAGCTGTCAGGTCAAAGTTGAGAAGCTGAGTGTCCCAACAGCAAACTGAAAATACGAAGCTTGTCTTCTCAGCTCCCTCCTTCACAGTAACGAGGCATGGACAACTTGAGCGCCAAGAAAAGTGGCTGAACAGCTTCCAGATCCGCTGCTGGACACAAACTTTGGGCATCTCCTGGCAAGACAGATTGCCGAATATGGAAGTACCTCAGCGCACAGGGATCCCAGCATGTTTGCCCGCAAGTCAGAGGTGACTCCGTTGTCTGGGCCCATGAGCTGAATGGATAACAGCCACATTCCAAAGTCATGTTCTATGGCAAGCTTGCCATTGGCATGAGACAACCAGGTCACCCACGTCTGCAATAAAAGGATGTCTCCAGGTGAGATCTCGAGTTGACCAGGATTGGAGTCGATGCATGGGAAGTACTTGCTGTTGACCAAAATGCCTGGAGATAAGCAGAGAAGGGTGTGGAAAAAGGAGAGGATGAAAGGAATGATCAGATGGCAGGAGAGCCTGCTAGAAAGAAAAAAAAAATCAGCAGACCTCGGGTTAGCGCTATTCATCTATCTCAGCTGTGAGAGGGTCTGCCACTCAGGAATCTGACTCTGCAGCCACAACAAACCAATGTTCAAAACAGAAGTGTCATACACCTTGGGCATAGTCCATTGCGTCTCAAGCGAGACAGATGGCAAGATTGTAAATCACAGCATATAAGTCAACTCAGTGTATAAGACGATCCCATTTTTCTAGCCCCAAAATCATGTTTTTGCATATACTTGGTGTATAAGTTGAATCTCCCTTTTTAGCCACAACATGCAATACATGCATTAATAGTCAGCCTCAATTTTTCAACCCACAAATGCATGTTTTACTTACCGGTATTTATGTGAACATACAGAAAAAAAATATTCTTATGTACCTCACAATTGTATGCAATGGGTCAAGCAGTCAATCAGGGCTGGGTTGCAAGAGATGCGTGGGAGTCGTAAGACACGTCCATTCTGTGTTGGGTGCTGATGACATTTCAAAATGGCGACTACTCACACCAGTGGTTCACTTTTATACCTGGCGTATAAATCAACCCCCCCATTTTTTGAGGCTTCAAAGGTCAATTTATATGCCAACAACTACAATGTTGGAAACAAAAATAACAAAATAAATTATAATTTAATAAGCTTCCCAGTTGGTGACTAAACAATGCTGTTAATCAAAGCTGCACTTTTATTTTGGAATAATTCAAATTTAGTGCAAAAATAATTGGGTTTTAGTTATAGCAAAATGATCTACATTTATAATTTCAAATGAGAAAAGTTTAAAAGGGATATAATATAGGAATAATTACAATTGATGTCTCTCTCTTTTGGCTTTCAACATTGACCTGAGACAGGATTTGGCTTATGTATGATCTATGTATGATCTATGAGTTAACAATGAAACTGACAAACTAGGCAAAAACGACAGAATTGACCAGGTTTCAATAAAATCATTTATTTAAAATCAATATATCCAATCACCAGTCCAATAAATAAGCTACAAGTACATTTACTAATAGAGACATTTAATATATTTTTCAATATTTACAGAGCTTTAATATACAACCAAATACACCATCATACAGCAGTGGTTACCAAGTAAAAAGTGCAATTTCAATTACCCACTGCACAATTTGTAATATTGCCTGAAGACAGAAACATAGCACCCCTCCCTGAAGGCACATTCCGTTTTTTTTTACAAGTGCAAGAATGTCTCAAATCAATTTCTAAGCACAAAGAATATTTGTTTATAACCTTATCCCGCATCCTCCCCAAACAAGCGGTAGCAAATCTCAAACAAATGATATTTTCTGATTTTTCACACATTTCCTAACAATTAAAAAATAACAATGGTTATTCCTCTTATTAGCAATAAGTGCAACAATGGAAAATAGATTGACCAGTTTCAACCAAAAGTATGGAGAACCCTAAAAATAGTCCCACTTTTTAAAAATAATTTAAATTCCAGAAAAGGAAAATGAAACCAGGGTTTCATCTAGTTCTACTAGCTAACTTCAAGAAAAGGAGCCAATTAACTCTAGGAATTAAGATTTTTCTTCTTTAAGGAAACATCCACACTTATTTTACCTTCATTGTTCTCTTTTTCCATAGGGAATTTTTTATATATTCAAACGAAGTCGTATCAAAATGTAAAACACTCTTTCCCCCAAAAAGAAAACAGTGCATTCAGCATTGATTTCATAATGGAACACCACCACAGTGCAAAAGATCTGCATGAGAGACATATAATTAAAGAGCTAAGTAATATATTGTTGAGACATTCACAGTATTTTGTTTTCAAATGCAACTACAATGTTACAGTATACTTCAATGTGCTTACAGTGGAATGTTAATTCTTTTGAGGAAATATGAATGAAATTCTTCACTCAACAAAAACATGCAATTACTTTGCATGTTAATAGGCAGAGGCGTAAGATGCGTGTGCAAAGATTTTGTTCCAATTTGCATACAAAATTTCTCTAAACAAATTCTACATATTTAATTTTGTAAATCAAGAAAATTCCCTCCTCCGTCCCACCCTAAGTAGCTAACCAAGAGCTTCATGGTATAGCTATGCTTAACTTACTTCACAAACAATTATTGTTAGTGTAATTGTCAGATTTTATTAGTGTACTAACATACAGTACTGCAGTATGGAGGGTTCATAGCTGAGGTACATGGAGTGAAGCACCCTGCACCTGGTTTTGAAATGATATTGGTCCTTGAAGCAGATCAGCTCATTGCCTGACCTACCAGCTGAGAAACAGCTTATGTTCAATTGGACTGGGAAGACAGTGGAACATCTGCATGTTTTTTTCAAATGAAAATGGAAAGCATGAACAAAAATACCACAAAAATAAAATTGTTCCTCACTTCAAATTCTACAAGCTTGAATGACAAAGGAATCAAGTAGGAAAATAGAAAATGTTCAGTATAATGAGCTAATTGGATAGCTCCTTCAAAGATCCAGCACATGCACAATGGGATGAATGGCCTCACTGTGCGTTGCATGATTCTCCATTTGCAACTATTTCAAGAAGAGTTTCCAACCTCAAAATGTGTCGTGCAGGTCTTCAGAAGGTTGTGTTTTTCCTGAAGTTCTCAGTTACATTTTTTTAAATTGCCTTCCTATCTGGAAATCAATCATTCCTGCTGTGGGTCAGTACGAAGGGTAACATGTCTCCCTCTGGAACCTCATCCAAGCAGCCATTCTTCATGTCACACTACTCAATGTTATCACATTATCTCACCATGGAGAGGCTTGGGATGGGAATGAGGCATGGGAAGAGGGCATCACAGCCTAGGTCAATCCTATCCTCACCAAACATTCACTCATGTCCTACTTAGCAGGATATCATTGAATCAGTCAAGAACTGGAAATGTCAGGCTGGGTTCCTCAACTTCAGCTTTTCTTGAGAACAAGTGGAGTTTTAATCAGCTAATTCAGAAAAGGCCAGATACTAAACATGGGAACATTTTGCTGGTACGGCTGCTCTACACTAGCTTTACAAACGGAGTCACCAACAAACCCAATATGCAGGTATTTTGCTAGAAGAATAAATCCATCTTAAACTAATCTGCAAATGCTAAACGCACTAATTGACCTGTTGGTTGACTGACTTAACTGGGCATGTTTGGCATGACAGAGAAAACATTTAGTGCAGCATAAAGTAGTATTAATGTTTAGTGTGGAAAATTATCCAGCGATTTTCAATCATTTTCTAGTTTATAGATGTAAAAAAACTAGTAGCTGCCTGTTCATAACTGCAGTTAGCATATCTGTACTTGACTTTTACATGTTTTTCTCCTCCACTGTAATGCTGCATCAGTGCCTTCAATTCTGACAAACACTTCCACCTAAAACACCTTTACCTTTTCTTTTCAAATGCTAACAGACTCATACTGTATCTCCAACACTTTGCATTTTTATTTCAAATCTAAACCTGAGTTTAATTACTGATCGGTACCCTTAATGAGACAAAAATCTAGAATGAGGAACACGTGATACTGTAACCTCTCCAAGATTTTTAAATTTTCTATAGCGTAGAAATTTTTAAAATACAAAGTTAAAGAACATGAATTATGAAATAATTGCTCATACTTCAGTTTTTAAAATAAGAATGTGTCTCCATATCCCTTTATGTCTCTCCATGCCATTTACTATTTCTCACCAAAAAAGAGTAAACAGGGAACTTGATGCAAATTCATGCCAGTAATACTTTAAGCTAAGCAAGGGGGAGCGTATGAATACAGCTTTGAAGAGCATCCATTGATGTTGGGGAGTGTGGTAAAGAGAGAAAAATAAGAGGGAAGAAAGACATGAAAAGATAAGAGTACAAAGACAACACATGTAGTTTGTTGGATAGGAGACATTTTTTGTGAAGTGAAGAGAGCATGCCAATGAGAGAAGGTAATGAGGATGGCACAGGAAGAGCTACCAGAGATTGGGCTACATCATAGGAGGTCGGAACATATAGATTCTCAAGTCTGCTGACAACATCACGCTCATCACCAGAACAAAGGAAGAGTTAGAGACCACGGCAGGCCTAGTCAAAAGACACAGTGAGTCTTCTGCGCTGACCATAACTGAGGCAATGACCAACATTGTGGCTCTATATGGAAAATCCAGGTTAGATTAACTACAGCAAGAGGTGTGACCAGTGACTTAAGTAGTGTCTGGAACTGCAAGTCCAAAAGCAATAGCATGAAGCTGAAAAACAACATCCAGTACAGTCACTAGTGTGGAGTGTTACACTCTATGAATGAGTTGGACCCTGAAAAAAAGGATAAGAGGAGGAGAACAGCTTTTGAAATGTGGGCATGGAGGAGGATGCTTAGGATCAGCTGGAAGGACAGAAAGACAAAATATGTGGGTTAGATCGAGGATAGAAGTTCAGGAATCAAAAGGGCTGTTCAGTAGTTAGAGAAAGAAAGATAGTCAAGTACAGACACTGGAAATGAAGACCCCACAACCTTGTCCTAGCAATAATTGAAGGAGAAAATGAGGGTAGAAACAGAAGAGGAAGAAGAAAGATTGGATGGGTGGATAACATCAAGACATGGACTAAGGGAGGATTGAAGAAAACCAGAGACGAAGCAAGAAAATGCCAACGGTCCCATTAAGGCTATGGTGACAAGGAATTAACAAGAGCATGATAAGGTAGAGGTGCTACATGAATGCAGTTTTTCTATTTAAATTATTTTTGCGTATTAAGTCCAGAAGTGGGCCCTTGGTAGCACTTTCCTTTCTCACCACTAACAGTGGAATGGTGAATGAGAAAACAGTCAGTCCAGATCATTTCTTGCCCTCCAAGTGTTCACTGTATTTTAATGAGTAGGTATAGAAGAATACCATAAACAGCTTTATATTCAATTAGCTGAAGACACCACATAAGCAATAACATCCAGTCATCACAGTTATGGCCTAACAACTATTAAAGGGACATTTCCATTTCAAAACAAATATTCTATTTTATTCAAAAATTAAATTCCCATAATTTGCCTTTTTAAAAAAAATCTCAATCCTACATTTCGTAGCTAAAAGTGCCAAAAAGAGTCAAAAAACCACACTTAAAGTAGAACTGGTATACAGTATTTAATAGCACATCATTTAATCTTAACCTGATTACTAAATTGTCACCTGAAAATTTCTATTCCAGATGTTTATTATATACTTTGGCTTGAATTTTAAAGCAACAACCAGAGCATTTGTGCCAAACATGAGGATGTCTTATATATTCAACAGGGAATACCCTAGAGAGATGAGCTTAGTAAACTAGCTACTTCTGTAAAACGTTTTCATTTTTCAGGGCCGTAACAAGCCAATCTTTATCTTGCTCATCATCCGAGTCACTCATATCACTGGTATCAGCTGCTAACAGTCGTGAGTAGTTTAACCTCTTTTGCCGAGGAATCTTAGACTGTGCAATGAGGAACACCACTGCCCAAAGCATTGCAGTAGCAGAGCATGCTTGGTAAAGTCTTTCTATGCCAAAACTATTCACAATGAAGCCACTGCAAAAACTGCCAAAACTTGCACCTAGACCAAAGGAAAGCCCATGGTAGATTTTATGGAGTGTCCTTTCTGTACCAAGGGTAGCTAGATCATTACATTGACTCCAAACAGCCCACCACAAGGCACCATTGCTAAAAGCATTCAAGACTTGAACAGGCAAAACTGCCCAAGAGGACCAGAGGAATGAATAGTAGAGCAGCTGAGCCGCAAGGCAAATTAGTCCCAAAGCCACTGTTCCAGAAAGTGAAAGGATCTTTAGCACTCTGTCCTTAAAAAGAAAAAGTAGAACTTCAGCTATAAAGCCAATTGCAACTGCAGCTCCCATAAAAGCCTCGCTGCTTCCCTTATTCTGCATTTGCCAAAAGAGGAAGTTGTTTATTGTTGATCCGATAGCTCCTGTGATGAAGACAGTGATCACATACAAGATGGCCCTTCCATCACTTCCCAACAGGTGCAATCCTTTGACAGTGCGGTTTACCATGTCATTTTTCTTAGCAGTGTGAATTGGATAGAACACACCAACAAGAAGTGTCAAAGTAATCAGCACTGCATAGCTATAAAAGTGCACGGCAATTCTAGGAGTATGTGCATTGAGGAAACAATTCAGCCTGTCCACAAGGACGCCAATACTAAAAGCTGCTCCAGCTGTGCCCAAGTAACCCCAAATCCACTGTTTACCATAGCGATCAACAGAGTCAACAAAGTCCAGGTAGTCATACAGCCCATCATCTGCAACCCAATCCGGAGCTGATGCTAAAATCTCCCATAAAGATATAGCTAGTAAAATAAGCACAAATGTCTGGTTCTGGTTATCCAGAATTTTAAAACTGTGATTAGGCTCAGTGTTGATGCGTTGCTTTTCTTTTCTGTCATCAGAACTGATCTTCAAAGCAACATTCCTTTTCATGACATGACTGTTTACTGTACTAGAATAAACATCTAAACTGTCGTTTTCCTCTTTGTTATTTTCTTTAACAGGAAGGTGCTTGGCAGCTTCTCTCATAGTTCTTGCCTGGCCAGAGTCTTCAATTGGCAGAAATTGGTTCTGCTTTGATTGAAGATGATCATTTGCATTTTGTGCGCTACCCACATCTTTTGACAGAGCTGAGAATTTTGAATTTGTAACATTACTCAGCTCAGTCTTGTCTGGATGTTTGGTTAGCGGTTTGGTTATGTTGCTCACAGCAGATGGTTCAGCAGTGGTCAGCAACTGGAGGTTTTCTTTCATTTGGAATGTTGAACGAGGATGGCCTGTTACAGCAGCATTCAATATTGTGGGAAGAATGGTCTGTGCAATCTTATTCATCTTAAAATCACCAACACTGTCTTTGCCTTCTGGTCTTATATTTTGATTCCAACTGTTTTTTGCATACATACTTGTGTTGCAGAATTTGTATTCTACTTTTTCATCACCGGGTGGAATGAGTGTGAGTAAAAGACCTGCTCCTATTGATGACAACAGGGAGCCAAGCACAAGAATTCTTCTTTTGTTATGGCGTCCAGCACAGTAAGACCAAAAGGGAGTACAAAGCAGGGAAATAAAATACTTTGCCCCCATGACAATGCCGACAAATGGCGCAGTTAATCCAAGCTGTCTGAAATATATGGTAAGGAATGGAATTATACAGGCTGTTGCTGCACAGTGAAGAAAGTGATAGAGGCTGGCAAGAGCCAGTGCTTTGCTGACATTCCACTGTTTATTTCTCTTCATGGTTTTTGGTTTCATCTTCTAGCAAACATTGTCAATTAACAATCTGAAAAACAACCAAAAACTTGTATTAGGCAACAAGATGCATTTAATACAAGGTGTGTGTGAATAATAAATCTTTCAGATTACACAAGTAACAGAATGTTCCTCATTAAATTATGAAAAGCCTGCCTTAAAGCTGTTGAAACTTTGTTGGCATACTATATTTGGGCCGCCTTGGAGAGCAGCAATAACCCCCAGATTCTTTTCTCCACTACCAACCATATCCTTTAACCCTATGCCCTGCCTCCTCCACCACCAAATAAGAGTAGGTCTTCAGCACTATGAATAAGACCATTTATTTAACTGTTTACCAGGTACTTCTCTAAGCAAAACCTCCTCCAGGCTCCCCTGCCCAACCTCCTGGTTTTCTCCGATTCCTTTCCTTTATGCTGCTATGGCCTTTACAAGCTCTCGCCCATGAGATAACTACTACTCTCTTGACCCCATTCCCACTAAACTGCAAACCACTCAAACTCCCTTTCTGGTCCTACATACTGACTGACATTGTGAAAGTTTCTCCCCCTTATTTACTGACCCTCTTGTTTTAAAATGTCATCACTATCCCTCTCCTCAAAAAAGCCCACCCTGGACTAATCTTCCCTTACAAAAATCTCCCACGTGTCCATTGGAACCTTTTCAATCAAGTTTCTGCCTCTGTCACAGCACTAAAATAGATTGAAATAAAGTAATCTGTGATTATGCTGCATTATTAACCTCCTCACTAGCTACCTGCATGTTTTAACTAAGCTAAACACAGCATTCTCTTTCAATGCATGTCCCCTCCATCTTGAATTGAGCTTCCAACCCCACATTCCGCTCTGTCAGGACACCACAGATCTCCATGTGTGTAGCATCAGCTACCCCCTGCCCTCAGTCACTGAAATCCTCATTTATGCTTCAGCACCTCCAGCCTGAACTATTCCAGAGCAAACGTCAACTGTGCTCTCCTCCGCCGATGCTGAGGACTCAGCAGCTGCTGAGTTTTTCCAGGTATTTCTGTTTCTGTTTTTATTCCAGTGCTTCCCTGGTTAACCTCTGGAAACCTCAGCTCAGCCTGAACTCTCTTGCACCATGCTTCTCACGCTATTTTTTGCTGGCTCGTGGCCTCCTGCTCCCCTCTCAATGCCTCAGATTTAAAACTCTCATCCTTAAAGCCTCCCAATCTTTGCCACCTCCACCAGAACACTCCTTCCTCCCCCACCCACCTCTTGCCCAACAGCTGGTGGCCCTGCCTCCGGCCTCTCCTGCTGATCAGAACACTGCCTTTAAACCAACTTCCAGCCAAACTCTCGCTCACCCCTCCCCCTCTTCTGGTCACTTTTGCCTGCGTGAAGCTCACTGGGATGCTCCAGGCGAGCCACAAATGCCAGTTGTTGTTGTATCGGTGAGCCCCCCCCCCCCCCCCCCCCACCCCATCCCACCTCACACCCCCACCTCACACACCACACCACCCCCCCCCCCAATACCACTCCCCACCCCCTCCACCCCGCCTCAGCCCCATCACCCACCGAGCCTGGGTCTTCAGTGCTGAACCTGAGGGAGGTTTATGGACACGGGGCTCATCACCGAACCGCAGCTCCAGCAATGAGGAAACATTCACATAAATAAACTCTTCTTCCTCATCCGGTCACCGCTTCACTCGGCTGCTCCTCCTGCGGCCCAGCTCACAACCGGCCAGCTTCCGCCTCCAGCAGCCCGGGCCCAGCAGGTAAACCGCTCGGCCTCGGGTCTGGGATCGAGGAGGTGGGGGGGGGGGGGAGGTGGTGGTGTGGAAACCAGGCACCGCCGCCTCATCCGCCACACGAAAACTTCCAGAGGGCGGGGCCCGTCATTCATGCCAATCGCCCAATGGGCGAGAGCCGCGCTGGGCACGTGATTGTCGCCCAGGGGACATTGCCGCCCCGCCCATTCGCGGCCCGCGTGACCCGCCCCACGCCCCAGGTGTTTGCCCACGTGATCCTCCCTCGCTGCCCGTGTGATGTGACCCGAGCCCCGCCCCCGTGGCTGCTGATGTCATTCTAACACCACCCCCACCCACCTCGCTCTAAACCTGGCGCTACCCAAGTGACCGCCATCGCGCGCGAGCATTTTTATTCAAAAAGGGATTTCGGTTTCTGGCTTTGGGGTGCGGGGCAGGATGGGATGGAGGCGAGATTGTTGTTGGGTTGTTGTTGTGACCTGGCCTGAGCCGCCATGTCAGCGGCTGGGAGGGTGGGACCTCCAACTGCAGCTCCTCCCAGCTGAGCTGCTCAGGGGGCCTGAGGTGGCAGAGTTCACCCTGTGGACCGTGTTTGACACTGACAGCAGAGGGCCGTTGTTCTTTGATGAGGTGAATAGTCATTGTCAGGTGAAGAGTAAGGGGGGGGCGATGACAGCATTCTGCAGAGATCCCTCACTCAACACAGTCACCTCGCCATCATCATCATCACCATCATCATCATCATCATGCAGCGCTGCAGGATCGTGAAGAAGTTTCTCGGAGCACAACTTACCCAGTCGAGTGCTTGAGTCGGGTTGCCCAACGCGACGAAGAGTTCCTGCTGCCGCCCTCGACGTTTTCTACAGCCGGGTCTGGCCACAAGCGTTCGGCCAAAGCTCCCGCAAAAATCAGCTAGGATGGAGTGGACACTTGCGGCCGACAAAACACCTCTCCCCCACCCCCACCCGCCTGGTCCTGTTCTCCCAAACGGCCCGCGTTCCAAGGGAGGATAAAGAAAACGCTGAAAAGACGCTCGAGCTGCGCTTGAGGTGTGTCAGCGTTGACATGAATGATAGGGAGGAACTTGCTACCAATAACGAAAGTCATCGAATCCTGTATTCTGGATCCCACTACCTTGTGGGGACAACCTGTCCAATCCCGAAAGATCTGCGGTCAAGAATTGGCCTGCAGGAACTCGCGACCCTGATTAATCGAGGTACAGCTGTCGACGGCTGAAGAAAGGTCACAGAGCTGGGACATACATTCAGTTTTTCTCACCCCAGAGATGCTACCGAAACCTACTGAGTATTGCCATAACTTTCTGTTTTTATATGGCGAAACAGATGTACTGCGAATTCCAATTTAACCACGGCTTGTATTTATAGAGCAACTTCAACACAACAAATGTCTGAAGAGGCTTCGCAGGACAATATAAAGCAAAGTTTGACAAAAGAGCTTCATAAAGCAATATTGGGGCAGGAGGTCAAGAGCTTGATCAAAGAGATAGGTTTTAAGGAGGAAAAAGAGGCAGAGGAATTTAGGGAGGGAATTCGAAAGCTGAGGGCCTTGGCAGTCAAGGGTAGGGTAACTAATGGTGGAGTGGTTACAATCAGGTTTGCTCAGGAGACCAGAATTAGAGGAGCGCAGTTATGATGGAGATTGTGAGACAGCAGAAGGTTACAGAAATAGGGATGGATGAGGTGATGGAATGATTCAAAAACTAAGCACCAGCAGTGCCTCTGTTGGTAGCACTCTCACCTCGGAGTTAGACAGGTGTGCGTTGAAGTCCAACTTGAGGGACTGAGCTCATAATTCAAACAGGATGCAGAGCGCTGCACTGCTGGAGGTGCTGTCTTATGTATGAAAAATTAAACTGAAATGCAATCTGCCTGCTTGCAATCTCTCGCTGTAATAACACCATCTTACACTATAATAATCCAGCGAAAGTCCATCTGTACTAACCCAATCTAAAGCCCTCTCATCAAAGCTAAACCACTCGAACCCTTTTTCTGTACTAACCCTCCAGAACCCTTCCTCTCTGTACTAACCCAGTACGAGACCCTTTTCTTTGCACTAACCCAGGACAAGCTCCTTCTCTCTGTACTCGCCCAGTACGAGCACCTGCTTTCTGTACTAGCCCAGTACGGGCTCCTTCTCTCTGTACTAGCCCAGGACAAGCTCCTTCTCTCTATACTTGCCCAGTACGAGCACCTGCTCTCTGTACTAGCCCAGTACGAGCCCCTTCTCTCTGTACTAGCCCAGCACGAGCTCCTTTTCTCTGTACTAACCAAGTACGGGCTCATTCTCTCTGTACTCGCCCAGTACGAGGCCCTTCTCTCTGCACTAGCCCAGTACGAGCTCCTCTCTCTACGAGCCCAATATGAGCTCCTTCTCTCTGTACTATCCAAGTACGAGCTCCTTCTCTCTGTACTAACCCAGTACGAGCTCCTTCTCTCAGTAGTAACCTAGTACGAGTCCCTTCTCTCTGTACTTGCCCAGTCCGAGCACCTTCTCTCTGTACTTGCCCAGTACGAGCTCCTTCTCTCTGTACTAAAAAAGTACGAGTCCCATCTCTCTGTACTCGCCCAGTACGAGCCCCTTTACTCTGCACTAGCCCAGTAGGAGCCCCTCCTCTCTGCACTAGCCCAGGAGGAGCCCCTCCTCTCTGCACTAGCCCAGTACAAGCTCTTTCTCTCTGTACTAGTCCAGTACGAGCTCCTTCTCTCTGTAATAGCCCAGTACGAGCTCCTTCTCTCTGTACTCGCCCAGTACGAGCCCATTCTCTCTGTACTCGCCCAGTACGAGCCCATTCTCTCTGCACTAGCACAGTACTAGCCCCTCCTCTCTGTACTAGCCCAGTATAATCTCCTTCTCTCTGTACTAACCAAGTACGAGCCCCTTCTCTCTCTACGAGCTCAGTACGAGCACCTTCTCTCTGTACTGGCCCAGTACGAGCCCCTTTTCTCTGCACTTGCCCAGTACAAGCTCTTTCTCTCTGTACTAACCCAGTACAAGTCCCTTCTCTCTGTACTAGCCTAGTATGAGCCCCTTTTCACTGCGCTTGCCCAGTACGAGCTCCTTCTCTCTGTACTAGCCCAGTAGGAGCCCCTTCTCTCTGTACTAGCCCAGTACGAGCTCCTTCACTCTGTACTAACCCAGTACCAGCCCCTTCTCTCTGTACTAACCCAGTACCAGCCCCTTCTCTCTGTACTAACCCAGTACCAGCCCCTTCTCTCTGTACTAACCCAGTACCAGCCCCTTCTCTCTGTACTAACCCAGTACCAGCCCCTTCTCACTGTACTAACCCAGTACGAACTCCTTCTATGTTTTTGTCCAGTACGAGCCCATTTTCTATGCACTAGCACAGTAAGAGCTCCTTCTCTCTACACTAGTCCAGTACAATCTCCTTCTCTCTGCACCAGCCCAGTACGAGCTCCTTCTCTCTGTACTAGTCCAGTACGAGATCCTTCTCTCTGTACTAGTCCAGTACGAGTTCCTTCTCTATGTACTAACCCAGTATGAGCTCCTTCTCTCTGTACTAACCAAGTACGAGTCCCTTCTTTCTGTACTTTCCCAGTACGAGCTGCTTCTCTCTGTGCTAGCCCAGTATGAGCTCCTTCTCTCTGCACTAGCACAGTACGAGCCCCTTCTCTCTGTACTTGCCCAGTACGAGCCACTTCTCTCTGCACTTGCCCAGTACAAGCTCCTTCTCTCTGTACTTGCACAGTGCGGACTCCTCCTCTCTGTACTAGCCCAATATGAGCTCCTTCTCTCTGTACTAGCCCAGTATGAGCCCATTCTCTCTATAATAGCCCAGTACGAGCCCCTTTTCGCTGCACTAGCACAGAACGACCTCCTTCTCTCTGTACTAGTCCAGTAGGAGCTCCTTCTCTCTGTACTAACCAAGTACGAGCTCCTTCTCTGTGTACTCGCACAGTACGAGCCCCTCCTCTCTGTACTTGCCCATTACGAGCTCCTTCTCTCTGTACTAACCAAGTACGAGCTCCTTCTCTCTGTACTCACCCAGTACGAGCCCCTTTTCTCTGTACTAACCCAGTATGAGATCCTTCTCTCTGCACTTGCACAGTACGAGCCCCTTTTCTCTGCACTTGCCCAGTACAAGCTCCTTCTCTCTGTACTTGCACAGTGCGGACTCCTCCTCTCTGTACTAGCCCAATATGAGCTCTTTCTCTATGTACTAGCCCAGTACGAGCCCCTTTTCTCTGTACTAACCCAGTACAAGCCCCTTCTCTACGTACTAGCCTAGTACGAGCCCCTTTTCTCTGCGCTTGCCCAGTACCAGCCCCTTCTCCCTGTACTAGCCCAGTATGAGCTCCTTCTCTGTACTAGCACAGTATGAGCCGCTTCTCTCTGTACTAACCCAGTACCAGCCCCTTCTCTCTGTACTAACCCAGTACGAGCCCCTTCTCTCTGTACTAACCCAGTACCAGCCCCTTCTCCCTGTACTAACCCAGTACCAGCCCCTTCTCTCTGTACTAACTCAGTACGAGCTCCTTCTCTCTGTACTAGTCCAGTACGAGCTCCTTCTATCTGTACTAGTCCAGTACGAGCTCCTTCTCTCTGTATTAACCCAGTATGAGCTCCTTCTCTCTGTACTAACCAAGTACGAGTCCCTTCTCTCTGTACTTGCCCAGTACGAGCTCCTTCTCTCTGTACTAGTCCAGTACGAGCCCCTTCTCTCTGTACTAGTCCAGTACGAGCTCCTTCTCTGTACTTGCCCAGTACGAGCTCCTTCTCTCTGTACTAACCATGTACGAGTCCCTTCTCTCTGTACTTGCCCAGTACGAGCTCCTTCTCTCTGTACTAACCATGTACGAGTCCCTTCTCTCTGTATTCGCCCAGTACGAGCCCCTTTTCTCTGCACTAGCCCAGGAGGAGCCCCTCCTCTTTGCACTAACCCAGGAGGAGCCGCTCCTCTTTGCACTAACCCAGTACAAGCTCTTTCTCTCTGTACTAGACCAGTACGAGCCCCTTCTCTCTGTACTTGCCCAGTACGGGCTCCTTCTCTCTGTACTTGCCCAGTACGGGCTCCTTCTCTCTGTACTTGCCCAGTACGGACTCCTTCTCTCTGTACTTGCCCAGTACGGGCTCCTTCTCTCTGTACAAGCCCAGTACGAGCCCCTTCTCTCTGTACTTGCCCAGTACGAGCTCCTTCTCTCTGTACAAGCCCAGTACGAGCCCCTTCTCTCTGTACTTGCCCAGTACGGGCTCCTTCTCTCTGTACTTGCCCAGTACGAGCTCCTCCTCTCTGTACAAGCCCAGTACGAGCCCCTTCTCTCTGTACTAACCCAGTACAAGCCCCTTCTCTCTGTACTAGCCCAGTACGAGCCCTTCTCTCTGTACTAGCACAGTACTAGCTCCTTCTCTCTGCACTAGCCCAGGTACGAGCACCATCTCTCTGCACTAACCCAGTACGAGCCCATTCTCTCTGTACTATCCAAGTACGAACCCCTTCTCTCTGTAGTTGTCGAGTACGAGCTCCTTCTCTCTGTACTAAACCAGTAGGAGCTGCTTCTCTCTGTAGTAACCTAGTACGAGTCCCTTCTCTCTGTACTGGTCCAGTACGAGCCCCTTTTCTCTGCACTAGCCCAGTAGTAGCCCCTCCTCTCTGCACTAGCCCAGGAGGAGCCCCTCCTCTATGCACTAACCCAGTACAAGCTCTTTCTCTCTGTACTAGCTCAGTACGAGCTCCGTCTCCCTGTAATAGCCCAGTACGAGCCCCTTCTCTCTGTACTCGCCCAGTACGAGCCCCTTCTCTCTGTACTCGCCCAGTACGAGCCCCTCCGCTCTGTATTAGCACAGTACAATCTCCTTCTCTCTGGACTAGCACAGTGCGAACTCCTCCTCTCTGTACTAGCCCAGTAAGAGCTCCATCTCTCTGTACTAGCCCAGTACGAGCTCCTTTTCTCTGTACTAGCCCAGTACGAGCCGCTTTTCTCTGTAGTTGCCCAATACTGGCTCCTTCTCTCTGTACTTGCCCAGTAATGGCTCCTTCTCTCTGTACTTGCCCAGTAGGAGCTCCTTCTCTCTGTACTAGCCCAGTAAGAACTCCTCCTCTCTGTATTAGCACAGTACGTGCCCCTTTTATCTGCACTAGCCCAGTACGAGCTCCTTCTCTCTCTACGTGCCCAATATGAGCTCCTTCTCTCTGTACTAGCCCAGTACGAGCCCCTTCTCTCTGCACTAGCCCAGTTCGAGCCCCATCTCTCTGCACTAGCCCAGTACGAGCTCCTTCTCTCTGCACTAACCCAGTACGAGCCCATTCTCTCTGTACTAACCCAGCATGAGCCCCTTCTCTCTGTACTAAACCAGTACGAGGCCCTTCTCTCTGTACTAACCCATTACGAGCCCATTCTCTCTGTACTAGCCCAGTACGAGTCCCTTCTCTCTGTACTTGCCCAGTACGAGCTCCTTTTCTCTGCATTAGCCCAGAATGAGCCCCTTTTCGCTGCATTAGCCAAGTACGAGCTCCTTCTCTCTGTACTTGCCCAGTACGGGCTGCTTCTCTCTGTACTTGCCCAGTACGGGCTCCTTCTCTCTGTACTTGCCCAGTACGGGCTCCTTCTCTCTGTACTTGCCCAGTACGGGCTCCTTCTCTCTGTACTTGCCCAGTACGGGCTCCTTCTCTCTGTACTTGCCCAGTACGGGCTCCTTCTCTCTGTACTTGCCCAGTACGGGCTCCTTCTCTCTGTACTTGCCCAGTACGGGCTCCTTCTCTCTGTACTTGCCCAGTACGGGCTCCTTCTCTCTGTACTTGCCCAGTACGGGCTCCTTCTCTCTGTACTTGCCCAGTACGGGCTCCTTCTCTCTGTACTTGCCCAGTACGGGCTCCTTCTCTCTGTACTTGCCCAGTACGGGCTCCTTCTCTCTGTACTTGCCCAGTACGGGCTCCTTCTCTCTGTACTTGCCCAGTAAGAACTCCTCCTCTCTGTATTAGCACAGTACGTGCCCCTTTTCTCTGCACTAGCCCAGTACGAGCTCCTTCTCTCTCTACGAGACCAATATGAGCTCCTTCTCTCTGCACTAGCCCAGTACGAGCCCCTTCTCTCTGCACTAACCAGTACGAGCTCCTTCTCTCTGCACTAACCCAGCACGAGCCCATTCTCTCTGTACTAACCCAGCATGAGCCCCTTCTCTCTGTACTAAACCAGTACGAGGCCCTTCTCTCTGTACTAACCCATTACAAGCCCCTTCTCTCTGTACTAGCCCAGTACGAACTCCTTCTCTCTGTTCTTGCCCAGTACGAGACCCTTTTCTATGCACTAGCACAATACGAGCTCCATCTCTCTGTACTAGTCCAGTACAAGCTCCTTCTCTCTGTACTAGTACGGTATGAGCTCCTTCTCTCTGTACTAGTACGGTATGAGCTCCTTCTCTCTGTACTAACCAAGTACGAGTCCCTTCTCTCTGTACTTGCCCAGTACGAGCCCCTTTTCGCTGCATTAGCCAGGTACGAGCTCCTTCTCTCTGTACTTGCCCAGTACGGGCTCCTTCTCTCTGTACTTGCCCAGTACGGGCTCCTTCTCTCTGTACTTGCCCAGTACGGGCTCCTTCTCTCTGTACTTGCCCAGTACGGGCTCCTTCTCTCTGTACTTGCCCAGTACGGGCTCCTTCTCTCTGTACTTGCCCAGTACGGGCTCCTTCTCTCTGTACTTGCCCAGTACGGGCTCCTTCTCTCTGTACTTGCCCAGTACGGGCTCCTTCTCTCTGTACTTGCCCAGTACGGGCTCCTTCTCTCTGTACTTGCCCAGTACGGGCTCCTTCTCTCTGTACTTGCCCAGTACGGGCTCCTTCTCTCTGTACTTGCCCAGTACGGGCTCCTTCTCTCTGTACTTGCCCAGTACGGGCTCCTTCTCTCTGTACTTGCCCAGTACGGGCTCCTTCTCTCTGTACTTGCCCAGTACGGGCTCCTTCTCTCTGTACTTGCCCAGTAAGAACTCCTCCTCTCTGTATTAGCACAGTACGTGCCCCTTTTCTCTGCACTAGCCCAGTACGAGCTCCTTCTCTCTCTACGAGCCCAATATGAGCTCCTTCTCTCTGTACTAGCCCAGTACGAGCCCCTTCTCTCTGCACTAGCCCAGTACGAGCTCCATCTCTCTGCACTAACCCAGTACGAGCTCCTTCTCTCTGCACTAACCCAGTACGAGCCCATTCTCTCTGTACTAACCCAGCATGAGCCCCTTCTCTCTGTACTAAACCAGTACGAGGCCCTTATCTCTGTACTAACCCATTACGAGCCCCTTCTCTCTGTACTAGCCCAGTATGAACTCCTTCTCTCTGTTCTTGCCCAGTACGAGACCCTTTTCTATGCACTATCACAATACGAGCTCCATCTCTCTGTACTAGTCCAGTACAAGCTCCTTCTCTCTGTACTAGTACGGTATGAGCTCCTTCTCTCTGTACTAGTACGGTATGAGCTCCTTCTCTCTGTACTTGCCCAGTACGGGCTCCTTCTCTCTGTACTTGCCCAGTACGGGCTCCTTCTCTCTGTACTTGCCCAGTACGGGCTCCTTCTCTCTGTACTTGCCCAGTACGGGCTCCTTCTCTCTGTACTTGCCCAGTACGGGCTCCTTCTCTCTGTACTTGCCCAGTACGGGCTCCTTCTCTCTGTACTTGCCCAGTACGGGCTCCTTCTCTCTGTACTTGCCCAGTACGGGCTCCTTCTCTCTGTACTTGCCCAGTACGGGCTCCTTCTCTCTGTACTTGCCCAGTACGGGCTCGTTTTCTCTGTACTTGCCCAGTACGGGCTCGTTTTCTCTGTACTTGCCCAGTACGGGCTCCTTCTCTCTGTACTTTCCCAGTACGGGCTCCTTCTCTCTGTACTTGCCCAGTACGGGCTCCTTCTCTCTGTACTTGCCCAGTACGGGCTCCTTCTCTCTGTACTTGCCCAGTACGGGCTCCTTCTCTCTGTACTTGCCCAGTACGGGCTCCTTCTCTCTGTACTTGCCCAGTACGGGCTCCTTCTCTCTGTACTTGCCCAGTACGGGCTCCTTCTCTCTGTACTTGCCCAGTACGGTCTCCTTCTCTCTGTACTTGCCCATTACGGGCTCCTACTCTCTGTACTTGCCCAGTACGGGCTCCTTCTCTCTGCACTAGCCCAGTACGAGCTCCTTCTCTCTGCACTAGCCTAGTACAATCTCCTTCTCTCTGCACTAGCCCAGTACAAGCTCATTCTCTCTGTACTAGCCCTGTACGTGCTCCTTCCCTCTGTACTAACCCAGTACAAGCCCCTTCTCTATGTACTAGCCTAGTATGAGCCCCATCTCTCTGCACTAACACAGTACGAGCTCCTTCACTCTGCACAAATCCAGTACGAGGCCCTTCTCTCTGTACTAACCGAGTACAATCCCTTCTCTCTGTACTAACCCAGTACGAGCCCCTTCTCTCTGTACTAGCCCAGTACGAGCTCCTTCTCTCTGTTCATGCCCAGTATGAGCCCCTTTTCTATGCACTAGCCCAATACGAGCTCCTTTTCTCTGTACTAGTCCAGTACGAGCTCCTTCTCTCTGTACTGGTCCAGTACAAGCTCCTTCTCTCTGTACTAGTCCAGTACGAGCTCCTTCTCTCTGTATTAGCACATTACGAGCTCTTTTTCTCTGTACTAGTCCAGTACGAGCTCCTTCTCTCTGTAGTAACCAAGTACGAGTCCCTTCTCTCTGTACTTGCCCAGTACGAGCTCCTTCTCTCTGTACTTGCCCAGTACGGGCTCCTTCTCTCTGTACAAGCCCAGTACGAGCCCCTTCTCTCTGTACTTGCCCAGTACGAGCTCCTTCTCTCTGTACAAGCCCAGTACGAGCCCCTTCTCTCTGTACTTGCCCAGTATGGGCTCCTTCTCTCTGTACTTGCCCAGTACGAGCTCCTCCTCTCTGTACAAGCCCAGTACGAGCCCCTTCTCTCTGTACTAACCCAGTACAAGCCCCTTCTCTCTGTACTAGCCCAGTACGAGCCCCTTCTCTCTGTACTAGCACAGTACGAGCTCCTTCTCTCTGCACTAGCCCAGTACGAGCCCCATCTCTCTGCACTAACCCAGTACGAGCCCATTCTCTCTGTACTATCCAAGTACGAACCCCTTCTCTCTGTAGTTGTCGAGTACGAGCTCCTTCTCTCTGTACTAAACCAGTAGGAGCTGCTTCTCTCTGTAGTAACCTAGTACGAGTCCCTTCTCTCTGTACTGGTCCAGTACGAGCCCCTTTTCTCTGCACTAGCCCAGTAGTAGCCCCTCCTCTCTGCACTAGCCCAGGAGGAGCCCCTCCTCTATGCACTAACCCAGTACAAGCTCTTTCTCTCTGTACTAGCTCAGTACGAGCTCCGTCTCCCTGTAATAGCCCAGTACGAGCCCCTTCTCTCTGTACTCGCCCAGTACGAGCCCCTTCTCTCTGTACTCGCCCAGTACGATCCCCTCCGCTCTGTATTAGCACAGTACAATCTCCTTCTCTCTGGACTAGCACAGTGCGAACTCCTCCTCTCTGTACTAGCCCAGTAGGAGCTCCTTCTCTCTGTACTAGCCCAGTAAGAACTCCTCCTCTCTGTATTAGCACATTACGTGCCCCTTTTATCTGCACTAGCCCAGTACGAGCTCCTTCTCTCTCTACGTGCCCAATATGAGCTCCTTCTCTCTGTACTAGCCCAGTACGAGCCCCTTCTCTCTGCACTAGCCCAGTTCGAGCCCCATCTCTCTGCACTAGCCCAGTACGAGCTCCTTCTCTCTGCACTAACCCAGTACGAGC
The DNA here is from genome assembly GCF_017639515.1 of Carcharodon carcharias. Lineage (NCBI taxonomy): Eukaryota > Metazoa > Chordata > Chondrichthyes > Lamniformes > Lamnidae > Carcharodon > Carcharodon carcharias. Next base: position 4,623,445 of record NC_054488.1, on the reverse strand, counting down.
CCATTCTCTCTGTACTAACCCAGCATGAGCCCCTTCTCTCTGTACTAAACCAGTACGAGGCCCTTCTCTCTGTACTAACCCATTACGAGCCCATTCTCTCTGTACTAGCCCAGTACGAGTCCCTTCTCTCTGTACTTGCCCAGTACGAGCTCCTTTTCTCTGCATTAGCCCAGAATGAGCCCCTTTTCGCTGCATTAGCCAAGTACGAGCTCCTTCTCTCTGTACTTGCCCAGTACGGGCTCCTTCTCTCTGTACTTGCCCAGTACGGGCTCCTTCTCTCTGTACTTGCCCAGTACGGGCTCCTTCTCTCTGTACTTGCCCAGTACGGGCTCCTTCTCTCTGTACTTGCCCAGTACGGGCTCCTTCTCTCTGTACTTGCCCAGTACGGGCTCCTTCTCTCTGTACTTGCCCAGTACGGGCTCCTTCTCTCTGTACTTGCCCAGTACGGGCTCCTTCTCTCTGTACTTGCCCAGTACGGGCTCCTCTCTGTACTTGCCCAGTACGGGCTCCTTCTCTCTGTACTTGCCCAGTACGGGCTCCTTCTCTCTGTACTTGCCCAGTACGGGCTCCTTCTCTCTGTACTTGCCCAGTACGGGCTCCTTCTCTCTGTACTTGCCCAGTACGGGCTCCTTCTCTCTGTACTTGCCCAGTAAGAACTCCTCCTCTCTGTATTAGCACAGTACGTGCCCCTTTTCTCTGCACTAGCCCAGTACGAGCTCCTTCTCTCTCTACGAGACCAATATGAGCTCCTTCTCTCTGCACTAGCCCAGTACGAGCCCCTTCTCTCTGCACTAACCCAGTACGAGCTCCTTCTCTCTGCACTAACCCAGCACGAGCCCATTCTCTCTGTACTAACCCAGCATGAGCCCCTTCTCTCTGTACTAAACCAGTACGAGGCCCTTCTCTCTGTACTAACCCATTACGAGCCCCTTCTCTCTGTACTAGCCCAGTACGAACTCCTTCTCTCTGTTCTTGCCCAGTACGAGACCCTTTTCTATGCACTAGCACAATACGAGCTCCATCTCTCTGTACTAGTCCAGTACAAGCTCCTTCTCTCTGTACTAGTACGGTATGAGCTCCTTCTCTCTGTACTAGTACGGTATGAGCTCCTTCTCTCTGTACTAACCAAGTACGAGTCCCTTCTCTCTGTACTTGCCCAGTACGAGCCCCTTTTCGCTGCATTAGCCAGGTACGAGCTCCTTCTCTCTGTACTTGCCCAGTACGGGCTCCTTCTCTCTGTACTTGCCCAGTACGGGCTCCTTCTCTCTGTACTTGCCCAGTACGGGCTCCTTCTCTCTGTACTTGCCCAGTACGGGCTCCTTCTCTCTGTACTTGCCCAGTACGGGCTCCTTCTCTCTGTACTTGCCCAGTACGGGCTCCTTCTCTCTGTACTTGCCCAGTACGGGCTCCTTCTCTCTGTACTTGCCCAGTACGGGCTCCTTCTCTCTGTACTTGCCCAGTACGGGCTCCTTCTCTCTGTACTTGCCCAGTACGGGCTCCTTCTCTCTGTACTTGCCCAGTACGGGCTCCTTCTCTCTGTACTTGCCCAGTACGGGCTCCTTCTCTCTGTACTTGCCCAGTACGGGCTCCTTCTCTCTGTACTTGCCCAGTACGGGCTCCTTCTCTCTGTACTTGCCCAGTACGGGCTCCTTCTCTCTGTACTTGCCCAGTACGGGCTCCTTCTCTCTGTACTTGCCCAGTAAGAACTCCTCCTCTCTGTATTAGCACAGTACGTGCCCCTTTTCTCTGCACTAGCCCAGTACGAGCTCCTTCTCTCTCTACGAGCCCAATATGAGCTCCTTCTCTCTGTACTAGCCCAGTACGAGCCCCTTCTCTCTGCACTAGCCCAGTACGAGCCCCATCTCTCTGCACTAACCCAGTACGAGCTCCTTCTCTCTGCACTAACCCAGTACGAGCCCATTCTCTCTGTACTAACCCAGCATGAGCCCCTTCTCTCTGTACTAAACCAGTACGAGGCCCTTATCTCTGTACTAACCCATTACGAGCCCCTTCTCTCTGTACTAGCCCAGTATGAACTCCTTCTCTCTGTTCTTGCCCAGTACGAGACCCTTTTCTATGCACTAGCACAATACGAGCTCCATCTCTCTGTACTAGTCCAGTACAAGCTCCTTCTCTCTGTACTAGTACGGTATGAGCTCCTTCTCTCTGTACTAGTACGGTATGAGCTCCTTCTCTCTGTACTAACCAAGTACGAGTCCCTTCTCTCTGTACTTGCCCAGTACGAGCCCCTTTTCGCTGCATTAGCCAAGTACGAGCTCCTTCTCTCTGTACTTGCCCAGTACGGGCTCCTTCTCTCTGTACTTGCCCAGTACGGGCTCCTTCTCTCTGTACTTGCCCAGTACGGGCTCCTTCTCTCTGTACTTGCCCAGTACGGGCTCCTTCTCTCTGTACTTGCCCAGTACGGGCTCCTTCTCTCTGTACTTGCCCAGTACGGGCTCCTTCTCTCTGTACTTGCCCAGTACGGGCTCCTTCTCTCTGTACTTGCCCAGTACGGGCTCCTTCTCTCTGTACTTGCCCAGTACGGGCTCCTTCTCTCTGTACTTGCCCAGTACGGGCTCCTTCTCTCTGTACTTGCCCAGTACGGGCTCCTTCTCTCTGTACTTGCCCAGTACGGGCTCCTTCTCTCTGTACTTGCCCAGTACGGGCTCCTTCTCTCTGTACTTGCCCAGTACGGGCTCCTTCTCTCTGTACTTGCCCAGTACGGGCTCCTTCTCTCTGTACTTGCCCAGTAAGAACTCCTCCTCTCTGTATTAGCACAGTACGTGCCCCTTTTCTCTGCACTAGCCCAGTACGAGCTCCTTCTCTCTCTACGAGCCCAATATGAGCTCCTTCTCTCTGTACTAGCCCAGTACGAGCCCCTTCTCTCTGCACTAGCCCAGTACGAGCCCCATCTCTCTGCACTAACCCAGTACGAGCTCCTTCTCTCTGCACTAACCCAGTACCAGCCCATTCTCTCTGTACTAACCCAGCATGAGCCCCTTCTCTCTGTACTAAACCAGTACGAGGCCCTTATCTCTGTACTAACCCATTACGAGCCCCTTCTCTCTGTACTAGCCCAGTATGAACTCCTTCTCTCTGTTCTTGCCCAGTACGAGACCCTTTTCTATGCACTAGCACAATACGAGCTCCATCTCTCTGTACTAGTCCAGTACAAGCTCCTTCTCTCTGTACTAGTACGGTATGAGCTCCTTCTCTCTGTACTAGTACGGTATGAGCTCCTTCTCTCTGTACTAACCAAGTACGAGTCCCTTCTCTCTGTACTTGCCCAGTACGAGCCCCTTTTCGCTGCATTAGCCAAGTACGAGCTCCTTCTCTCTGTACTTGCCCAGTACGGGCTCCTTCTCTCTGTACTTGCCCAGTACGGGCTCCTTCTCTCTGTACTTGCCCAGTACGGGCTCCTTCTCTCTGTACTTGCCCAGTACGGGCTCCTTCTCTCTGTACTTGCCCAGTACGGGCTCCTTCTCTCTGTACTTGCCCAGTACGGGCTCCTTCTCTCTGTACTTGCCCAGTACGGGCTCGTTCTCTCTGTACTTGCCCAGTACGGGCTCCTTCTCTCTGTACTTGCCCAGTACGGGCTCCTTCTCTCTGTACTTGCCCAGTACGGGCTCCTTCTCTCTGTACTTGCCCAGTACGGGCTCCTTCTCTCTGTACTTGCCCAGTACGGGCTCCTTCTCTCTGTACTTGCCCAGTACGGGCTCCTTCTCTCTGTACTTGCCCAGTACGGGCTCCTTCTCTCTGTACTTGCCCAGTACGGGCTCCTTCTCTCTGTACTTGCCCAGTACGGGCTCCTTCTCTCTGTACTTGCCCAGTACGGTCTCCTTCTCTCTGTACTTGCCCATTACGGGCTCCTACTCTCTGTACTTGCCCAGTACGGGCTCCTTCTCTCTGCACTAGCCCAGTACGAGCTCCTTCTCTCTGCACTAGCCTAGTACAATCTCCTTCTCTCTGCACTAGCCCAGTACAAGCTCATTCTCTCTGTACTAGCCCTGTACGTGCTCCTTCCCTCTGTACTAACCCAGTACAAGCCCCTTCTCTATGTACTAGCCTAGTATGAGCCCCATCTCTCTGCACTAACACAGTACGAGCTCCTTCACTCTGCACAAATCCAGTACGAGGCCCTTCTCTCTGTACTAACCGAGTACAATCCCTTCTCTCTGTACTAACCCAGTACGAGCCCCTTCTCTCTGTACTAGCCCAGTACGAGCTCCTTCTCTCTGTTCATGCCCAGTATGAGCCCCTTTTCTATGCACTAGCCCAATACGAGCTCCTTTTCTCTGTACTAGTCCAGTACGAGCTCCTTCTCTCTGTACTGGTCCAGTACAAGCTCCTTCTCTCTGTACTAGTCCAGTACGAGCTCCTTCTCTCTGTATTAGCACATTACGAGCTCTTTTTCTCTGTACTAGTCCAGTACGAGCTCCTTCTCTCTGTAGTAACCAAGTACGAGTCACTTCTCTCTGTACTTGCCCAGTACGAGCTCCTTCTCTCTGTACTTGCCCAGTACGGGCTCCTTCTCTCTGTACAAGCCCAGTACGAGCCCCTTCTCTCTGTACTTGCCCAGTACGAGCTCCTTCTCTCTGTACAAGCCCAGTACGAGCCCCTTCTCTCTGTACTTGCCCAGTACGGGCTCCTTCTCTCTGTACTAGCCCAGTACGAGCCCCTTCTCTCTGTACTAGCACAGTACGAGCTCCTTCTCTCTGCACTAGCCCAGTACGAGCCCCATCTCTCTGCACTAACCCAGTACGAGCCCATTCTCTCTGTACTATCCAAGTACGAACCCCTTCTCTCTGTAGTTGTCGAGTACGAGCTCCTTCTCTCTGTACTAAACCAGTAGGAGCTGCTTCTCTCTGTAGTAACCTAGTACGAGTCCCTTCTCTCTGTACTGGTCCAGTACGAGCCCCTTTTCTCTGCACTAGCCCAGTAGTAGCCCCTCCTCTCTGCACTAGCCCAGGAGGAGCCCCTCCTCTATGCACTAACCCAGTACAAGCTCTTTCTCTCTGTACTAGCTCAGTACGAGCTCCGTCTCCCTGTAATAGCCCAGTACGAGCCCCTTCTCTCTGTACTCGCCCAGTACGAGCCCCTTCTCTCTGTACTCGCCCAGTACGAGCCCCTCCGCTCTGTATTAGCACAGTACAATCTCCTTCTCTCTGGACTAGCACAGTGCGAACTCCTCCTCTCTGTACTAGCCCAGTAGGAGCTCCTTCTCTCTGTACTAGCCCAGTAAGAACTCCTCCTCTCTGTATTAGCACATTACGTGCCCCTTTTATCTGCACTAGCCCAGTACGAGCTCCTTCTCTCTCTACGTGCCCAATATGAGCTCCTTCTCTCTGTACTAGCCCAGTACGAGCCCCTTCTCTCTGCACTAGCCCAGTTCGAGCCCCATCTCTCTGCACTAGCCCAGTACGAGCTCCTTCTCTCTGCACTAACCCAGTACGAGCCCATTCTCTCTGTACTAACCCAGCATGAGCCCCTTCTCTCTGTACTAAACCAGTACGAGGCCCTTCTCTCTGTACTAACCCATTACGAGCCCATTCTCTCTGTACTAGCCCAGTACGAGTCCCTTCTCTCTGTACTTGCCCAGTACGAGCTCCTTTTCTCTGCATTAGCCCAGAATGAGCCCCTTTTCGCTGCATTAGCCAAGTACGAGCTCCTTCTCTCTGTACTTGCCCAGTACGGGCTCCTTCTCTCTGTACTTGCCCAGTACGGGCTCCTTCTCTCTGTACTTGCCCAGTACGGGCTCCTTCTCTCTGTACTTGCCCAGTACGGGCTCCTTCTCTCTGTACTTGCCCAGTACGGGCTCCTTCTCTCTGTACTTGCCCAGTACGGGCTCCTTCTCTCTGTACTTGCCCAGTACGGGCTCCTTCTCTCTGTACTTGCCCAGTACGGGCTCCTTCTCTCTGTACTTGCCCAGTACGGGCTCCTCACTGAACTTGCCCAGTACGGGCTCCTTCTCTCTGTACTTGCCCAGTACGGGCTCCTTCTCTCTGTACTTGCCCAGTACGGGCTCCTTCTCTCTGTACTTGCCCAGTACGGGCTCCTTCTCTCTGTACTTGCCCAGTACGGGCTCCTTCTCTCTGTACTTGCCCAGTACGGGCTCCATCTCTCTGTACTTGCCCAGTAAGAACTCCTCCTCTCTGTATTAGCACAGTACGTGCCCCTTTTCTCTGCACTAGCCCAGTACGAGCTCCTTCTCTCTCTACGAGACCAATATGAGCTCCTTCTCTCTGCACTAGCCCAGTACGAGCCCCTTCTCTCTGCACTAACCCAGTACGAGCTCCTTCTCTCTGCACTAACCCAGCACGAGCCCATTCTCTCTGTACTAACCCAGCATGAGCCCCTTCTCTCTGTACTAAACCAGTACGAGGCCCTTCTCTCTGTACTAACCCATTACGAGCCCCTTCTCTCTGTACTAGCCCAGTACGAACTCCTTCTCTCTGTTCTTGCCCAGTACGAGACCCTTTTCTATGCACTAGCACAATACGAGCTCCATCTCTCTGTACTAGTCCAGTACAAGCTCCTTCTCTCTGTACTAGTACGGTATGAGCTCCTTCTCTCTGTACTAGTACGGTATGAGCTCCTTCTCTCTGTACTAACCAAGTACGAGTCCCTTCTCTCTGTACTTGCCCAGTACGAGCCCCTTTTCGCTGCATTAGCCAGGTACGAGCTCCTTCTCTCTGTACTTGCCCAGTACGGGCTCCTTCTCTCTGTACTTGCCCAGTACGGGCTCCTTCTCTCTGTACTTGCCCAGTACGGGCTCCTTCTCTCTGTACTTGCCCAGTACGGGCTCCTTCTCTCTGTACTTGCCCAGTACGGGCTCCTTCTCTCTGTACTTGCCCAGTACGGGCTCCTTCTCTCTGTACTTGCCCAGTACGGGCTCCTTCTCTCTGTACTTGCCCAGTACGGGCTCCTTCTCTCTGTACTTGCCCAGTACGGGCTCCTTCTCTCTGTACTTGCCCAGTACGGGCTCCTTCTCTCTGTACTTGCCCAGTACGGGCTCCTTCTCTCTGTACTTGCCCAGTACGGGCTCCTTCTCTCTGTACTTGCCCAGTACGGGCTCCTTCTCTCTGTACTTGCCCAGTACGGGCTCCTTCTCTCTGTACTTGCCCAGTACGGGCTCCTTCTCTCTGTACTTGCCCAGTACGGGCTCCTTCTCTCTGTACTTGCCCAGTACGGGCTCCTTCTCTCTGTACTTGCCCAGTAAGAACTCCTCCTCTCTGTATTAGCACAGTACGTGCCCCTTTTCTCTGCACTAGCCCAGTACGAGCTCCTTCTCTCTCTACGAGCCCAATATGAGCTCCTTCTCTCTGTACTAGCCCAGTACGAGCCCCTTCTCTCTGCACTAGCCCAGTACGAGCCCCATCTCTCTGCACTAACCCAGTACGAGCTCCTTCTCTCTGCACTAACCCAGTACGAGCCCATTCTCTCTGTACTAACCCAGCATGAGCCCCTTCTCTCTGTACTAAACCAGTACGAGGCCCTTATCTCTGTACTAACCCATTACGAGCCCCTTCTCTCTGTACTAGCCCAGTATGAACTCCTTCTCTCTGTTCTTGCCCAGTACGAGACCCTTTTCTATGCACTAGCACAATACGAGCTCCATCTCTCTGTACTAGTCCAGTACAAGCTCCTTCTCTCTGTACTAGTACGGTATGAGCTCCTTCTCTCTGTACTAGTACGGTATGAGCTCCTTCTCTCTGTACTAACCAAGTACGAGTCCCTTCTCTCTGTACTTGCCCAGTACGAGCCCCTTTTCGCTGCATTAGCCAAGTACGAGCTCCTTCTCTCTGTACTTGCCCAGTACGGGCTCCTTCTCTCTGTACTTGCCCAGTACGGGCTCCTTCTCTCTGTACTTGCCCAGTACGGGCTCCTTCTCTCTGTACTTGCCCAGTACGGGCTCCTTCTCTCTGTACTTGCCCAGTACGGGCTCCTTCTCTCTGTACTTGCCCAGTACGGGCTCCTTCTCTCTGTACTTGCCCAGTACGGGCTCCTTCTCTCTGTACTTGCCCAGTACGGGCTCCTTCTCTCTGTACTTGCCCAGTACGGGCTCCTTCTCTCTGTACTTGCCCAGTACGGGCTCCTTCTCTCTGTACTTGCCCAGTACGGGCTCCTTCTCTCTGTACTTGCCCAGTACGGGCTCCTTCTCTCTGTACTTGCCCAGTACGGGCTCCTTCTCTCTGTACTTGCCCAGTACGGGCTCCTTCTCTCTGTACTTGCCCAGTACGGGCTCCTTCTCTCTGTACTTGCCCAGTAAGAACTCCTCCTCTCTGTATTAGCACAGTACGTGCCCCTTTTCTCTGCACTAGCCCAGTACGAGCTCCTTCTCTCTCTACGAGCCCAATATGAGCTCCTTCTCTCTGTACTAGCCCAGTACGAGCCCCTTCTCTCTGCACTAGCCCAGTACGAGCCCCATCTCTCTGCACTAACCCAGTACGAGCTCCTTCTCTCTGCACTAACCCAGTACCAGCCCATTCTCTCTGTACTAACCCAGCATGAGCCCCTTCTCTCTGTACTAAACCAGTACGAGGCCCTTATCTCTGTACTAACCCATTACGAGCCCCTTCTCTCTGTACTAGCCCAGTATGAACTCCTTCTCTCTGTTCTTGCCCAGTACGAGACCCTTTTCTATGCACTAGCACAATACGAGCTCCATCTCTCTGTACTAGTCCAGTACAAGCTCCTTCTCTCTGTACTAGTACGGTATGAGCTCCTTCTCTCTGTACTAGTACGGTATGAGCTCCTTCTCTCTGTACTAACCAAGTACGAGTCCCTTCTCTCTGTACTTGCCCAGTACGAGCCCCTTTTCGCTGCATTAGCCAAGTACGAGCTCCTTCTCTCTGTACTTGCCCAGTACGGGCTCCTTCTCTCTGTACTTGCCCAGTACGGGCTCCTTCTCTCTGTACTTGCCCAGTACGGGCTCCTTCTCTCTGTACTTGCCCAGTACGGGCTCCTTCTCTCTGTACTTGCCCAGTACGGGCTCCTTCTCTCTGTACTTGCCCAGTACGGGCTCCTTCTCTCTGTACTTGCCCAGTACGGGCTCGTTTTCTCTGTACTTGCCCAGTACGGGCTCCTTCTCTCTGTACTTGCCCAGTACGGGCTCCTTCTCTCTGTACTTGCCCAGTACGGGCTCCTTCTCTCTGTACTTGCCCAGTACGGGCTCCTTCTCTCTGTACTTGCCCAGTACGGGCTCCTTCTCTCTGTACTTGCCCAGTACGGGCTCCTTCTCTCTGTACTTGCCCAGTACGGGCTCCTTCTCTCTGTACTTGCCCAGTACGGGCTCCTTCTCTCTGTACTTGCCCAGTACGGGCTCCTTCTCTCTGTACTTGCCCAGTACGGTCTCCTTCTCTCTGTACTTGCCCATTACGGGCTCCTACTCTCTGTACTTGCCCAGTACGGGCTCCTTCTCTCTGCACTAGCCCAGTACAAGCTCATTCTCTCTGTACTAGCCCTGTACGTGCTCCTTCCCTCTGTACTAACCCAGTACAAGCCCCTTCTCTATGTACTAGCCTAGTATGAGCCCCATCTCTCTGCACTAACACAGTACGAGCTCCTTCACTCTGCACAAATCCAGTACGAGGCCCTTCTCTCTGTACTAACCGAGTACAATCCCTTCTCTCTGTACTAACCCAGTACGAGCCCCTTCTCTCTGTACTAGCCCAGTACGAGCTCCTTCTCTCTGTTCATGCCCAGTATGAGCCCCTTTTCTATGCACTAGCCCAATACGAGCTCCTTTTCTCTGTACTAGTCCAGTACGAGCTCCTTCTCTCTGTACTGGTCCAGTACAAGCTCCTTCTCTCTGTACTAGTCCAGTACGAGCTCCTTCTCTCTGTATTAGCACATTACGAGCTCTTTTTCTCTGTACTAGTCCAGTACGAGCTCCTTCTCTCTGTAGTAACCAAGTACGAGTCACTTCTCTCTGTACTTGCCCAGTACGAGCTCCTTCTCTCTGTACTTGCCCAGTACGGGCTCCTTCTCTCTGTACAAGCCCAGTACGAGCCCCTTCTCTCTGTACTTGCCCAGTACGAGCTCCTTCTCTCTGTACAAGCCCAGTACGAGCCCCTTCTCTCTGTACTTGCCCAGTATGGGCTCCTTCTCTCTGTACTTGCCCAGTACGAGCTCCTCCTCTCTGTACAAGCCCAGTACGAGCCCCTTCTCTCTGTACTAACCCAGTACAAGCCCCTTCTCTCTGTACTAGCCCAGTACGAGCCCCTTCTCTCTGTACTAGCACAGTACGAGCTCCTTCTCTCTGCACTAGCCCAGTACGAGCCCCATCTCTCTGCACTAACCCAGTACGAGCCCATTCTCTCTGTACTATCCAAGTACGAACCCCTTCTCTCTGTAGTTGTCGAGTACGAGCTCCTTCTCTCTGTACTAAACCAGTAGGAGCTGCTTCTCTCTGTAGTAACCTAGTACGAGTCCCTTCTCTCTGTACTGGTCCAGTACGAGCCCCTTTTCTCTGCACTAGCCCAGTAGTAGCCCCTCCTCTCTGCACTAGCCCAGGAGGAGCCCCTCCTCTATGCACTAACCCAGTACAAGCTCTTTCTCTCTGTACTAGCTCAGTACGAGCTCCGTCTCCCTGTAATAGCCCAGTACGAGCCCCTTCTCTCTGTACTCGCCCAGTACGAGCCCCTTCTCTCTGTACTCGCCCAGTACGAGCCCCTCCGCTCTGTATTAGCACAGTACAATCTCCTTCTCTCTGGACTAGCACAGTGCGAACTCCTCCTCTCTGTACTAGCCCAGTAAGAGCTCCATCTCTCTGTACTAGCCCAGTACGAGCCCCTTTTCTCTGTACTAGCCCAGTACGAGCCGCTTTTCTCTGTACTTGCCCAGTAATGGCTCCTTCTCTCTGTACTTGCCCAGTAGGAGCTCCTTCTCTCTGTACTAGCCCAGTAAGAACTCCTCCTCTCTGTATTAGCACAGTAAGTGCCCCTTTTATCTGCACTAGCCCAGTACGAGCTCCTTCTCTCTCTACGTGCCCAATATGAGCTCCTTCTCTCTGTACTAGCCCAGTACGAGCCCCTTCTCTCTGCACTAGCCCAGTTCGAGCCCCATCTCTCTGCACTAGCCCAGTACGAGCTCCTTCTCTCTGCACTAACCCAGTACGAGCCCATTCTCTCTGTACTAACCCAGCATGAGCCCCTTCTCTCTGTACTAAACCAGTACGAGGCCCTTCTCTCTGTACTAACCCATTACGAGCCCCTTCTCTCTGTACTAGCCCAGTACGAGTCCCTTCTCTCTGTACTTGCCCAGTACGAGCTCCTTTTCTCTGCATTAGCCCAGAATGAGCCCCTTTTCGCTGCATTAGCCAAGTACGAGCTCCTTCTCTCTGTACTTGCCCAGTACGGGCTCCTTCTCTCTGTACTTGCCCAGTACGGGCTCCTTCTCTCTGTACTTGCCCAGTACGGGCTCCTTCTCTCTGTACTTGCCCAGTACGGGCTCCTTCTCTCTGTACTTGCCCAGTACGGGCTCCTTCTCTCTGTACTTGCCCAGTACGGGCTCCTTCTCTCTGTACTTGCCCAGTACGGGCTCCTTCTCTCTGTACTTGCCCAGTACGGGCTCCTTCTCTCTGTACTTGCCCAGTACGGGCTCCTTCTCTCTGTACTTGCCCAGTACGGGCTCCTTCTCTCTGTACTTGCCCAGTACGGGCTCCTTCTCTCTGTACTTGCCCAGTACGGGCTCCTTCTCTCTGTACTTGCCCAGTACGGGCTCCTTCTCTCTGTACTTGCCCAGTACGGGCTCCTTCTCTCTGTACTTGCCCAGTACGGGCTCCTTCTCTCTGTACTTGCCCAGTACGGGCTCCTTCTCTCTGTACTTGCCCAGTACGGGCTCCTTCTCTCTGTACTTGCCCAGTACGGGCTCCTTCTCTCTGTACTTGCCCAGTACGGGCTCCTTCTCTCTGTACTTGCCCAGTAAGAACTCCTCCTCTCTGTATTATCACAGTACGTGCCCCTTTTCTCTGCACTAGCCCAGTACGAGCTCCTTCTCTCTCTACGAGACCAATATGAGCTCCTTCTCTCTGCACTAGCCCAGTACGAGCCCCTTCTCTCTGCACTAACCCAGTACGAGCTCCTTCTCTCTGCACTAACCCAGCACGAGCCCATTCTCTCTGTACTAACCCAGCATGAGCCCCTTCTCTCTGTACTAAACCAGTACGAGGCCCTTCTCTCTGTACTAACCCATTACGAGCCCCTTCTCTCTGTACTAGCCCAGTACGAACTCCTTCTCTCTGTTCTTGCCCAGTACGAGACCCTTTTCTATGCACTAGCACAATACGAGCTCCATCTCTCTGTACTAGTCCAGTACAAGCTCCTTCTCTCTGTACTAGTACGGTATGAGCTCCTTCTCTCTGTACTAGTACGGTATGAGCTCCTTCTCTCTGTACTAACCAAGTACGAGTCCCTTCTCTCTGTACTTGCCCAGTACGAGCCCCTTTTCGCTGCATTAGCCAGGTACGAGCTCCTTCTCTCTGTACTTGCCCAGTACGGGCTCCTTCTCTCTGTACTTGCCCAGTACGGGCTCCTTCTCTCTGTACTTGCCCAGTACGGGCTCCTTCTCTCTGTACTTGCCCAGTACGGGCTCCTTCTCTCTGTACTTGCCCAGTACGGGCTCCTTCTCTCTGTACTTGCCCAGTACGGGCTCCTTCTCTCTGTACTTGCCCAGTACGGGCTCCTTCTCTCTGTACTTGCCCAGTACGGGCTCCTTCTCTCTGTACTTGCCCAGTACGGGCTCCTTCTCTCTGTACTTGCCCAGTACGGGCTCCTTCTCTCTGTACTTGCCCAGTACGGGCTCCTTCTCTCTGTACTTGCCCAGTAAGAACTCCTCCTCTCTGTATTAGCACAGTACGTGCCCCTTTTCTCTGCACTAGCCCAGTACGAGCTCCTTCTCTCTCTACGAGCCCAATATGAGCTCCTTCTCTCTGTACTAGCCCAGTACGAGCCCCTTCTCTCTGCACTAGCCCAGTATGAGCCCCATCTCTCTGCACTAACCCAGTATGAGCTCCTTCTCTCTGCACTAACCCAGTACGAACCCATTCTCTCTGTACTAACCCAGCATGAGCCCCTTCTCTCTGTACTAAACCAGTACGAGGCCCTTATCTCTGTACTAACCCATTACGAGCCCCTTCTCTCTGTACTAGCCCAGTATGAACTCCTTCTCTCTGTTCTTGCCCAGTACGAGACCCTTTTCTATGCACTAGCACAATACGAGCTCCATCTCTCTGTACTAGTCCAGTACAAGCTCCTTCTCTCTGTACTAGTACGGTATGAGCTCCTTCTCTCTGTACTAGTACGGTATGAGCTCCTTCTCTCTGTACTAACCAAGTACGAGTCCCTTCTCTCTGTACTTGCCCAGTACGAGCCCCTTTTCGCTGCATTAGCCAAGTACGAGCTCCTTCTCTCTGTACTTGCCCAGTACGGGCTCCTTCTCTCTGTACTTGCCCAGTACGGGCTCCTTCTCTCTGTACTTGCCCAGTATGGGCTCCTTCTCTCTGTACTTGCCCAGTACGGGCTCCTTCTCTCTGTACTTGCCCAGTACGGGCTCCTTCTCTCTGTACTTGCCCAGTACGGGCTCCTTCTCTCTGTACTTGCCCAGTACGGGCTCGTTTTCTCTGTACTTGCCCAGTACGGGCTCCTTCTCTCTGTACTTGCCCAGTACGGGCTCCTTCTCTCTGTACTTGCCCAGTACGGGCTCCTTCTCTCTGTACTTGCCCAGTACGGGCTCCTTCTCTCTGTACTTGCCCAGTACGGGCTCCTTCTCTCTGTACTTGCCCAGTACGGGCTCCTTCTCTCTGTACTTGCCCATTACGGGCTCCTTCTCTCTGTACTTGCCCAGTACGGTCTCCTTCTCTCTGTACTTGCCCATTACGGGCTCCTACTCTCTGTACTTGCCCAGTACGGGCTCCTTCTCTCTGCACTAGCCCAGTACGAGCTCCTTCTCTCTGCACTAGCCTAGTACAATCTCCTTCTCTCTGCACTAGCCCAGTACAAGCTCATTCTCTCTGTACTAGCCCTGTACGTGCTCCTTCCCTCTGTACTAACCCAGTACAAGCCCCTTCTCTATGTACTAGCCTAGTATGAGCCCCATCTCTCTGCACTAACACAGTACGAGCTCCTTCACTCTGCACAAATCCAGTACGAGGCCCTTCTCTCTGTACTAACCGAGTACAATCCCTTCTCTCTGTACTAACCCAGTACGAGCCCCTTCTCTCTGTACTAGCCCAGTACGAGCTCCTTCTCTCTGTTCATGCCCAGTATGAGCCCCTTTTCTATGCACTAGCCCAATACGAGCTCCTTTTCTCTGTACTAGTCCAGTACGAGCTCCTTCTCTCTGTACTGGTCCAGTACAAGCTCCTTCTCTCTGTACTAGTCCAGTACGAGCTCCTTCTCTCTGTATTAGCACATTACGAGCTCTTTTTCTCTGTACTAGTCCAGTACGAGCTCCTTCTCTCTGTAGTAACCAAGTACGAGTCACTTCTCTCTGTACTTGCCCAGTACGAGCTCCTTCTCTCTGTACTTGCCCAGTACGGGCTCCTTCTCTCTGTACAAGCCCAGTACGAGCCCCTTCTCTCTGTACTTGCCCAGTACGAGCTCCTTCTCTCTGTACAAGCCCAGTACGAGCCCCTTCTCTCTGTACTTGCCCAGTACGGGCTCCTTCTCTCTGTACTTGCCCAGTACGAGCTCCTCCTCTCTGTACAAGCCCAGTACGAGCCCCTTCTCTCTGTACTAACCCAGTACAAGCCCCTTCTCTCTGTACTAGCCCAGTACGAGCCCCTTCTCTCTGTACTAGCACAGTACGAGCTCCTTCTCTCTGCACTAGCCCAGTACGAGCCCCATCTCTCTGCACTAACCCAGTACGAGCCCATTCTCTCTGTACTATCCAAGTACGAACCCCTTCTCTCTGTAGTTGTCGAGTACGAGCTCCTTCTCTCTGTACTAAACCAGTAGGAGCTGCTTCTCTCTGTAGTAACCTAGTACGAGTCCCTTCTCTCTGTACTGGTCCAGTACGAGCCCCTTTTCTCTGCACTAGCCCAGTAGTAGCCCCTCCTCTCTGCACTAGCCCAGGAGGAGCCCCTCCTCTATGCACTAACCCAGTACAAGCTCTTTCTCTCTGTACTAGCTCAGTACGAGCTCCGTCTCCCTGTAATAGCCCAGTACGAGCCCCTTCTCTCTGTACTCGCCCAGTACGAGCCCCTTCTCTCTGTACTCGCCCAGTACGAGCCCCTCCGCTCTGTATTAGCACAGTACAATCTCCTTCTCTCTGGACTAGCACAGTGCGAACTCCTCCTCTCTGTACTAGCCCAGTAAGAGCTCCATCTCTCTGTACTAGCCCAGTACGAGCCCCTTTTCTCTGTACTAGCCCAGTACGAGCCGCTTTTCTCTGTAGTTGCCCAATACTGGCTCCTTCTCTCTGTACTTGCCCAGTAATGGCTCCTTCTCTCTGTACTTGCCCAGTAGGAGCTCCTTCTCTCTGTACTAGCCCAGTAAGAACTCCTCCTCTCTGTATTAGCACAGTAAGTGCCCCTTTTATCTGCACTAGCCCAGTACGAGCTCCTTCTCTCTCTACGTGCCCAATATGAGCTCCTTCTCTCTGTACTAGCCCAGTACGAGCCCCTTCTCTCTGCACTAGCCCAGTTCGAGCCCCATCTCTCTGCACTAGCCCAGTACGAGCTCCTTCTCTCTGCACTAACCCAGTACGAGCCCATTCTCTCTGTACTAACCCAGCATGAGCCCCTTCTCTCTGTACTAAACCAGTACGAGGCCCTTCTCTCTGTACTAACCCATTACGAGCCCCTTCTCTCTGTACTAGCCCAGTACGAGTCCCTTCTCTCTGTACTTGCCCAGTACGAGCTCCTTTTCTCTGCATTAGCCCAGAATGAGCCCCTTTTCGCTGCATTAGCCAAGTACGAGCTCCTTCTCTCTGTACTTGCCCAGTACGGGCTCCTTCTCTCTGTACTTGCCCAGTACGGGCTCCTTCTCTCTGTACTTGCCCAGTACGGGCTCCTTCTCTCTGTACTTGCCCAGTACGGGCTCCTTCTCTCTGTACTTGCCCAGTACGGGCTCCTTCTCTCTGTACTTGCCCAGTACGGGCTCCTTCTCTCTGTACTTGCCCAGTACGGGCTCCTTCTCTCTGTACTTGCCCAGTACGGGCTCCTTCTCTCTGTACTTGCCCAGTACGGGCTCCTTCTCTCTGTACTTGCCCAGTACGGGCTCCTTCTCTCTGTACTTGCCCAGTACGGGCTCCTTCTCTCTGTACTTGCCCAGTACGGGCTCCTTCTCTCTGTACTTGCCCAGTACGGGCTCCTTCTCTCTGTACTTGCCCAGTACGGGCTCCTTCTCTCTGTACTTGCCCAGTACGGGCTCCTTCTCTCTGTACTTGCCCAGTACGGGCTCCTTCTCTCTGTACTTGCCCAGTACGGGCTCCTTCTCTCTGTACTTGCCCAGTACGGGCTCCTTCTCTCTGTACTTGCCCAGTACGGGCTCCTTCTCTCTGTACTTGCCCAGTAAGAACTCCTCCTCTCTGTATTAGCACAGTACGTGCCCCTTTTCTCTGCACTAGCCCAGTACGAGCTCCTTCTCTCTCTACGAGACCAATATGAGCTCCTTCTCTCTGCACTAGCCCAGTACGAGCCCCTTCTCTCTGCACTAACCCAGTACGAGCTCCTTCTCTCTGCACTAACCCAGCACGAGCCCATTCTCTCTGTACTAACCCAGCATGAGCCCCTTCTCTCTGTACTAAACCAGTACGAGGCCCTTCTCTCTGTACTAACCCATTACGAGCCCCTTCTCTCTGTACTAGCCCAGTACGAACTCCTTCTCTCTGTTCTTGCCCAGTACGAGACCCTTTTCTATGCACTAGCACAATACGAGCTCCATCTCTCTGTACTAGTCCAGTACAAGCTCCTTCTCTCTGTACTAGTACGGTATGAGCTCCTTCTCTCTGTACTAGTACGGTATGAGCTCCTTCTCTCTGTACTAACCAAGTACGAGTCCCTTCTCTCTGTACTTGCCCAGTACGAGCCCCTTTTCGCTGCATTAGCCAGGTACGAGCTCCTTCTCTCTGTACTTGCCCAGTACGGGCTCCTTCTCTCTGTACTTGCCCAGTACGGGCTCCTTCTCTCTGTACTTGCCCAGTACGGGCTCCTTCTCTCTGTACTTGCCCAGTACGGGCTCCTTCTCTCTGTACTTGCCCAGTACGGGCTCCTTCTCTCTGTACTTGCCCAGTACGGGCTCCTTCTCTCTGTACTTGCCCAGTACGGGCTCCTTCTCTCTGTACTTGCCCAGTACGGGCTCCTTCTCTCTGTACTTGCCCAGTACGGGCTCCTTCTCTCTGTACTTGCCCAGTACGGGCTCCTTCTCTCTGTACTTGCCCAGTACGGGCTCCTTCTCTCTGTACTTGCCCAGTAAGAACTCCTCCTCTCTGTATTAGCACAGTACGTGCCCCTTTTCTCTGCACTAGCCCAGTACGAGCTCCTTCTCTCTCTACGAGCCCAATATGAGCTCCTTCTCTCTGTACTAGCCCAGTACGAGCCCCTTCTCTCTGCACTAGCCCAGTATGAGCCCCATCTCTCTGCACTAACCCAGTATGAGCTCCTTCTCTCTGCACTAACCCAGTACGAACCCATTCTCTCTGTACTAACCCAGCATGAGCCCCTTCTCTCTGTACTAAACCAGTACGAGGCCCTTATCTCTGTACTAACCCATTACGAGCCCCTTCTCTCTGTACTAGCCCAGTATGAACTCCTTCTCTCTGTTCTTGCCCAGTACGAGACCCTTTTCTATGCACTAGCACAATACGAGCTCCATCTCTCTGTACTAGTCCAGTACAAGCTCCTTCTCTCTGTACTAGTACGGTATGAGCTCCTTCTCTCTGTACTAGTACGGTATGAGCTCCTTCTCTCTGTACTAACCAAGTACGAGTCCCTTCTCTCTGTACTTGCCCAGTACGAGCCCCTTTTCGCTGCATTAGCCAAGTACGAGCTCCTTCTCTCTGTACTTGCCCAGTACGGGCTCCTTCTCTCTGTACTTGCCCAGTACGGGCTCCTTCTCTCTGTACTTGCCCAGTATGGGCTCCTTCTCTCTGTACTTGCCCAGTACGGGCTCCTTCTCTCTGTACTTGCCCAGTACGGGCTCCTTCTCTCTGTACTTGCCCAGTACGGGCTCCTTCTCTCTGTACTTGCCCAGTACGGGCTCGTTTTCTCTGTACTTGCCCAGTACGGGCTCCTTCTCTCTGTACTTGCCCAGTACGGGCTCCTTCTCTCTGTACTTGCCCAGTACGGGCTCCTTCTCTCTGTACTTGCCCAGTACGGGCTCCTTCTCTCTGTACTTGCCCAGTACGGGCTCCTTCTCTCTGTACTTGCCCAGTACGGGCTCCTTCTCTCTGTACTTGCCCATTACGGGCTCCTTCTCTCTGTACTTGCCCAGTACGGTCTCCTTCTCTCTGTACTTGCCCATTACGGGCTCCTACTCTCTGTACTTGCCCAGTACGGGCTCCTTCTCTCTGCACTAGCCCAGTACGAGCTCCTTCTCTCTGCACTAGCCTAGTACAATCTCCTTCTCTCTGCACTAGCCCAGTACAAGCTCATTCTCTCTGTACTAGCCCTGTACGTGCTCCTTCCCTCTGTACTAACCCAGTACAAGCCCCTTCTCTATGTACTAGCCTAGTATGAGCCCCATCTCTCTGCACTAACACAGTACGAGCTCCTTCACTCTGCACAAATCCAGTACGAGGCCCTTCTCTCTGTACTAACCGAGTACAATCCCTTCTCTCTGTACTAACCCAGTACGAGCCCCTTCTCTCTGTACTAGCCCAGTACGAGCTCCTTCTCTCTGTTCATGCCCAGTATGAGCCCCTTTTCTATGCACTAGCCCAATACGAGCTCCTTTTCTCTGTACTAGTCCAGTACGAGCTCCTTCTCTCTGTACTGGTCCAGTACAAGCTCCTTCTCTCTGTACTAGTCCAGTACGAGCTCCTTCTCTCTGTAGTAACCAAGTACGAGTCCCTTCTCTCTGTACTTGCCCAGTACGAGCTCCTTCTCTCTGTACTTGCCCAGTACGAGCTCCTTCTCTCTGTACTAACCAAGTACGAGTCCCTTCTCTCTGTACTCGCCCAGTAAGAGCCCCTTTTCTCTGCACTAGACCAGGAGGAGCCGCTCCTCTCTGCACTAGCCCAGGAGGAGCCCCTCCTCTTTGCACTAACACAGTACAAGCTCTTTCTCTCTGTACTAGTCCAGTACGAGTCCCTTCTCTCTGTACTTGCCCAGTACGACCCCCTTCCCTCTGTACTTGCCCAGTAGGAGCTCCTTCTCTGTGTACTTACCCAGTACGAGCTCCTACTGTCTCTGTACTTGCCCAGTACGAGCTCCTTCTCTCTCTGTACTTGCCCAGTACGAGCTCCTTCTCTCTGTACTAACCAAGTACGAGTCCCTTCTCTCTGTACTCGCCCAGTACGAGCCCCTTCTCTCTGCACTAGCCCACTAGGAGCCCCTTCTCTCTGCACTAGCCCAGGAGGAGCTCCTCCTCTCTGTACGAGCACAGTACGAGCCACTTTTCTCTGCATTAGCCCAGAATGAGCCCCTTTTCGCTGCATTAGCCAAATACGAGCCCCTTCTCTCTGTACTTGCCCGGTACGGGCTCCTTCTCTCTGTACTAGCCCAGTACGGGCTCCTTCTCTCTGTACTTGCCCAGTACGGGCTCCTTCTCTCTGTACTTGCCCAGTACGGGCTCCTTCACTCTGTACTAGCCCAGTACTAGCCCCTTCTCTCTGTAGTAGCCCAGTACAAGCTCCTTCTCTCTGTACTAGCTCAGTACGAGCGCCTTATCGCTGTACTAACCTAGTACAAGCCCCTTCTCTCTGTACTAACCCAGTACCAGTCCCTTCTCTCTGTACTAGCCCAGTACGAGCCCCTTCTCTCTGTACTTGCTCAGTACGAGCCCCTTCTCTCTGTACTTGCTCAGTACGAGCCCCTTCTCTCTGTACTTGCCCAGTACGAGCCCCTTCTCTCTGTACTTGCTCAGTACGAGCCCCTTCTCTCTGTACTAGCCCAGTACGAGCCCCTTCTCTCTGTACTAGCCCAGTACGAGCCCCTTCTCTCTGTACTAACCCAGTACCAGCCCCTTCTCCCTGTACTAACCCAGTACCAGCCCCTTCTCTCTGTACTAACTCAGTACCAGCCCCTTCTCTCTGTACTAAGCCATTACGAGTTCCTTCTCTCTGTACTAAGCCAGTACGAGCCCATTTTCTATGCACTAGCCCAGTACGAGCTCCTTCTCTCTGCACTGGCGCAGTACAATCTCCTTCTCTCTGCACTAGCCCAGTACGAGCTCCATCTCTCTGCACTAGTCCAGTACGAGCTCCTTCTCTCTGCACTAGTCCAGTACGAGCTCCTTCTCTCTGTACTAACCCAGTACGAGCTCCTTCTCTCTGTACTAGCCCAGTACGAACCCCTTCTCTCTGTACTAGCCCAGTACGAGCCCCTTTTCTCTGCACTAGCACAGAATGACCTCCTTCTCTCTGTACTAGTCCAGTACGAGCTCCTTCTCTCTGTACTAACCCAGTATGAGCTCCTTCTCTCTGTACTAACCAAGTACGAGTCCCTTCTCTCTGTACTTGCCCATTATGAGCTCCTTCTCTCTGTACTAACCAAGTACGAGCCCCTCCTCTCTGTACTTGCCCAGTACGAGCCCCTTTTCTCTGTAGTAGCCCAGTACGAGCCCCTTTTCTCTGTACTTGCACAGTACGAGCCCCTTCTCTCTGTACTAACCCAGTAAGAACTCCTTCTCTCTGCACTAGCACAGTACGAGCCCCTTTTCTCTGCACTTGCCCAGTACAAGCTCGTTCTCTCTGTACTTGCACAGTGCAAACTCCTCCTCTCTGTCCTAGCCCAGTACGAGCCCCTTCTCTCTGTGCTAACCCAGTACAAGCCCCTTCTCTATGTACTAGCCTAGTACGAGCCCCTTTTCTCTGCACTTGCCCAGTATGAGCTCCTTCTCTCTGTACTAGTCCAGTACGAGCTCCTTATCTCTGTACTAGTCCAGTACGAGCTCCTTCTCTCTGTACTAACCCAGTACCAGCCCCTTCTCCCTGTACTAACCCAGTACCAGCCCCTTCTCTCTGTACTAACTCAGTACCAGCCCCTTCTCTCTGTACTAAACTAGTACAAGCCCCTTCTCTCTATACTAACCCAGTACGAGCCCCTTCTCTCTGTACTAGCACAGTACGAGCCCCTTCTCTCTGTACTAGATCAGTACGATCTCCTACTCTCTGTACTAGCCCAGTACGAGCCCCTTCTCTCTGTACTAGCCCAGTACGAGCCCCTTTTCTCTGCACTAGCACAGAACAACCTCCTTCTCTCTGTACTAGTCTAGTACGAGCTCCTTCTCTCTGTACTAACCCAGTATGAGCTCCTTCTCTCTGTACTAACCAAGTACGAGTCCCTTCGCTCTGTACTAACGAAGTACGAGTCCCTTCTCTCTGTACTTGCCCATTACGAGCTCCTTCTCTCTGTACTAACCAAGTACGAACTCCTTTTCTCTGTACTAGCCCAGTATGAGATCCTTCTCTCTGCACTTGCAAAGTACGAGCCCCTTTTCTCTGCACTAGCACAGTACGAGCCCCTTTTCTCTGCACTTGCCCAGTACAAGCTCCTTCCCTCTGTACTTGCACAGTGCGGACTCCTCCTCTCTGTACTAGCCCAATATGAGCTCCTTCTCTCTGTACTAGCCCAGTACGAGCCCCTTCTCTCTGTACTAGCCCAGTATGAGCTCCTTTTCTGTACTAGCCCCGTACGAGCCCCTTCTCTCTGTACTAACCCAGTCCCATCCCCTTCTCTCTGTACTAACCCATTACGAGTTCCTTCTCTCTGTACTAAGCCAGTACGAGCCCATTTTCTATGCACTAGACCAGTACGAGCTCCTTCTCTCTGCACTAGCCCAGTATAATCTCCTTCTCTCTGCACTAGCCCAGTACGAGCTCCATCTCTCTGCACTAGTCCAGTACGAGCTCTTTCTCTCTGCACAAGTCCAGTACGAGCCCCTTCTCTCTGTACTAACCCAGTTCCAGCCCCTTCTCTCTGTACTAGCCCAGTACGAGCCCCTTCTCTCTGTACTAACCCAGTACCAGCCTCTTCTCTCTGTACTAACACAGTCCCATCCCCTTCTCTCTGTACTTACCCATTACGAGTTCCTTCTCTCTGTACTAAGCCAGTACGAGCCCATTTTCAATGCACTAGCCCAGTACGAGCTCCTTCTCTCTGCACTAGCCCAGTATGAGATCCTTCTCTCTGCACTAGCCCAGTACGAGCTCCATCTCTCTGCACTAGTCCAGTACGAGCTCCTTCTCTCTGTACTAGTCCAGTACGAGCCCCTTCTCTCTGTACTAATCCAGTATGAGCTCCTTCTCTCTGTTCTAACCAAGTACGAGTCCCTTCTCTCTGTACTTGCCCATTACGAGCTCCTTCTCTCTGTACTAACCAAGTACGAGCTCCTTCTCTCTGTACTCGCCCAGTACGAGCCCCTTTTCTCTGTACAAGCCCAGTATGAGCTCCTTCTCCCTGCACTAGCACAGTACCAGCCCCTTTTCTCTGCATTAGCCCAGTACGAGCCCCTTTTCGCTGTACTTGACCAGTACGAGCCCCTTTTCTCTGTATTTGCCCAGTACGAGCCCCTTCTCTCTGTACTAA
Source organism: Carcharodon carcharias (assembly GCF_017639515.1). NCBI lineage: Eukaryota > Metazoa > Chordata > Chondrichthyes > Lamniformes > Lamnidae > Carcharodon > Carcharodon carcharias. The sequence continues at coordinate 4,600,755 of NC_054488.1, read as the reverse complement.
CCCAGTAAGAATTCCTTCTCTCTGCACTAGCACAGTACGAGCCCCTTTTCTCTGCAGTTGCCCAGTACAAGCTCGTTCTCTCTATACTTGCACAGTGCAGACTCCTCCTCTCTGTACTTGCTCAATATGAGCTCCTTCTCTCTGTACTAAACCAGTACAAGCCCCTTCTCTCTGTACTAGCCTAGAACGAGCCCCTTTTCTCTGCACTTGCCCAGTACGAGCTCCTTCTCTCTGTACTAGCCCAGTACAAGCCCCTTCTCTCTGTACTAATCCAGTACCAGCCCCTTCTCTCTGTACTAACCAAGTACCAGCCCCTTCTCTCTGTACTAACCCTGTACTAACCCCTTCTCCTTGTTTTTGTCCAGTACGAGCCCCTTTTCGATGCACTAGCCCAGTACGAGCTCCTGCTATCTGCACTACCCCAGTACGAGCTCCTTCTCTCTGTACTTGCCCAGGAGGAACTCCTTCTCTCTGCAGTAGCCCAGTACAAGCCCCTTCTCTCTGTACTAGCCCAGTACGACTCCTTCGCTGTACTAGCCCAGTACGAGCCCCTTTTCTCTGTACTAACCCAGTACCAGCCCCTTCTCTCTGTACAAACCAAGTACCAGCCCCTTCTCTCTGTACTAACCCAGTACCAGCCCCTTCTCACTGTACTAGCCCAGTACGAGCCCCTTCTCTCTGTACTAGCCCAGTACGAGCCCTTCTCTCTGTACTAACCCAGTACCAGCCCCTTCTCTCTGTACTAACACAGTACCAGCCCCGTCTCTCTTTACTTACCAAGTACCAGCCGCTTCTCTCTTTACTAACCCAGTACCAGACCCTTCTCTCTGTACTAACCCAGTACGAGCTCCTTCTCTCTGTTTTTGTCCAGTACGAGCCCCTTTTCGATGCGCTAGCCCAGTACGAGCTCCTGCTATCTGCACTAGCCCAGTACGAGCTCCTTCTCTCTGTACTTGCCCAGGAGGAACTCCTCCTCTCTGTACTAGCACAGTACGAGCCCCTTTTCTCTGCATTAGCCCAGAATGAGCCCCTTTTCGCTGCATTAGCCAAGTACGAGCCCCTTCTCTCTGTACTTGCCCAGTATGGGCTCCTTCTCTCTGTACTTGCCCAGTACGGGCTCCTTCTCTCTGTACTTGCCCAGTACGGGCTCCTTCACTCTGTACTAGCCCTGTACGAGCCTCTTCTTTCTGTACTAGCCCAGTACAAGCTCCATCTCTCTGTATTAGTCCAGTACGAGCTCCTTTCTCTCTGTACTAGCCCAGTACGAGCCCCTTCTCTCTGTACTAACCCAGTACGAGCCCCTTCTCTCTGTACTAGCCCAGTACGAGCCCCTTCTCTCTGTACTAGCCCAGTATGAGCTCCTTTTCTGGACTAGCACAGTACGAGCCCCTTCTCTCTGTACTAACCCAGTTCCAGCCCCTTCTCTCTGTACTAGCCCAGTACGAGCCCCTTCTCTCTGTACTAACCCAGTCCCATCCCCTTTTCTCTGTACTAACCCATTACGAGTTCCTTCTCTCTGTATTAAGCCAGTACGAGCCCATTTTCTATGCACTAGCCCAGTACGAGCTCCTTCTCTCTGCACTAGCCCAGTATAATCTCCTTCTCTCTGCACTAGCCCAGTACGAGCTCCATCTCTCTGCACTAGTCCAGTACGAGCTCCTTCTCTCTGCACAAGTCCAGTACGAGCCCCTTCTCTCTGTACTAACCCAGTTCCAGCCCCTTCTCTCTGTACTAGCCCAGTACGAGCCCCTTCTCTCTGTACTAACCCAGTACCAGGCTCTTCTCTCTGTACTAACACAGTCCCATCCCCTTCTCTCTGTACTAACCCATTACGAGTTCCTTCTCTCTGTACTAAGCCAGTACGAGCCCATTTTCAATGCACTAGCCCAGTACGAGCTCCTTCTCTCTTCACTAGCCCAGTACGAGCTCCATCTCTCAGCACTAGTCCAGTACGAGCTCCTTCTCTCTGTACTAGTCCAGTACGAGCCCCTTCTCTCTGTACTAGTCCAGTACGAGCCCCTTCTCTCTGTACTAACCCAGTATGAGCTCCTTCTCTCTGTTCTAACCAAGTACGAGTCCCTTCTCTCTGTACTTGCCCATTACGAGCTCCTTCTCTCTGTACTAACCAAGTACGAGTTCCTTCTCTCTGTACTCGTCCAGTACGAGCCCCTCCTCTCTGTACTTGCCCAGTACAGTCTCCTTCTCTCTGTACTTGCCCAGTACTGGCTCCTTCTCTCTGTACTTGCCCAGTACTTGTCCCTTCTCTCTGTACTAGCCCAGTACGAGCTTCTTCTCTCTGTACTAACCTAGTACGAGCTCCTTCTCTCTGTACTCGCCCAGTACGAGCCCCTTTTCTCTGTACTAGCCCAGTATGAGCTCCTTCTCCCTGCACTAGCACAGTACCAGCCCCTTTTCTCTGCATTAGCCCAGTACGAGCCCCTTTTCGCTGTACTTGACCAGCACGAGCCCCTTTTCTCTGTATTTGCTCAGTACGAGCCCCTTCTCTCTGTACTAACCCAGTAAGAACTCCTTCTCTCTGCACTAGCACAGTACCAGCCCCTTTTCTCTGCAGTTGCCCAGTACAAGCTTGTTCTCTCTATACTTGCACAGTGCAGACTCCTCCTCTCTGTACTTGCTCAATATGAGCTCCTTCTCTCTGTACTAAACCAGTACAAGCCCCTTCTCTCTGTACTAGCATAGAACGAGCCCCTTTTCTCTGCACTAGCCCAGTACGAGCTCTTCTCTCTGTACTAGCCCAGTACAAGCCCCTTCTCTCTGTACTACTCCAGTACCAGCCCCTTCTCTCTGTACTAACCAAGTACCAGCCCCTTCTCTCTGTACTAACCCTGTACTAACCCCTTCTCCTTGTTTTTGTCCAGTACGAGCCACTTTTCGATGCACTAGCCCAGTACGAGCTCCTCCTATCTGCACTACCCCAGTACGAGCTCCTTCTCTCTGTACTTGCCCAGGAGGAACTCCTTCTCTCTGCAGTAGCCCAGTACAAGCCCCGTTTCTCTGTACTAGCCCAGTATGAGCTACTTCTCTCTGCACTAGCACAGTACGAGCCCCTTTTCTCTGCATTAGCCCAGTACGAGCTCCTTCTCTCTGCACTTGCCCAGTACAAGCTCCTTCTTTCTGTACTTGCACAGTGCGGACTCCTCCTCTCTGTACTAGCCCAAAAAGAGCTCCTTCTCTCTTTACTCGCCCAGTACGAGCCCCTTCTCTCTGTACTAGCCCAATACAAGCCCCTTTTCTCTGCGCTAGCACAGAACGACCTCCTTCTCTCTATACTAGTCCAGTACGAGCTCCTTCTCACTGTACTAACCCAGTATGAGCTCCTTCTCTCTGTACTAACCAAGTACGAGCTCCTTCTCTCTGTACTTGCCCAGTACGAGACCCTTTTCTCTGTACTAGCCCAGTACGAGCCCCTTTTCTCTGTATTTGACCAGTACGAGCCCCTTCTCTCTGTACTAACCCAGTAAGAACTCCTTCTCTCTGCACTAGCACAGTACGAGCCCCTTTTCTCTGCACTTGCCCAGTACGAGCCCCTTCTCTCTGTACTAGCCCAGTACGAGCCCCTTCTCTCTGTACTAACCCAGTACCAGCCTCTTCCCTCTGTACTAACCCAGTACCAGCCTCTTCTCTCTGTACTAACCCATTACGAGTTCATTCTCTCTGTACTAAGCCAGTACGAGCCCATTTTCTATGCACTAGCCCAGTACGAGCTCCTTCTCTCTGCACTAGCCTAGTCCAATCACCTTCTCTCTGCACTAGCGCAGTACGAGCTCCATCTCTCTGCACTAGTCCAGTACGAGCTCCTTCTCTCTGCACTAGTCCAGTACGAGCTCCTTCTCTCTGCACTAGTCCAGTACAAGCTCCTTCTCTCTGTACTAACCCAGTACGAGCTCCTTCTCTCTGCACTATACAAGTACGAGCTCCTTCTCTCTGAACTCGCCCAGTTAGAGCCCCTTTTCTCTGTACTAGCCCAGTATGAGCTCCTTCTCTCTGCACTAGCACAGTACCAGCCCCATTTCTCTGCATTAGCACAGTACGAGCCCCTTTTCCCTGTACTTGCCCAGTACGAGCTCCTTCTCTCTGCACTTGCCCAGTACAAGCTCCTTCTCTCTGTGCTTGCACAGTGCGGACTCCTCCTTTCTGTACTAGCCCAAAAAGAGCTCCTTCTCTCTTTATTAGCCCAGTACGAGCCCCTTCTCTCTGTACTAGCCCAGTACAAGCCCCTTTTCTCTGCGCTAGCACAGAACGACCTCTTTCTCTCTATACTAGTCCAGTACGAGCTCCTTCTCACTGTACTAACCCAGTATGAGCTCCTTCTCTCTGTACTAACCAAGTCCGAGTCCCTTCTCTCTGTACTTGCCCATTACGAGCTCCTTCTCTCTGTACTAACCAAGTACGAGCTCCTTCTCTCTGTAGTTGCCCAGTACGAGACCCTTTTCTCTGTACTAGCCCAGTACAAGCCCCTTTTCTCTGTATTTGCCCAGTACGAGCCCCTTCTCTCTGTACTAACCCAGTAAGAACTCCTTCTCTCTGCACTAGCACAGTACGAGCCCCTTTTCTCTGCACTTGCCCAGTACGAGCTCGTTCTCTCTGTACTTGCACAGTGCAGAATCCTCCTCTCTGTACTAGCCCAATATGAGCTCCTTTTCTCTGTGCTAGCCCAGTACGAGCCCCGTTTCTCTGCACTTGCCCAGTACGAGCTCCTTCTCTCTGTATTAACCTAGTACAAGCCCCTTCTCTATGTACTAGCCTAGAACGAGCACCTTTTCTCTGCACTTGCCCAGTACGAGCTCCTTCCCTGTGCTAGCCCAGTACGAGCTCCTTTTCTCTGTAGTAACCAAGTACGAGTTCCTTCTCTCTGTACTTGCCCAGTATGAGATCCTTCTCTCTGCACTTGCACAGTACGAACCCCTTTTCTCTGCACTAGCACTGTACGAGCCCCTTTTCTCTGCACTTGCCCAGTACAAGCTCCTTCTCTCTGTACTTGCACAGTGCGGACTCCTCCTCTCTGTACTAGCCCAATATGAGCTCCTTCTCTCTGTACTAACCCAGTACAAGCCCCTTCTCTATGTACTAGCCTAGTATGAGCCCCTTTTCTCAGCGCTTGCTAAGTACGAGCTCCTGCTCTCTGTACTAACCCAGTTCCAGCCCCTTCTCTCTGTACTAACCCAGTACCAGCCCCTTCTCTCTGTACTAACCCAGTACGAGCTCCTTCTCTCTGTTTTTGTCCAATACGAGCCCTTTTTCTATACACTAGCCCAGTACGAGCTCCTTCTCTCTGTACTTGCCCAGTACGAGCTCCTTCTCTCTGTACTAACCAAGTACAAGTCCCTTCTCTCTGTACTCGCCCAGTACGAGCCCCTTCGCTCTGCACTAGCCCACTAGGAGCCCCTTCTCTCTGCACTAGCCCTGCAGGAACTCCTCCTCTCTGTACTAGCACAGTACGAGCCCCATCTCTATGTACTAGCCTAGAACGAGCCCCTTTTCTCTGCACTTGCCCAGTACGAGCTCCTTCTCTCTGTACTAGCCCAGTACAAGCCCCTTCTCTCTGTACTAGCGCAGTACGAGCACCTTCTCTCTGTACTAACCCAGTACCAGCCCCTTCTCTCTGTACTAACCAAGTACCAGCCCCTTCTCTCTGTACTAACCCTGTACGAGCTCCTTCTCTCTGTTTTTGTCCAATACGAGCCCCTTTTTGATGCACTAGCCCAGTACGAGCTCCTGCTCTCTGCACTAGCCCAGTACCAGCTCCTTCTCTCTGCACTAGCCCAGTATGAGCTCCTTCTCTCTGTACTAGTCCAGTACTAGCTCCTTCTCTCTGTACTAGTCCAGTATGAGCTCCTTCTCTCTGTACTAGTCCAGTACTAGTCCCTTCTCTTCGTACTTTCCTAGTTCGAGCTCCTTCTCTCTGTACTAACCCAGTCCCATCCCCTTCTCCCTGTACTAACCCATTACGAGTTCCTTCTCTCTCTATTAAGCCAGTACGAGCCCATTTTCTATGCACTAGCCCAGTACGAGCTCCTTCTCTCTGCACAAGTCCAGTACGAGCCCCTTCTCTCTGTACTAACCCAGTTCCAGCCCCTTCTCTCTGGACTAGCCCAGTACGAGCCCCTTCTCTCTGTACTAACCCAGTACCAGCCTCTTCTCTCTGTACTAACACAGTCCCATCCCCTTCTCTCTGCACTAACCCATTACGAGTTCCTTCTCTCTGTACTAAGCCAGTACGAGCCCATTTTCATTGCACTAGCCCAGTACGAGCTCCTTCTCTCTGTACTTGCCCAGTACGAGCTCCTTCTCTCTGTACTTGCCCAGTACGGGCTCCTTCTCTCTGTACTTGCCCAGTACGGGCTCGTTTTCTCTGTACTTGCCCAGTACGGGCTCCTTCTCTCTGTACTTGCCCAGTACGGGCTCCTTCTCTCTGTACTTGCCCAGTACGGGCTCCTTCTCTCTGTACTTGCCCAGTACGGGCTCCTTCTCTCTGTACTTGCCCAGTACGGGCTCCTTCTCTCTGTACTTGCCCAGTACGGGCTCCTTCTCTCTGTACTTGCCCATTACGGGCTCCTTCTCTCTGTACTTGCCCAGTACGGTCTCCTTCTCTCTGTACTTGCCCAGTACGGGCTCCTTCTCTCTGCACTAGCCCAGTACGAGCTCCTTCTCTCTGCACTAGCCTAGTACAATCTCCTTCTCTCTGCACTAGCCCAGTACAAGCTCATTCTCTCTGTACTAGCCCTGTACGTGCTCCTTCCCTCTGTACTAACCCAGTACAAGCCCCTTCTCTATGTACTAGCCTAGTATGAGCCCCATCTCTCTGCACTAACACAGTACGAGCTCCTTCACTCTGCACAAATCTAGTACGAGGCCCTTCTCTCTGTACTAACCGAGTACAATCCCTTCTCTCTGTACTAACCCAGTACGAGCCCCTTCTCTCTGTACTAGCCCAGTACGAGCTCCTTCTCTCTGTTCATGCCCAGTATGAGCCCCTTTTCTATGCACTAGCCCAATACGAGCTCCTTTTCTCTGTACTAGTCCAGTACGAGCTCCTTCTCTCTGTACTGGTCCAGTACGAGCTCCTTCTCTCTGTACTAGTCCAGTACAAGCTCCTTCTCTCTGTACTAGTCCAGTACGAGCTCCTTCTCTCTGTAGTAAACAAGTACGAGTCCCTTCTCTCTGTACTTGCCCAGTACGAGCTCCTTCTCTCTGTACTTGCCCAGTACGAGCTCCTTCTCTCTGTACTAACCAAGTACGAGTCCCTTCTCTCTGTACTCGCCCAGTAAGAGCCCCTTTTCTCTGCACTAGACCAGGAGGAGCCGCTCCTCTCTGCACTAGCCCAGGAGGAGCCCCTCCTCTTTGCACTAACACAGTACAAGCTCTTTCTCTCTGTACTAGTCCAGTACGAGTCCCTTCTCTCTGTACTTGCCCAGTACGACCCCCTTCCCTCTGTACTTGCCCAGTAGGAGCTCCTTCTCTGTGTACTTACCCAGTACGAGCTCCTACTCTCTCTGTACTTGCCCAGTACGAGCTCCTTCTCTCTCTGTACTTGCCCAGTACGAGCTCCTTCTCTCTGTACTAACCAAGTACGAGTCCCTTCTCTCTGTACTCGCCCAGTACGAGCCCCTTCTCTCTGCACTAGCCCACTAGGAGCCCCTTCTCTCTGCACTAGCCCAGGAGGAGCTCCTCCTCTCTGTACGAGCACAGTACGAGCCCCTTTTCTCTGCATTAGCCCAGAATGAGCCCCTTTTCGCTGCATTAGCCAAATACGAGCCCCTTCTCTCTGTACTTGCCCGGTACGGGCTCCTTCTCTCTGTACTAGCCCAGTACGGGCTCCTTCTCTCTGTACTTGCCCAGTACGGGCTCCTTCACTCTGTACTAGCCCAGTACTAGCCCCTTCTCTCTGTAGTAGCCCAGTACAAGCTCCTTCTCTCTGTACTAGCTCAGTACGAGCGCCTTATCGCTGTACTAACCTAGTACAAGCCCCTTCTCTCTGTACTAACCCAGTACCAGTCCCTTCTCTCTGTACTAGCCCAGTACGAGCCCCTTCTCTCTGTACTTGCTCAGTACGAGCCCCTTCTCTCTGTACTTGCTCAGTACGAGCCCCTTCTCTCTGTACTTGCTCAGTACGAGCCCCTTCTCTCTGTACTTGCTCAGTACGAGCCCCTTCTCTCTGTACTAGCCCAGTACGAGCCCCTTCTCTCTGTACTAGCCCAGTATGAGCCCCTTCTCTCTGTACTAACCCAGTACCAGCCCCTTCTCCCTGTACTAACCCAGTACCAGCCCCTTCTCTCTGTACTAACTCAGTACCAGCCCCTTCTCTCTGTACTAAGCCATTACGAGTTCCTTCTCTCTGTACTAAGCCAGTACGAGCCCAGTTTCTATGCACTAGCCCAGTACGAGCTCCTTCTCTCTGCACTGGCGCAGTACAATCTCCTTCTCTCTGCACTAGCCCAGTACGAGCTCCATCTCTCTGCACTAGTCCAGTACGAGCTCCTTCTCTCTGCACTAGTCCAGTACGAGCTCCTTCTCTCTGCACTAGTCCAGTACGAGCTCCTTCTCTCTGTACTAACCCAGTACGAGCTCCTTCTCTCTGTACTAGCCCAGTACGAACCCCTTCTCTCTGTACTAGCCCAGTACGAGCCCCTTTTCTCTGCACTAGCACAGAATGACCTCCTTCTCTCTGTACTAGTCCAGTACGAGCTCCTTCTCTCTGTACTAACCCAGTATGAGCTCCTTCTCTCTGTACTAACCAAGTACGAGTCCCTTCTCTCTGTACTTGCCCATTATGAGCTCCTTCTCTCTGTACTAACCAAGTACGAGCCCCTCCTCTCTGTACTTGCCCAGTACGAGCCCCTTTTCTCTGTAGTAGCCCAGAACGAGCCCCTTTTCTCTGTACTTGCACAGTACGAGCCCCTTCTCTCTGTACTAACCCAGTAAGAACTCCTTCTCTCTGCACTAGCACAGTACGAGCCCCTTTTCTCTGCACTTGCCCAGTACAAGCTCGTTCTCTCTGTACTTGCACAGTGCAAACTCCTCCTCTCTGTCCTAGCCCAGTACGAGCCCCTTCTCTCTGTGCTAACCCAGTACAAGCCCCTTCTCTATGTACTAGCCTAGTACGAGCCCCTTTTCTCTGCACTTGCCCAGTACGAGCTCCTTCTCTCTGTACTTGCCCAGTACAAGCCCCTTCTCTCTGTACTAGCCCAGTATGACTCCTTCTCTGTACTTGCCCAGTACGAGCCCCTTCTCTCTGTACTAACCCAGTACCAGCCCCTTCTCTCTGTACTAACCTGTACGAGCTCCTTCTCTCTGTTTTTGTCCAATACGAGCCCCGTTTCGATGCACTAGCCCAGTACGAGCTCCTGCTCTCTGCACTAGCCCAGTACGAGCTCCTTCTCTCTGCACTAGCCCAGTATGAGCTCCTTCCCTCTGTACTAGTCCAGTACGAGCTCCTTATCTCTGTACTAGTCCAGTACGAGCTCCTTCTCTCTGTACTAACCCAGTACCAGCCCCTTCTCCCTGTACTAACCCAGTACCAGCCCCTTCTCTCTGTACTAACTCAGTACCAGCCCCTTCTCTCTGTACTAAACTAGTACAAGCCCCTTCTCTCTGTACTAACCGAGTACAATCCCTTCTCTCTGTACTAACCCAGTACGAGCCCCTTCTCTCTGTACTAGCCCAGTACGAGCTCCTTCTCTCTGTTCATGCCCAGTATGAGCCCCTTTTCTATGCACTAGCCCAATACGAGCTCCTTTTCTCTGTACTAGTCCAGTACGAGCTCCTTCTCTCTGTACTGGTCCAGTACGAGCTCCTTCTCTCTGTACTAGTCCAGTACAAGCTCCTTCTCTCTGTACTAGTCCAGTACGAGCTCCTTCTCTCTGTAGTAAACAAGTACGAGTCCCTTCTCTCTGTACTTGCCCAGTACGAGCTCCTTCTCTCTGTACTTGCCCAGTACGAGCTCCTTCTCTCTGTACTAACCAAGTACGAGTCCCTTCTCTCTGTACTCGCCCAGTAAGAGCCCCTTTTCTCTGCACTAGACCAGGAGGAGCCGCTCCTCTCTGCACTAGCCCAGGAGGAGCCCCTCCTCTTTGCACTAACACAGTACAAGCTCTTTCTCTCTGTACTAGTCCAGTACGAGTCCCTTCTCTCTGTACTTGCCCAGTACGACCCCCTTCCCTCTGTACTTGCCCAGTAGGAGCTCCTTCTCTGTGTACTTACCCAGTACGAGCTCCTACTCTCTCTGTACTTGCCCAGTACGAGCTCCTTCTCTCTCTGTACTTGCCCAGTACGAGCTCCTTCTCTCTGTACTAACCAAGTACGAGTCCCTTCTCTCTGTACTCGCCCAGTACGAGCCCCTTCTCTCTGCACTAGCCCACTAGGAGCCCCTTCTCTCTGCACTAGCCCAGGAGGAGCTCCTCCTCTCTGTACGAGCACAGTACGAGCCCCTTTTCTCTGCATTAGCCCAGAATGAGCCCCTTTTCGCTGCATTAGCCAAATACGAGCCCCTTCTCTCTGTACTTGCCCGGTACGGGCTCCTTCTCTCTGTACTAGCCCAGTACGGGCTCCTTCTCTCTGTACTTGCCCAGTACGGGCTCCTTCTCTCTGTACTAGCCCAGTACGGGCTCCTTCACTCTGTACTAGCCCAGTACTAGCCCCTTCTCTCTGTAGTAGCCCAGTACAAGCTCCTTCTCTCTGTACTAGCTCAGTACGAGCGCCTTATCGCTGTACTAACCTAGTACAAGCCCCTTCTCTCTGTACTAACCCAGTACCAGTCCCTTCTCTCTGTACTAGCCCAGTACGAGCCCCTTCTCTCTGTACTTGCTCAGTACGAGCCCCTTCTCTCTGTACTTGCTCAGTACGAGCCCCTTCTCTCTGTACTTGCTCAGTACGAGCCCCTTCTCTCTGTACTTGCTCAGTACGAGCCCCTTCTCTCTGTACTAGCCCAGTACGAGCCCCTTCTCTCTGTACTAGCCCAGTATGAGCCCCTTCTCTCTGTACTAACCCAGTACCAGCCCCTTCTCCCTGTACTAACCCAGTACCAGCCCCTTCTCTCTGTACTAACTCAGTACCAGCCCCTTCTCTCTGTACTAAGCCATTACGAGTTCCTTCTCTCTGTACTAAGCCAGTACGAGCCCATTTTCTATGCACTAGCCCAGTACGAGCTCCTTCTCTCTGCACTGGCGCAGTACAATCTCCTTCTCTCTGCACTAGCCCAGTACGAGCTCCATCTCTCTGCACTAGCCCAGTACGAGCTCCATCTCTCTGCACTAGTCCAGTACGAGCTCCTTCTCTCTGCACTAGTCCAGTACGAGCTCCTTCTCTCTGTACTAACCCAGTACGAGCTCCTTCTCTCTGTACTAGCCCAGTACGAACCCCTTCTCTCTGTACTAGCCCAGTACGAGCCCCTTTTCTCTGCACTAGCACAGAATGACCTCCTTCTCTCTGTACTAGTCCAGTACGAGCTCCTTCTCTCTGTACTAACCCAGTATGAGCTCCTTCTCTCTGTACTAACCAAGTACGAGTCCCTTCTCTCTGTACTTGCCCATTATGAGCTCCTTCTCTCTGTACTAACCAAGTACGAGCCCCTCCTCTCTGTACTTGCCCAGTACGAGCCCCTTTTCTCTGTAGTAGCCCAGAACGAGCCCCTTTTCTCTGTACTTGCACAGTACGAGCCCCTTCTCTCTGTACTAACCCAGTAAGAACTCCTTCTCTCTGCACTAGCACAGTACGAGCCCCTTTTCTCTGCACTTGCCCAGTACAAGCTCGTTCTCTCTGTACTTGCACAGTGCAAACTCCTCCTCTCTGTCCTAGCCCAGTACGAGCCCCTTCTCTCTGTGCTAACCCAGTACAAGCCCCTTCTCTATGTACTAGCCTAGTACGAGCCCCTTTTCTCTGCACTTGCCCAGTACGAGCTCCTTCTCTCTGTACTTGCCCAGTACAAGCCCCTTCTCTCTGTACTAGCCCAGTATGACTCCTTCTCTGTACTTGCCCAGTACGAGCCCCTTCTCTCTGTACTAACCCAGTACCAGCCCCTTCTCTCTGTACTAACCTGTACGAGCTCCTTCTCTCTGTTTTTGTCCAATACGAGCCCCGTTTCGATGCACTAGCCCAGTACGAGCTCCTGCTCTCTGCACTAGCCCAGTACGAGCTCCTTCTCTCTGCACTAGCCCAGTATGAGCTCCTTCTCTCTGTACTAGTCCAGTACGAGCTCCTTATCTCTGTACTAGTCCAGTACGAGCTCCTTCTCTCTGTACTAACCCAGTACCAGCCCCTTCTCCCTGTACTAACCCAGTACCAGCCCCTTCTCTCTGTACTAACTCAGTACCAGCCCCTTCTCTCTGTACTAAACTAGTACAAGCCCCTTCTCTCTGTACTAACCCAGTACGAGCCCCTTCTCTCTGTACTAGCACAGTACGAGCCCCTTCTCTCTGTACTAGATCAGTACGATCTCCTACTCTCTGTACTAGCCCAGTACGAGCCCCTTCTCTCTGTACTAGCCCAGTACGAGCCCCTTTTCTATGCACTAGCACAGAACAACCTCCTTCTCTCTGTACTAGTCTAGTACGAGCTCCTTCTCTCTGTACTAACCCAGTATGAGCTCCTTCTCTCTGTACTAACCAAGTACGAGTCCCTTCGCTCTGTACTAACGAAGTACGAGTCCCTTCTCTCTGTACTTGCCCATTACGAGCTCCTTCTCTCTGTACTAACCAAGTACGAACTCCTTTTCTCTGTACTAGCCCAGTATGAGATCCTTCTCTCTGCACTTGCAAAGTACGAGCCCCTTTTCTCTGCACTAGCACAGTACGAGCCCCTTTTCTCTGCACTTGCCCAGTACAAGCTCCTTCCCTCTGTACTTGCACAGTGCGGACTCCTCCTCTCTGTACTAGCCCAATATGAGCTCCTTCTCTCTGTACTAGCCCAGTACGAGCCCCTTCTCTCTGTACTAGCCCAGTATGAGCTCCTTTTCTGTACTAGCCCCGTACGAGCCCCTTCTCTCTGTACTAACCCAGTCCCATCCCCTTCTCTCTGTACTAACCCATTACGAGTTCCTTCTCTCTGTACTAAGCCAGTACGAGCCCATTTTCTATGCACTAGACCAGTACGAGCTCCTTCTCTCTGCACTAGCCCAGTATAATCTCCTTCTCTCTGCACTAGCCCAGTACGAGCTCCATCTCTCTGCACTAGTCCAGTACGAGCTCTTTCTCTCTGCACAAGTCCAGTACGAGCCCCTTCTCTCTGTACTAACCCAGTTCCAGCCCCTTCTCTCTGTACTAGCCCAGTACGAGCCCCTTCTCTCTGTACTAACCCAGTACCAGCCTCTTCTCTCTGTACTAACACAGTCCCATCCCCTTCTCTCTGTACTTACCCATTACGAGTTCCTTCTCTCTGTACTAAGCCAGTACGAGCCCATTTTCAATGCACTAGCCCAGTACGAGCTCCTTCTCTCTGCACTAGCCCAGTATGAGATCCTTCTCTCTGCACTAGCCCAGTACGAGCTCCATCTCTCTGCACTAGTCCAGTACGAGCTCCTTCTCTCTGTACTAGTCCAGTACGAGCCCCTTCTCTCTGTACTAATCCAGTATGAGCTCCTTCTCTCTGTTCTAACCAAGTACGAGTCCCTTCTCTCTGTACTTGCCCATTACGAGCTCCTTCTCTCTGTACTAACCAAGTACGAGTTCCTTCTCTCTGTACTCGCCCAGTACGAGCCCCTCCTCTCTGTACTTGCCCAGTACAGTCTCCTTCTCTCTGTACTTGCCCAGTACTGGCTCCTTCTCTCTGTACTTGCCCAGTACGAGCTCCTTCTCTCTGTACTAACCTAGTACGAGCTCCTTCTCTCTGTACTAACCTAGTACGAGCTCCTTCTCTCTGTACTCGCCCAGTACGAGCCCCTTTTCTCTGTACTAGCCCAGTATGAGCTCCTTCTCCCTGCACTAGCACAGTACCAGCCCCTTTTCTCTGCATTAGCCCAGTACGAGCCCCTTTTCTCTGTATTTGCCCAGTACGAGCCCCTTCTCTCTGTACTAACCCAGTAAGAATTCCTTCTCTCTGCACTAGCACAGTACGAGCCCCTTTTCTCTGCAGTTGCCCAGTACAAGCTCGTTCTCTCTATACTTGCACAGTGCAGACTCCTCCTCTCTGTACTTGCTCAATATGAGCTCCTTCTCTCTGTACTAAACCAGTACAAGCCCCTTCTCTCTGTACTAGCCTAGAACGAGCCCCTTTTCTCTGCACTTGCCCAGTACGAGCTCCTTCTCTCTGTACTAGCCCAGTACAAGCCCCTTCTCTCTGTACTAATCCAGTACCAGCCCCTTCTCTCTGTACTAACCAAGTACCAGCCCCTTCTCTCTGTACTAACCGTGTACTAACCCCTTCTCCTTGTTTTTGTCCAGTACGAGCCCCTTTTCGATGCACTAGCCCAGTACGAGCTCCTGCTATCTGCACTACCCCAGTACGAGCTCCTTCTCTCTGTACTTGCCCAGGAGGAACTCCTTCTCTCTGCAGTAGCCCAGTACAAGCCCCTTCTCTCTGTACTAGCCCAGTACGACTCCTTCGCTGTACTAGCCCAGTACGAGCCCCTTCTCTCTGTACTAACCCAGTACCAGCCCCTTCTCTCTGTACAAACCAAGTACCAGCCCCTTCTCTCTGTACTAACCCTGTACGAACTCCTTCTCTCTGTTTTTGTCCAGTACGATCCCCTTTTCGATGCACTAGCCCAGTACGAGCTCCTGCTATCTGCACTAGCCCAGTACGAGCTCCTTCTCTCTGTACTTGCCCAGGAGGAACTCCTCCTCTCTGTACTAGCACAGTACGAGCCCCTTTTCTCTGCTTTAGCCCAGAATGAGCCCCTTTTCGCTGCATTAGCCAAGTACGAGCCCCTTCTCTCTGTACTTGCCCAGTACGGGCTCCTTCTCTCTGTACTTGCCCAGTACGGGCTCCTTCTCTCTGTACTTGCCCAGTACGGGCTCCTTCACTCTGTACTAGCCCTGTACGAGCCACTTCTTTCTGTACTAGCCCAGTACAAGCTCCATCTCTCTGTACTAGTCCAGTACGAGCTCCTTTCTCTCTGTACTAGCCCAGTACGAGCCCCTTCTCTCTGTACTAGCCCAGTACGAGCCCCTTCTCTCTGTACTAACCTAGTACAAGCCCCTTCTCTCTGTACTAACCCAGTACGAGCCCCTTCTCTCTGTACTAGCCCAGTACGAGCCCCTTCTCTCTGTACTAGCCCAGTACGAGCCCCTTCTCTCTGTACTAGTCCAGTATGAGCTCCTTCTCTCTGTACTAGTCCAGTGCTAGTCCCTACTCTTCGTACTTTCCTAGTTCGAGCTCCTTCTCTCTGTACTAACCAAGTACGAGCTCCTTCTCTCTGTGCTCGCCCAGGAGGAGCCCCTCCGCTCTGCACTAGCACAGAACAACCTCCTTCTCTCTGTACTAGTCTAGTACGAGCTCCTTCTCTCTGTACTAACCCAGTATGAGCTCCTTCTCTCTGTACTAACCAAGTACGAGTCCCTTCGCTCTGTACTAACGAAGTACGAGTCCCTTCTCTCTGTACTTGCCCATTACGAGCTCCTTCTCTCTGTACTAACCAAGTACGAGCTCCTTTTCTCTGTACTAGCACAGTACGAGCCCCTTTTCTCTGCACTTGCCCAGTACAAGCTCCTTCCCTCTGTACTTGCACAGTGCGGACTCCTCCTCTCTGTACTAGCCCATTATGAGCTCCTTCTCTCTGTACTAGCCCAGTACGAGCCCCTTCTCTCTGTACTAGCCCAGTATGAGCTCCTTTTCTGTACTAGCCCCGTACGAGCCCCTTCTCTCTGTACTAACCCAGTCCCATCCCCTTCTCTCTGTACTAACCCATTACGAGTTCCTTCTCTCTGTACAAAGCCAGGACGAGCCCATTTTCTATGCACTAGCCCAGTACGAGCTCCTTCTCTCTGCACTAGCCCAGTATAATCTCCTTCTCTCTGCACTAGCCCAGTACGAGCTCCATCTCTCTGCACTAGTCCAGTACGAGCTCTTTCTCTCTGCACAAGTCCAGTACGAGCCCCTTCTCTCTGTACTAACCCAGTTCCAGCCCCTTCTCTCTGTACTAGCCCAGTACGAGCCCCTTCTCTCTGTACTAACCCAGTACCAGCCTCTTCTCTCTGTACTAACACAGTCCCATCCCCTTCTCTCTGTACTAACCCATTACGAGTTCCTTCTCTCTGTACTAAGCCAGTACGAGCCCATTTTCAATGCACTAGCCCAGTACGAGCTCCTTCTCTCTGCACTAGCCCAGTATGAGATCCTTCTCTCTGCACTAGCCCAGTACGAGCTCCATCTCTCTGGACTACTCCAGTACGAGCTCCTTCTCTCTGTACTAGTCCAGTACGAGCCCCTTCTCTCTGTACTAATCCAGTATGAGCTCCTTCTCTCTGTTCTAACCAAGTACGAGTCCCTTCTCTCTGTACTTGCCCATTACGAGCTCCTTCTCTCTGTACTAACCAAGTACGAGTTCCTTCTCTCTGTACTCGCCCAGTACGAGCCCCTCCTCTCTGTACTTGCCCAGTACAGTCTCCTTCTCTCCGTACTTGCCCAGTACTGGCTCCTTCTCTCTGTACTTGCCCAGTACTTGTCCCTTCTCTCTGTACTAGCCCAGTACGAGCTCCTTCTCTCTGTACTAACCTAGTACGAGCTCCTTCTCTCTGTACTAACCTAGTACGAGCTCCTTCTCTCTGTACTCGCCCAGTACGAGCCCCTTTTCTCTGTACTAGCCAAGCATGAGCTCCTTCTCCCTGCACTAGCACAGTACCAGCCCCTTTTCTCTGCATTAGCCCAGTACGAGCCCCTTTTCGCTGTACTTGACCAGTACGAGCCCCTTTTCTCTGTATTTGCCCAGTACGAGCCCCTTCCCTCTGTACTAACCCAGTAAGAATTCCTTCTCTCTGCACTAGCACAGTACGAGCCCCTTTTCTCTGCAGTTGCCCAGTACAAGCTCGTTCTCTCTATACTTGCACAGTGCAGACTCCTCCTCTCTGTACTTGCTCAATATGAGCTCCTTCTCTCTGTACTAAACCAGTACAAGCCCCTTCTCTCTGTACTAGCCTAGAACGAGCCCCTTTTCTCTGCACTTGCCCAGTACGAGCTCCTTCTCTCTGTACTAGCCCAGTACAAGCCCCTTCTCTCTGTACTAATCCAGTACCAGCCCCTTCTCTCTGTACTAACCAAGTACCAGCCCCTTCTCTCTGTACTAACCCTGTACTAACCCCTTCTCCTTGTTTTTGTCCAGTACGAGCCCCTTTTCGATGCACTAGCCCAGTACGAGCTCCTGCTATCTTCACTACCCCAGTACGAGCTCCTTCTCTCTGTACTTGCCCAGGAGGAACTCCTTCTCTCTGCAGTAGCCCAGTACAAGCCCCTTCTCTCTGTACTAGCCCAGTACGACTCCTTCGCTGTACTAGCCCAGTACGAGCCCCTTCTCTCTGTACTAACCCAGTACCAGCCCCTTCTCTCTGTACAAACCAAGTACCAGCCCCTTCTCTCTGTACTAACCCAGTACCAGCCCCTTCTCACTGTACTAGCCCAGTACGAGCCCCTTCTCTCTGTAGTAGCCCAGTACGAGCCCTTCTCTCTGTACTAACCCAGTACCAGCCCCTTCTCTCTGTACTAACACAGTACCAGCCCCGTCTCTCTTTACTTACCAAGTACCAGCCGCTTCTCTCTTTACTAACCCAGTACCAGACCCTTCTCTCTGTACTAACCCAGTACGAGCTCCTTCTCTCTGTTTTTGTCCAGTACGAGCCCATTTTCTATGCACTAGCCCAGTACGAGCTCCTTCTCTCTGCACTAGCCTAGTCCAATCACCTTCTCTCTGCACTAGCGCAGTACGAGCTCCATCTCTCTGCACTAGTCCAGTACGAGCTCCTTCTCTCTGCACTAGTCCAGTACGAGCTCCTTCTCTCTGCACTAGTCCAGTACAAGCTCCTTCTCTCTGTACTAACCCAGTACGAGCTCCTTCTCTCTGCACTATACAAGTACGAGCTCCTTCTCTCTGAACTCGCCCAGTTAGAGCCCCTTTTCTCTGTACTAGCCCAGTATGAGCTCCTTCTCTCTGCACTAGCACAGTACCAGCCCCATTTCTCTGCATTAGCACAGTACGAGCCCCTTTTCCCTGTACTTGCCCAGTACGAGCTCCTTCTCTCTGCACTTGCCCAGTACAAGCTCCTTCTCTCTGTGCTTGCACAGTGCGGACTCCTCCTTTCTGTACTAGCCCAAAAAGAGCTCCTTCTCTCTTTATTAGCCCAGTACGAGCCCCTTCTCTCTGTACTAGCCCAGTACAAGCCCCTTTTCTCTGCGCTAGCACAGAACGACCTCTTTCTCTCTATACTAGTCCAGTACGAGCTCCTTCTCACTGTACTAACCCAGTATGAGCTCCTTCTCTCTGTACTAACCAAGTCCGAGTCCCTTCTCTCTGTACTTGCCCATTACGAGCTCCTTCTCTCTGTACTAACCAAGTACGAGCTCCTTCTCTCTGTAGTTGCCCAGTACGAGACCCTTTTCTCTGTACTAGCCCAGTACAAGCCCCTTTTCTCTGTATTTGCCCAGTACGAGCCCCTTCTCTCTGTACTAACCCAGTAAGAACTCCTTCTCTCTGCACTAGCACAGTACGAGCCCCTTTTCTCTGCACTTGCCCAGTACGAGCTCGTTCTCTCTGTACTTGCACAGTGCAGAATCCTCCTCTCTGTACTAGCCCAATATGAGCTCCTTTTCTCTGTGCTAGCCCAGTACGAGCCCCGTTTCTCTGCACTTGCCCAGTACGAGCTCCTTCTCTCTGTATTAACCTAGTACAAGCCCCTTCTCTATGTACTAGCCTAGAACGAGCACCTTTTCTCTGCACTTGCCCAGTACGAGCTCCTTCCCTGTGCTAGCCCAGTACGAGCTCCTTTTCTCTGTAGTAACCAAGTACGAGTTCCTTCTCTCTGTACTTGCCCAGTATGAGATCCTTCTCTCTGCACTTGCACAGTACGAACCCCTTTTCTCTGCACTAGCACTGTACGAGCCCCTTTTCTCTGCACTTGCCCAGTACAAGCTCCTTCTCTCTGTACTTGCACAGTGCGGACTCCTCCTCTCTGTACTAGCCCAATATGAGCTCCTTCTCTCTGTACTAACCCAGTACAAGCCCCTTCTCTATGTACTAGCCTAGTATGAGCCCCTTTTCTCAGCGCTTGCTAAGTACGAGCTCCTGCTCTCTGTACTAACCCAGTTCCAGCCCCTTCTCTCTGTACTAACCCAGTACCAGCCCCTTCTCTCTGTACTAACCCAGTACGAGCTCCTTCTCTCTGTTTTTGTCCAATACGAGCCCTTTTTCTATACACTAGCCCAGTACGAGCTCCTTCTCTCTGTACTTGCCCAGTACGAGCTCCTTCTCTCTGTACTAACCAAGTACAAGTCCCTTCTCTCTGTACTCGCCCAGTACGAGCCCCTTCGCTCTGCACTAGCCCACTAGGAGCCCCTTCTCTCTGCACTAGCCCTGCAGGAACTCCTCCTCTCTGTACTAGCACAGTACGAGCCCCATCTCTATGTACTAGCCTAGAACGAGCCCCTTTTCTCTGCACTTGCCCAGTACGAGCTCCTTCTCTCTGTACTAGCCCAGTACAAGCCCCTTCTCTCTGTACTAGCGCAGTACGAGCACCTTCTCTCTGTACTAACCCAGTACCAGCCCCTTCTCTCTGTACTAACCAAGTACCAGCCCCTTCTCTCTGTACTAACCCTGTACGAGCTCCTTCTCTCTGTTTTTGTCCAATACGAGCCCCTTTTTGATGCACTAGCCCAGTACGAGCTCCTGCTCTCTGCACTAGCCCAGTACCAGCTCCTTCTCTCTGCACTAGCCCAGTATGAGCTCCTTCTCTCTGTACTAGTCCAGTACTAGCTCCTTCTCTCTGTACTAGTCCAGTATGAGCTCCTTCTCTCTGTACTAGTCCAGTACTAGTCCCTTCTCTTCGTACTTTCCTAGTTCGAGCTCCTTCTCTCTGTACTAACCCAGTCCCATCCCCTTCTCCCTGTACTAACCCATTACGAGTTCCTTCTCTCTCTATTAAGCCAGTACGAGCCCATTTTCTATGCACTAGCCCAGTACGAGCTCCTTCTCTCTGCACAAGTCCAGTACGAGCCCCTTCTCTCTGTACTAACCCAGTTCCAGCCCCTTCTCTCTGGACTAGCCCAGTACGAGCCCCTTCTCTCTGTACTAACCCAGTACCAGCCTCTTCTCTCTGTACTAACACAGTCCCATCCCCTTCTCTCTGCACTAACCCATTACGAGTTCCTTCTCTCTGTACTAAGCCAGTACGAGCCCATTTTCATTGCACTAGCCCAGTACGAGCTCCTTCTCTCTGTACTTGCCCAGTACGAGCTCCTTCTCTCTGTACTTGCCCAGTACGGGCTCCTTCTCTCTGTACTTGCCCAGTACGGGCTCGTTTTCTCTGTACTTGCCCAGTACGGGCTCCTTCTCTCTGTACTTGCCCAGTACGGGCTCCTTCTCTCTGTACTTGCCCAGTACGGGCTCCTTCTCTCTGTACTTGCCCAGTACGGGCTCCTTCTCTCTGTACTTGCCCAGTACGGGCTCCTTCTCTCTGTACTTGCCCAGTACGGGCTCCTTCTCTCTGTACTTGCCCATTACGGGCTCCTTCTCTCTGTACTTGCCCAGTACGGTCTCCTTCTCTCTGTACTTGCCCAGTACGGGCTCCTTCTCTCTGCACTAGCCCAGTACGAGCTCCTTCTCTCTGCACTAGCCTAGTACAATCTCCTTCTCTCTGCACTAGCCCAGTACAAGCTCATTCTCTCTGTACTAGCCCTGTACGTGCTCCTTCCCTCTGTACTAACCCAGTACAAGCCCCTTCTCTATGTACTAGCCTAGTATGAGCCCCATCTCTCTGCACTAACACAGTACGAGCTCCTTCACTCTGCACAAATCCAGTACGAGGCCCTTCTCTCTGTACTAACCGAGTACAATCCCTTCTCTCTGTACTAACCCAGTACGAGCCCCTTCTCTCTGTACTAGCCCAGTACGAGCTCCTTCTCTCTGTTCATGCCCAGTATGAGCCCCTTTTCTATGCACTAGCCCAATACGAGCTCCTTTTCTCTGTACTAGTCCAGTACGAGCTCCTTCTCTCTGTACTGGTCCAGTACGAGCTCCTTCTCTCTGTACTAGTCCAGTACAAGCTCCTTCTCTCTGTACTAGTCCAGTACGAGCTCCTTCTCTCTGTAGTAAACAAGTACGAGTCCCTTCTCTCTGTACTTGCCCAGTACGAGCTCCTTCTCTCTGTACTTGCCCAGTACGAGCTCCTTCTCTCTGTACTAACCAAGTACGAGTCCCTTCTCTCTGTACTCGCCCAGTAAGAGCCCCTTTTCTCTGCACTAGACCAGGAGGAGCCGCTCCTCTCTGCACTAGCCCAGGAGGAGCCCCTCCTCTTTGCACTAACACAGTACAAGCTCTTTCTCTCTGTACTAGTCCAGTACGAGTCCCTTCTCTCTGTACTTGCCCAGTACGACCCCCTTCCCTCTGTACTTGCCCAGTAGGAGCTCCTTCTCTGTGTACTTACCCAGTACGAGCTCCTACTCTCTCTGTACTTGCCCAGTACGAGCTCCTTCTCTCTCTGTACTTGCCCAGTACGAGCTCCTTCTCTCTGTACTAACCAAGTACGAGTCCCTTCTCTCTGTACTCGCCCAGTACGAGCCCCTTCTCTCTGCACTAGCCCACTAGGAGCCCCTTCTCTCTGCACTAGCCCAGGAGGAGCTCCTCCTCTCTGTACGAGCACAGTACGAGCCCCTTTTCTCTGCATTAGCCCAGAATGAGCCCCTTTTCGCTGCATTAGCCAAATACGAGCCCCTTCTCTCTGTACTTGCCCGGTACGGGCTCCTTCTCTCTGTACTAGCCCAGTACGGGCTCCTTCTCTCTGTACTTGCCCAGTACGGGCTCCTTCACTCTGTACTAGCCCAGTACTAGCCCCTTCTCTCTGTAGTAGCCCAGTACAAGCTCCTTCTCTCTGTACTAGCTCAGTACGAGCGCCTTATCGCTGTACTAACCTAGTACAAGCCCCTTCTCTCTGTACTAACCCAGTACCAGTCCCTTCTCTCTGTACTAGCCCAGTACGAGCCCCTTCTCTCTGTACTTGCTCAGTACGAGCCCCTTCTCTCTGTACTTGCTCAGTACGAGCCCCTTCTCTCTGTACTTGCTCAGTACGAGCCCCTTCTCTCTGTACTTGCTCAGTACGAGCCCCTTCTCTCTGTACTAGCCCAGTACGAGCCCCTTCTCTCTGTACTAGCCCAGTATGAGCCCCTTCTCTCTGTACTAACCCAGTACCAGCCCCTTCTCCCTGTACTAACCCAGTACCAGCCCCTTCTCTCTGTACTAACTCAGTACCAGCCCCTTCTCTCTGTACTAAGCCATTACGAGTTCCTTCTCTCTGTACTAAGCCAGTACGAGCCCATTTTCTATGCACTAGCCCAGTACGAGCTCCTTCTCTCTGCACTGGCGCAGTACAATCTCCTTCTCTCTGCACTAGCCCAGTACGAGCTCCATCTCTCTGCACTAGTCCAGTACGAGCTCCTTCTCTCTGCACTAGTCCAGTACGAGCTCCTTCTCTCTGTACTAACCCAGTACGAGCTCCTTCTCTCTGTACTAGCCCAGTACGAACCCCTTCTCTCTGTACTAGCCCAGTACGAGCCCCTTTTCTCTGCACTAGCACAGAATGACCTCCTTCTCTCTGTACTAGTCCAGTACGAGCTCCTTCTCTCTGTACTAACCCAGTATGAGCTCCTTCTCTCTGTACTAACCAAGTACGAGTCCCTTCTCTCTGTACTTGCCCATTATGAGCTCCTTCTCTCTGTACTAACCAAGTACGAGCCCCTCCTCTCTGTACTTGCCCAGTACGAGCCCCTTTTCTCTGTAGTAGCCCAGAACGAGCCCCTTTTCTCTGTACTTGCACAGTACGAGCCCCTTCTCTCTGTACTAACCCAGTAAGAACTCCTTCTCTCTGCACTAGCACAGTACGAGCCCCTTTTCTCTGCACTTGCCCAGTACAAGCTCGTTCTCTCTGTACTTGCACAGTGCAAACTCCTCCTCTCTGTCCTAGCCCAGTACGAGCCCCTTCTCTCTGTGCTAACCCAGTACAAGCCCCTTCTCTATGTACTAGCCTAGTACGAGCCCCTTTTCTCTGCACTTGCCCAGTACGAGCTCCTTCTCTCTGTACTTGCCCAGTACAAGCCCCTTCTCTCTGTACTAGCCCAGTATGACTCCTTCTCTGTACTTGCCCAGTACGAGCCCCTTCTCTCTGTACTAACCCAGTACCAGCCCCTTCTCTCTGTACTAACCTGTACGAGCTCCTTCTCTCTGTTTTTGTCCAATACGAGCCCCGTTTCGATGCACTAGCCCAGTACGAGCTCCTGCTCTCTGCACTAGCCCAGTACGAGCTCCTTCTCTCTGCACTAGCCCAGTATGAGCTCCTTCCCTCTGTACTAGTCCAGTACGAGCTCCTTATCTCTGTACTAGTCCAGTACGAGCTCCTTCTCTCTGTACTAACCCAGTACCAGCCCCTTCTCCCTGTACTAACCCAGTACCAGCCCCTTCTCTCTGTACTAACTCAGTACCAGCCCCTTCTCTCTGTACTAAACTAGTACAAGCCCCTTCTCTCTGTACTAACCGAGTACAATCCCTTCTCTCTGTACTAACCCAGTACGAGCCCCTTCTCTCTGTACTAGCCCAGTACGAGCTCCTTCTCTCTGTTCATGCCCAGTATGAGCCCCTTTTCTATGCACTAGCCCAATACGAGCTCCTTTTCTCTGTACTAGTCCAGTACGAGCTCCTTCTCTCTGTACTGGTCCAGTACGAGCTCCTTCTCTCTGTACTAGTCCAGTACAAGCTCCTTCTCTCTGTACTAGTCCAGTACGAGCTCCTTCTCTCTGTAGTAAACAAGTACGAGTCCCTTCTCTCTGTACTTGCCCAGTACGAGCTCCTTCTCTCTGTACTTGCCCAGTACGAGCTCCTTCTCTCTGTACTAACCAAGTACGAGTCCCTTCTCTCTGTACTCGCCCAGTAAGAGCCCCTTTTCTCTGCACTAGACCAGGAGGAGCCGCTCCTCTCTGCACTAGCCCAGGAGGAGCCCCTCCTCTTTGCACTAACACAGTACAAGCTCTTTCTCTCTGTACTAGTCCAGTACGAGTCCCTTCTCTCTGTACTTGCCCAGTACGACCCCCTTCCCTCTGTACTTGCCCAGTAGGAGCTCCTTCTCTGTGTACTTACCCAGTACGAGCTCCTACTCTCTCTGTACTTGCCCAGTACGAGCTCCTTCTCTCTCTGTACTTGCCCAGTACGAGCTCCTTCTCTCTGTACTAACCAAGTACGAGTCCCTTCTCTCTGTACTCGCCCAGTACGAGCCCCTTCTCTCTGCACTAGCCCACTAGGAGCCCCTTCTCTCTGCACTAGCCCAGGAGGAGCTCCTCCTCTCTGTACGAGCACAGTACGAGCCCCTTTTCTCTGCATTAGCCCAGAATGAGCCCCTTTTCGCTGCATTAGCCAAATACGAGCCCCTTCTCTCTGTACTTGCCCGGTACGGGCTCCTTCTCTCTGTACTAGCCCAGTACGGGCTCCTTCTCTCTGTACTTGCCCAGTACGGGCTCCTTCTCTCTGTACTTGCCCAGTACGGGCTCCTTCACTCTGTACTAGCCCAGTACTAGCCCCTTCTCTCTGTAGTAGCCCAGTACAAGCTCCTTCTCTCTGTACTAGCTCAGTACGAGCGCCTTATCGCTGTACTAACCTAGTACAAGCCCCTTCTCTCTGTACTAACCCAGTACCAGTCCCTTCTCTCTGTACTAGCCCAGTACGAGCCCCTTCTCTCTGTACTTGCTCAGTACGAGCCCCTTCTCTCTGTACTTGCTCAGTACGAGCCCCTTCTCTCTGTACTAGCTCAGTACGAGCCCCTTCTCTCTGTACTTGCCCAGTACGAGCCCCTTCTCTCTGTACTAGCCCAGTACGAGCCCCTTCTCTCTGTACTAGCCCAGTACGAGCCCCTTCTCTCTGTACTAACCCAGTACGAGCCCCTTCTCTCTGTACTAGCCCAGTACGAGCCCCTTCTCTCTGTACTAGCCCAGTACGAGCCCCTTCTCTCTGTACTAGCCCAGTACGAGCTCCTTCTCTCTGTACTAGTCCAGTGCTAGTCCCTACTCTTCGTACTTTCCTAGTTCGAGCTCCTTCTCTCTGTACTAACCAAGTACGAGCTCCTTCTCTTCTGTGCTCGCCCAGGAGGAGCCCCTCCGCTCTGCACTAGCACAGAACAACCTCCTTCTCTCTGTACTAGTCTAGTACGAGCTCCTTCTCTCTGTACTAACCCAGTATGAGCTCCTTCTCTCTGTACTAACCAAGTACGAGTCCCTTCGCTCTGTACTAACGAAGTACGAGTCCCTTCTCTCTGTACTTGCCCATTACGAGCTCCTTCTCTCTGTACTAACCAAGTACGAGCTCCTTTTCTCTGTACTAGCACAGTACGAGCCCCTTTTCTCTGCACTTGCCCAGTACAAGCTCCTTCCCTCTGTACTTGCACAGTGCGGACTCCTCCTCTCTGTACTAGCCCATTATGAGCTCCTTCTCTCTGTACTAGCCCAGTACGAGCCCCTTCTCTCTGTACTAGCCCAGTATGAGCTCCTTTTCTGTACTAGCCCCGTACGAGCCCCTTCTCTCTGTACTAACCCAGTCCCATCCCCTTCTCTCTGTACTAACCCATTACGAGTTCCTTCTCTCTGTACAAAGCCAGGACGAGCCCATTTTCTATGCACTAGCCCAGTACGAGCTCCTTCTCTCTGCACTAGCCCAGTATAATCTCCTTCTCTCTGCACTAGCCCAGTACGAGCTCCATCTCTCTGCACTAGTCCAGTACGAGCTCTTTCTCTCTGCACAAGTCCAGTACGAGCCCCTTCTCTCTGTACTAACCCAGTTCCAGCCCCTTCTCTCTGTACTAGCCCAGTACGAGCCCCTTCTCTCTGTACTAACCCAGTACCAGCCTCTTCTCTCTGTACTAACACAGTCCCATCCCCTTCTCTCTGTACTAACCCATTACGAGTTCCTTCTCTCTGTACTAAGCCAGTACGAGCCCATTTTCAATGCACTAGCCCAGTACGAGCTCCTTCTCTCTGCACTAGCCCAGTATGAGATCCTTCTCTCTGCACTAGCCCAGTACGAGCTCCATCTCTCTGGACTACTCCAGTACGAGCTCCTTCTCTCTGTACTAGTCCAGTACGAGCCCCTTCTCTCTGTACTAATCCAGTATGAGCTCCTTCTCTCTGTTCTAACCAAGTACGAGTCCCTTCTCTCTGTACTTGCCCATTACGAGCTCCTTCTCTCTGTACTAACCAAGTACGAGCCCCTTCTCTCTGTACTAGCCCAGTACGAGCCCCTTTTCTATGCACTAGCACAGAACAACCTCCTTCTCTCTGTACTAGTCTAGTACGAGCTCCTTCTCTCTGTACTAACCCAGTATGAGCTCCTTCTCTCTGTACTAACCAAGTACGAGTCCCTTCGCTCTGTACTAACGAAGTACGAGTCCCTTCTCTCTGTACTTGCCCATTACGAGCTCCTTCTCTCTGTACTAACCAAGTACGAACTCCTTTTCTCTGTACTAGCCCAGTATGAGATCCTTCTCTCTGCACTTGCAAAGTACGAGCCCCTTTTCTCTGCACTAGCACAGTACGAGCCCCTTTTCTCTGCACTTGCCCAGTACAAGCTCCTTCCCTCTGTACTTGCACAGTGCGGTCTCCTCCTCTCTGTACTAGCCCAATATGAGCTCCTTCTCTCTGTACTAGCCCAGTACGAGCCCCTTCTCTCTGTACTAGCCCAGTATGAGCTCCTTTTCTGTACTAGCCCCGTACGAGCCCCTTCTCTCTGTACTAACCCAGTCCCATCCCCTTCTCTCTGTACTAACCCATTACGAGTTCCTTCTCTCTGTACTAAGCCAGTACGAGCCCATTTTCTATGCACTAGACCAGTACGAGCTCCTTCTCTCTGCACTAGCCCAGTATAATCTCCTTCTCTCTGCACTAGCCCAGTACGAGCTCCATCTCTCTGCACTAGTCCAGTACGAGCTCTTTCTCTCTGCACAAGTCCAGTACGAGCCCCTTCTCTCTGTACTAACCCAGTTCCAGCCCCTTCTCTCTGTACTAGCCCAGTACGAGCCCCTTCTCTCTGTACTAACCCAGTACCAGCCTCTTCTCTCTGTACTAACACAGTCCCATCCCCTTCTCTCTGTACTTACCCATTACGAGTTCCTTCTCTCTGTACTAAGCCAGTACGAGCCCATTTTCAATGCACTAGCCCAGTACGAGCTCCTTCTCTCTGCACTAGCCCAGTATGAGATCCTTCTCTCTGCACTAGCCCAGTACGAGCTCCATCTCTCTGCACTAGTCCAGTACGAGCTCCTTCTCTCTGTACTAGTCCAGTACGAGCCCCTTCTCTCTGTACTAATCCAGTATGAGCTCCTTCTCTCTGTTCTAACCAAGTACGAGTCCCTTCTCTCTGTACTTGCCCATTACGAGCTCCTTCTCTCTGTACTAACCAAGTACGAGTTCCTTCTCTCTGTACTCGCCCAGTACGAGCCCCTCCTCTCTGTACTTGCCCAGTACAGTCTCCTTCTCTCTGTACTTGCCCAGTACTGGCTCCTTCTCTCTGTACTTGCCCAGTACGAGCTCCTTCTCTCTGTACTAACCTAGTACGAGCTCCTTCTCTCTGTACTAACCTAGTACGAGCTCCTTCTCTCTGTACTCGCCCAGTACGAGCCCCTTTTCTCTGTACTAGCCCAGTATGAGCTCCTTCTCCCTGCACTAGCACAGTACCAGCCCCTTTTCTCTGCATTAGCCCAGTACGAGCCCCTTTTCTCTGTATTTGCCCAGTACGAGCCCCTTCTCTCTGTACTAACCCAGTAAGAATTCCTTCTCTCTGCACTAGCACAGTACGAGCCCCTTTTCTCTGCAGTTGCCCAGTACAAGCTCGTTCTCTCTATACTTGCACAGTGCAGACTCCTCCTCTCTGTACTTGCTCAATATGAGCTCCTTCTCTCTGTACTAAACCAGTACAAGCCCCTTCTCTCTGTACTAGCCTAGAACGAGCCCCTTTTCTCTGCACTTGCCCAGTACGAGCTCCTTCTCTCTGTACTAGCCCAGTACAAGCCCCTTCTCTCTGTACTAATCCAGTACCAGCCCCTTCTCTCTGTACTAACCAAGTACCAGCCCCTTCTCTCTGTACTAACCGTGTACTAACCCCTTCTCCTTGTTTTTGTCCAGTACGAGCCCCTTTTCGATGCACTAGCCCAGTACGAGCTCCTGCTATCTGCACTACCCCAGTACGAGCTCCTTCTCTCTGTACTTGCCCAGGAGGAACTCCTTCTCTCTGCAGTAGCCCAGTACAAGCCCCTTCTCTCTGTACTAGCCCAGTACGACTCCTTCGCTGTACTAGCCCAGTACGAGCCCCTTCTCTCTGTACTAACCCAGTACCAGCCCCTTCTCTCTGTACAAACCAAGTACCAGCCCCTTCTCTCTGTACTAACCCTGTACGAACTCCTTCTCTCTGTTTTTGTCCAGTACGATCCCCTTTTCGATGCACTAGCCCAGTACGAGCTCCTGCTATCTGCACTAGCCCAGTACGAGCTCCTTCTCTCTGTACTTGCCCAGGAGGAACTCCTCCTCTCTGTACTAGCACAGTACGAGCCCCTTTTCTCTGCTTTAGCCCAGAATGAGCCCCTTTTCGCTGCATTAGCCAAGTACGAGCCCCTTCTCTCTGTACTTGCCCAGTACGGGCTCCTTCTCTCTGTACTTGCCCAGTACGGGCTCCTTCTCTCTGTACTTGCCCAGTACGGGCTCCTTCACTCTGTACTAGCCCTGTACGAGCCACTTCTTTCTGTACTAGCCCAGTACAAGCTCCATCTCTCTGTACTAGTCCAGTACGAGCTCCTTTCTCTCTGTACTAGCCCAGTACGAGCCCCTTCTCTCTGTACTAGCCCAGTACGAGCCCCTTCTCTCTGTACTAACCTAGTACAAGCCCCTTCTCTCTGTACTAACCCAGTACGAGCCCCTTCTCTCTGTACTAGCCCAGTACGAGCCCCTTCTCTCTGTACTAGCCCAGTACGAGCCCCTTCTCTCTGTACTAGTCCAGTATGAGCTCCTTCTCTCTGTACTAGTCCAGTGCTAGTCCCTACTCTTCGTACTTTCCTAGTTCGAGCTCCTTCTCTCTGTACTAACCAAGTACGAGCTCCTTCTCTCTGTGCTCGCCCAGGAGGAGCCCCTCCGCTCTGCACTAGCACAGAACAACCTCCTTCTCTCTGTACTAGTCTAGTACGAGCTCCTTCTCTCTGTACTAACCCAGTATGAGCTCCTTCTCTCTGTACTAACCAAGTACGAGTCCCTTCGCTCTGTACTAACGAAGTACGAGTCCCTTCTCTCTGTACTTGCCCATTACGAGCTCCTTCTCTCTGTACTAACCAAGTACGAGCTCCTTTTCTCTGTACTAGCACAGTACGAGCCCCTTTTCTCTGCACTTG
Organism: Carcharodon carcharias; assembly: GCF_017639515.1. Lineage (NCBI taxonomy): Eukaryota > Metazoa > Chordata > Chondrichthyes > Lamniformes > Lamnidae > Carcharodon > Carcharodon carcharias. Next base: position 4,571,200 of record NC_054488.1, on the reverse strand, counting down.
CCCAGTACAAGCTCCTTCCCTCTGTACTTGCACAGTGCGGACTCCTCCTCTCTGTACTAGCCCATTATGAGCTCCTTCTCTCTGTACTAGCCCAGTACGAGCCCCTTCTCTCTGTACTAGCCCAGTATGAGCTCCTTTTCTGTACTAGCCCCGTACGAGCCCCTTCTCTCTGTACTAACCCAGTCCCATCCCCTTCTCTCTGTACTAACCCATTACGAGTTCCTTCTCTCTGTACAAAGCCAGGACGAGCCCATTTTCTATGCACTAGCCCAGTACGAGCTCCTTCTCTCTGCACTAGCCCAGTATAATCTCCTTCTCTCTGCACTAGCCCAGTACGAGCTCCATCTCTCTGCACTAGTCCAGTACGAGCTCTTTCTCTCTGCACAAGTCCAGTACGAGCCCCTTCTCTCTGTACTAACCCAGTTCCAGCCCCTTCTCTCTGTACTAGCCCAGTACGAGCCCCTTCTCTCTGTACTAACCCAGTACCAGCCTCTTCTCTCTGTACTAACACAGTCCCATCCCCTTCTCTCTGTACTAACCCATTACGAGTTCCTTCTCTCTGTACTAAGCCAGTACGAGCCCATTTTCAATGCACTAGCCCAGTACGAGCTCCTTCTCTCTGCACTAGCCCAGTATGAGATCCTTCTCTCTGCACTAGCCCAGTACGAGCTCCATCTCTCTGGACTACTCCAGTACGAGCTCCTTCTCTCTGTACTAGTCCAGTACGAGCCCCTTCTCTCTGTACTAATCCAGTATGAGCTCCTTCTCTCTGTTCTAACCAAGTACGAGTCCCTTCTCTCTGTACTTGCCCATTACGAGCTCCTTCTCTCTGTACTAACCAAGTACGAGTTCCTTCTCTCTGTACTCGCCCAGTACGAGCCCCTCCTCTCTGTACTTGCCCAGTACAGTCTCCTTCTCTCCGTACTTGCCCAGTACTGGCTCCTTCTCTCTGTACTTGCCCAGTACTTGTCCCTTCTCTCTGTACTAGCCCAGTACGAGCTCCTTCTCTCTGTACTAACCTAGTACGAGCTCCTTCTCTCTGTACTAACCTAGTACGAGCTCCTTCTCTCTGTACTCGCCCAGTACGAGCCCCTTTTCTCTGTACTAGCCAGCATGAGCTCCTTCTCCCTGCACTAGCACAGTACCAGCCCCTTTTCTCTGCATTAGCCCAGTACGAGCCCCTTTTCGCTGTACTTGACCAGTACGAGCCCCTTTTCTCTGTATTTGCCCAGTACGAGCCCCTTCCCTCTGTACTAACCCAGTAAGAATTCCTTCTCTCTGCACTAGCACAGTACGAGCCCCTTTTCTCTGCAGTTGCCCAGTACAAGCTCGTTCTCTCTATACTTGCACAGTGCAGACTCCTCCTCTCTGTACTTGCTCAATATGAGCTCCTTCTCTCTGTACTAAACCAGTACAAGCCCCTTCTCTCTGTACTAGCCTAGAACGAGCCCCTTTTCTCTGCACTTGCCCAGTACGAGCTCCTTCTCTCTGTACTAGCCCAGTACAAGCCCCTTCTCTCTGTACTAATCCAGTACCAGCCCCTTCTCTCTGTACTAACCAAGTACCAGCCCCTTCTCTCTGTACTAACCCTGTACTAACCCCTTCTCCTTGTTTTTGTCCAGTACGAGCCCCTTTTCGATGCACTAGCCCAGTACGAGCTCCTGCTATCTTCACTACCCCAGTACGAGCTCCTTCTCTCTGTACTTGCCCAGGAGGAACTCCTTCTCTCTGCAGTAGCCCAGTACAAGCCCCTTCTCTCTGTACTAGCCCAGTACGACTCCTTCGCTGTACTAGCCCAGTACGAGCCCCTTCTCTCTGTACTAACCCAGTACCAGCCCCTTCTCTCTGTACAAACCAAGTACCAGCCCCTTCTCTCTGTACTAACCCAGTACCAGCCCCTTCTCACTGTACTAGCCCAGTACGAGCCCCTTCTCTCTGTAGTAGCCCAGTACGAGCCCTTCTCTCTGTACTAACCCAGTACCAGCCCCTTCTCTCTGTACTAACACAGTACCAGCCCCGTCTCTCTTTACTTACCAAGTACCAGCCGCTTCTCTCTTTACTAACCCAGTACCAGACCCTTCTCTCTGTACTAACCCAGTACGAGCTCCTTCTCTCTGTTTTTGTCCAGTACGAGCCCCTTTTCGATGCACTAGCCCAGTACGAGCTCCTGCTATCTGCACTAGCCCAGTACGAGCTCCTTCTCTCTGTACTTGCCCAGGAGGAACTCCTCCTCTCTGTACTAGCACAGTACGAGCCCCTTTTCTCTGCATTAGCCCAGAATGAGCCCCTTTTCGCTGCATTAGCCAAGTACGAGCCCCTTCTCTCTGTACTTGCCCAGTACGGGCTCCTTCTCTCTGTACTTGCCCAGTACGGGCTCCTTCTCTCTGTACTTGCCCAGTACGGGCTCCTTCACTCTGTACTAGCCCTGTACGAGCCTCTTCTTTCTGTACTAGCCCAGTACAAGCTCCATCTCTCTGTATTAGTCCAGTACGAGCTCCTTTCTCTCTGTACTAGCCCAGTACGAGCCCCTTCTCTCTGTACTAACCCAGTACGAGCCCCTTCTCTCTGTACTAGCCCAGTACGAGCCCCTTCTCTCTGTACTAGCCCAGTATGAGCTCCTTTTCTGTACTAGCACAGTACGAGCCCCTTCTCTCTGTACTAACCCAGTTCCAGCCCCTTCTCTCTGTACTAGCCCAGTACTAGCCCCTTCTCTCTGTACTAACCCAGTCCCATCCCCTTTTCTCTGTACTAACCCATTACGAGTTCCTTCTCTCTGTATTAAGCCAGTACGAGCCCATTTTCTATGCACTAGCCCAGTACGAGCTCCTTCTCTCTGCACTAGCCCAGAATAATCTCCTTCTCTCTGCACTAGCCCAGTACGAGCTCCATCTCTCTGCACTAGTCCAGTACGAGCTCCTTCTCTCTGCACAAGTCCAGTACGAGCCCCTTCTCTCTGTACTAACCCAGTTCCAGCCCCTTCTCTCTGTACTAGCCCAGTACGAGCCCCTTCTCTCTGTACTAACCCAGTACCAGCCTCTTCTCTCTGTACTAACACAGTCCCATCCCCTTCTCTCTGTACTAACCCATTACGAGTTCCTTCTCTCTGTACTAAGCCAGTACGAGCCCATTTTCAATGCACTAGCCCAGTACGAGCTCCTTCTCTCTTCACTAGCCCAGTACGAGCTCCATCTCTCAGCACTAGTCCAGTACGAGCTCCTTCTCTCTGTACTAGTCCAGTACGAGCCCCTTCTCTCTGTACTAGTCCAGTACGAGCCCCTTCTCTCTGTACTAACCCAGTATGAGCTCCTTCTCTCTGTTCTAACCAAGTACGAGTCCCTTCTCTCTGTACTTGCCCATTACGAGCTCCTTCTCTCTGTACTAACCAAGTACGAGTTCCTTCTCTCTGTACTCGTCCAGTACGAGCCCCTCCTCTCTGTACTTGCCCAGTACAGTCTCCTTCTCTCTGTACTTGCCCAGTACTGGCTCCTTCTCTCTGTACTTGCCCAGTACTTGTCCCTTCTCTCTGTACTAGCCCAGTACGAGCTTCTTCTCTCTGTACTAACCTAGTACGAGCTCCTTCTCTCTGTACTCGCCCAGTACGAGCCCCTTTTCTCTGTACTAGCCCAGTATGAGCTCCTTCTCCCTGCACTAGCACAGTACCAGCCCCTTTTCTCTGCATTAGCCCAGTACGAGCCCCTTTTCGCTGTACTTGACCAGCACGAGCCCCTTTTCTCTGTATTTGCTCAGTACGAGCCCCTTCTCTCTGTACTAACCCAGTAAGAACTCCTTCTCTCTGCACTAGCACAGTACCAGCCCCTTTTCTCTGCAGTTGCCCAGTACAAGCTTGTTCTCTCTATACTTGCACAGTGCAGACTCCTCCTCTCTGTACTTGCTCAATATGAGCTCCTTCTCTCTGTACTAAACCAGTACAAGCCCCTTCTCTCTGTACTAGCATAGAACGAGCCCCTTTTCTCTGCACTAGCCCAGTACGAGCTCTTCTCTCTGTACTAGCCCAGTACAAGCCCCTTCTCTCTGTACTACTCCAGTACCAGCCCCTTCTCTCTGTACTAACCAAGTACCAGCCCCTTCTCTCTGTACTAACCCTGTACTAACCCCTTCTCCTTGTTTTTGTCCAGTACGAGCCACTTTTCGATGCACTAGCCCAGTACGAGCTCCTCCTATCTGCACTACCCCAGTACGAGCTCCTTCTCTCTGTACTTGCCCAGGAGGAACTCCTTCTCTCTGCAGTAGCCCAGTACAAGCCCCTTCTCTCTGTACTAGCCCAGTACGACTCCTTCGCTGTACTAGCCCAGTACGAGCCCCTTCTCTCTGTACTAACCCAGTACAAGCCCCTTCTCTCTGTACAAACCAAGCACCAGCCCCTTCTCTCTGTAATAACCCTGTACGAACTCCTTCTCTCTGTTTTTGTCCAGTACGAGCCCCTTTTCGATGCACTAGCCCAGTACGAGCTCCTGCTATCTGCACTAGCCCAGTACGAGCTCCTTCTCTCTGTACTTGCCCAGGAGGAACTCCTCCTCTCTGTACTAGCACAGTACGAGCCCCTTTTCTCTGCATTAGCCCAGAATGAGCCCCTTTTCGCTGCATTAGCCAAGTACAAGCCCCTTCTCTCTGTACTTGCCCAGTACGGGCTCCTTCTCTCTGTACTTGCCCAGTACGGGCTCCTTCTCTCTGTAATTGCCCAGTACGGGCTCCTTCACTCTGTACTAGCCCTGTACGAGCCTCTTCTTTCTGTACTAGCCCAGTACAAGCTCCATCTCTCTGTACTAGTCCAGTACGAGCTCCTTTCTCTCTGTACTAGCCCAGTACGAGCCCCTTCTCTCTGTACTAACCTAGTACAATCTCCTTCTCTCTGTACTAACCCAGTACGAGCCCCTTCTCTCTGTACTAGCCCAGTACGAGCCCCTTCTCTCTGTACTAGCACAGTACGAGCTCCTTCTCTCTGTACTAGCCCAGTACGAGCCCCTTCTCTCTGTACTAGCCCAGTACGAGCCTCTTCTCCCTGTACTAACCCAGTACCAGCCTCCTCCCTCTGTACTAACCCAGTACCAGCCTCTTCTCTCTGTACTAACCCATTACGAGTTCATTCTCTCTGTACTAAGCCAGTACGAGCCCATTTTCTATGCACTAGCCCAGTACGAGCTCCTTCTCTCTGCACTAGCCTAGTCCAATCTCCTTCTCTCTGCACTAGTCCAGTACGAGCTCCTTCTCTCTGCACTAGTCCAGTACGAGCTCCTTCTCTCTGCACTATACAAGTACGAGCTCCTTCTCTCTGTACTCGCCCAGTACGAGCCCCGTTTCTCTGTACTAGCCCAGTATGAGCTACTTCTCTCTGCACTAGCACAGTACCAGCCCCTTTTCTCTGCATTAGCACAGTACGAGCCCCTTTTCCCTGTACTTGCCCAGTACGAGCTCCTTCTCTCTGCACTTGCCCAGTACAAGCTCCTTCTCTCTGTGCTTGCACAGTGCGGACTCCTCCTTTCTGTACTAGCCCAAAAAGAGCTCCTTCTCTCTTTATTAGCCCAGTACGAGCCCCTTCTCTCTGTACTAGCCCAGTACAAGCCCCTTTTCTCTGCGCTAGCACAGAACGACCTCTTTCTCTCTATACTAGTCCAGTACGAGCTCCTTCTCACTGTACTAACCCAGTATGAGCTCCTTCTCTCTGTACTAACCAAGTCCGAGTCCCTTCTCTCTGTACTTGCCCATTACGAGCTCCTTCTCTCTGTACTAACCAAGTACGAGCTCCTTCTCTCTGTAGTTGCCCAGTACGAGACCCTTTTCTCTGTACTAGCCCAGTACAAGCCCCTTTTCTCTGTATTTGCCCAGTACGAGCCCCTTCTCTCTGTACTAACCCAGTAAGAACTCCTTCTCTCTGCACTAGCACAGTACGAGCCCCTTTTCTCTGCACTTGCCCAGTACGAGCTCGTTCTCTCTGTACTTGCACAGTGCAGAATCCTCCTCTCTGTACTAGCCCAATATGAGCTCCTTTTCTCTGTGCTAGCCCAGTACGAGCCCCGTTTCTCTGCACTTGCCCAGTACGAGCTCCTTCTCTCTGTATTAACCCAGTACAAGCCCCTTCTCTATGTACTAGCCTAGAACGAGCACCTTTTCTCTGCACTTGCCCAGTACGAGCTCCTTCCCTGTGCTAGCCCAGTACGAGCTCCTTTTCTCTGTAGTAACCAAGTACGAGTTCCTTCTCTCTGTACTTGCCCAGTATGAGATCCTTCTCTCTGCACTTGCACAGTACGAACCCCTTTTCTCTGCTCTAGCACTGTACGAGCCCCTTTTCTCTGCACTTGCCCAGTACAAGCTCCTTCTCTCTGTACTTGCACAGTGCGGACTCCTCCTCTCTGTACTAGCCCAATATGAGCTCCTTCTCTCTGTACTAACCCAGTACAAGCCCCTTCTCTATGTACTAGCCTAGTATGAGCCCCTTTTCTCAGCGCTTGCTAAGTACGAGCTCCTGCTCTCTGTACTAACCCAGTTCCAGCCCCTTCTCTCTGTACTAACCCAGTACCAGCCCCTTCTCTCTGTACTAACCCAGTACGAGCTCCTTCTCTCTGTTTTTGTCCAATACGAGCCCTTTTTCTATACACTAGCCCAGTACGAGCTCCTTCTCTCTGTACTTGCCCAGTACGAGCTCCTTCTCTCTGTACTAACCAAGTACAAGTCCCTTCTCTCTGTACTCGCCCAGTACGAGCCCCTTCGCTCTGCACTAGCCCACTAGGAGCCCCTTCTCTCTGCACTAGCCCTGCAGGAACTCCTCCTCTCTGTACTAGCACAGTACGAGCCCCATCTCTATGTACTAGCCTAGAACGAGCCCCTTTTCTCTGCACTTGCCCAGTACGAGCTCCTTCTCTCTGTACTAGCCCAGTACAAGCCCCTTCTCTCTGTACTAGCCCAGTACGAGCACCTTCTCTCTGTACTAACCCAGTACCAGCCCCTTCTCTCTGTACTAACCAAGTACCAGCCCCTTCTCTCTGTACTAACCCTGTACGAGCTCCTTCTCTCTGTTTTTGTCCAATACGAGCCCCTTTTTGATGCACTAGCCCAGTACGAGCTCCTGCTCTCTGCACTAGCCCAGTACCAGCTCCTTCTCTCTGCACTAGCCCAGTATGAGCTCCTTCTCTCTGTACTAGTCCAGTACTAGCTCCTTCTCTCTGTACTAGTCCAGTATGAGCTCCTTCTCTCTGTACTAGTCCAGTACTAGTCCCTTCTCTTCGTACTTTCCTAGTTCGAGCTCCTTCTCTCTGTACTAACCAAGTTCGAGCTCCTTCTCTCTGTACTCGCCCAGTACGAGCCCCTTTTCTCTGCACTAGCACAGAACAACCTCCTTCTCTCTGTACTAGTCTAGTACAAGCTCCTTCTCTCTGTACTAACCCAGTATGAGCTCCTTCTCTCTGTACTGACCAAGTACGAGTCCCTTCGCTCTGTACTAACGAAGTACGAGTCCCTTCTCTCTGTACTTGCCCATTACGAGCTCCTTCTCTCTGTACTAACCAAGTACGAGCTCCTTTTCTCTGTACTAGCCCAGTATGAGATCCTTCTCTCTGCACTTGCAAAGTACGAGCCCCTTTTCTCTGCACTAGCACAGTACGAGCCCCTTTTCTCTGCACTTGCCCAGTACAAGCTCCTTCCCTCTGTACTTGCACAGTGCGGACTCCTCCTCTCTGTACTAGCCCAATATGAGCTCCTTCTCTCTGTACTAGCCTAGTATGAGCCCCTTCTCTCTGTACTAGCCCAGTATGAGCTCCTTTTTTGTACTAGCACAGTACGAGCACCTTCTCTCTATACTAACCCAGTTCCAGCCCCTTCTCACTGTACTAGCCCAGTACGAGCCCCTTCTCTCTGTACTAACCCAGTCCCATCCCCTTCTCCCTGTACTAACCCATTACGAGTTCCTTCTCTCTCTATTAAGCCAGTACGAGCCCATTTTCTATGCACTAGCCCAGTACGAGCTCCTTCTCTCTGCACAAGTCCAGTACGAGCCCCTTCTCTCTGTACTAACCCAGTTCCAGCCCCTTCTCTCCGGACTAGCCCAGTACGAGCCCCTTCTCTCTGTACTAACCCAGTACCAGCCTCTTCTCTCTGTACTAACACAGTCCCATCCCCTTCTCTCTGTACTAACCCATTACGAGTTCCTTCTCTCTGTACTAAGCCAGTACGAGCCCATTTTCATTGCACTAGCCCAGTACGAGCTCCTTCTCTCTGTACTTGCCCAGTACGGGCTCCTTCTCTCTGTACTTGCCCAGTACGGGCTCCTTCTCTCTGTACTTGCCCAGTACGGGCTCGTTTTCTCTGTACTTGCCCAGTACGGGCTCCTTCTCTCTGTACTTGCCCAGTACGGGCTCCTTCTCTCTGTACTTGCCCAGTACGGGCTCCTTCTCTCTGTACTTGCCCAGTACGGGCTCCTTCTCTCTGTACTTGCCCAGTACGGGCTCCTTCTCTCTGTACTTGCCCAGTACGGGCTCCTTCTCTCTGTACTTGCCCAGTACGGTCTCCTTCTCTCTGTACTTGCCCATTACGGGCTCCTTCTCTCTGTACTTGCCCAGTACGGGCTCCTTCTCTCTGCACTAGCCCAGTACGAGCTCCTTCTCTCTGCACTAGCCTAGTACAATCTCCTTCTCTCTGCACTAGCCCAGTACAAGCTCATTCTCTCTGTACTAGCCCTGTACGTGCTCCTTCCCTCTGTACTAACCCAGTACAAGCCCCTTCTCTATGTACTAGCCTAGTATGAGCCCCATCTCTCTGCACTAACACAGTACGAGCTCCTTCACTCTGCACAAATCCAGTACGAGGCCCTTCTCTCTGTACTAACCGAGTACAATCCCTTCTCTCTGTACTAACCCAGTACGAGCCCCTTCTCTCTGTACTAGCCCAGTACGAGCTCCTTCTCTCTGTTCATGCCCAGTATGAGCCCCTTTTCTATGCACTAGCCCAATACGAGCTCCTTTTCTCTGTACTAGTCCAGTACGAGCTCCTTCTCTCTGTACTGGTCCAGTACAAGCTCCTTCTCTCTGTACTAGTCCAGTACGAGCTCCTTCTCTCTGTAGTAACCAAGTACGAGTCCCTTCTCTCTGTACTTGCCCAGTACGAGCTCCTTCTCTCTGTACTTGCCCAGTACGAGCTCCTTCTCTCTGTACTAACCAAGTACGAGTCCCTTCTCTCTGTACTCGCCCAGTAAGAGCCCCTTTTCTCTGCACTAGACCAGGAGGAGCCGCTCCTCTCTGCACTAGCCCAGGAGGAGCCCCTCCTCTTTGCACTAACACAGTACAAGCTCTTTCTCTCTGTACTAGTCCAGTACGAGTCCCTTCTCTCTGTACTTGCCCAGTACGACCCCCTTCCCTCTGTACTTGCCCAGTAGGAGCTCCTTCTCTGTGTACTTACCCAGTACGAGCTCCTACTCTCTCTGTACTTGCCCAGTACGAGCTCCTTCTCTCTCTGTACTTGCCCAGTACGAGCTCCTTCTCTCTGTACTAACCAAGTACGAGTCCCTTCTCTCTGTACTCGCCCAGTACGAGCCCCTTCTCTCTGCACTAGCCCACTAGGAGCCCCTTCTCTCTGCACTAGCCCAGGAGGAGCTCCTCCTCTCTGTACGAGCACAGTACGAGCCCCTTTTCTCTGCATTAGCCCAGAATGAGCCCCTTTTCGCTGCATTAGCCAAATACGAGCCCCTTCTCTCTGTACTTGCCCGGTACGGGCTCCTTCTCTCTGTACTAGCCCAGTACGGGCTCCTTCTCTCTGTACTTGCCCAGTACGGGCTCCTTCTCTCTGTACTTGCCCAGTACGGGCTCCTTCACTCTGTACTAGCCCAGTACTAGCCCCTTCTCTCTGTAGTAGCCCAGTACAAGCTCCTTCTCTCTGTACTAGCTCAGTACGAGCGCCTTATCGCTGTACTAACCTAGTACAAGCCCCTTCTCTCTGTACTAACCCAGTACCAGTCCCTTCTCTCTGTACTAGCCCAGTACGAGCCCCTTCTCTCTGTACTTGCTCAGTACGAGCCCCTTCTCTCTGTACTTGCTCAGTACGAGCCCCTTCTCTCTGTACTTGCTCAGTACGAGCCCCTTCTCTCTGTACTTGCTCAGTACGAGCCCCTTCTCTCTGTACTTGCTCAGTACGAGCCCCTTCTCTCTGTACTAGCCCAGTACGAGCCCCTTCTCTCTGTACTAGCCCAGTACGAGCCCCTTCTCTCTGTACTAACCCAGTACCAGCCCCTTCTCCCTGTACTAACCCAGTACCAGCCCCTTCTCTCTGTACTAACTCAGTACCAGCCCCTTCTCTCTGTACTAAGCCATTACGAGTTCCTTCTCTCTGTACTAAGCCAGTACGAGCCCATTTTCTATGCACTAGCCCAGTACGAGCTCCTTCTCTCTGCACTGGCGCAGTACAATCTCCTTCTCTCTGCACTAGCCCAGTACGAGCTCCATCTCTCTGCACTAGTCCAGTACGAGCTCCTTCTCTCTGCACTAGTCCAGTACGAGCTCCTTCTCTCTGTACTAACCCAGTACGAGCTCCTTCTCTCTGTACTAGCCCAGTACGAACCCCTTCTCTCTGTACTAGCCCAGTACGAGCCCCTTTTCTCTGCACTAGCACAGAATGACCTCCTTCTCTCTGTACTAGTCCAGTACGAGCTCCTTCTCTCTGTACTAACCCAGTATGAGCTCCTTCTCTCTGTACTAACCAAGTACGAGTCCCTTCTCTCTGTACTTGCCCATTATGAGCTCCTTCTCTCTGTACTAACCAAGTACGAGCCCCTCCTCTCTGTACTTGCCCAGTACGAGCCCCTTTTCTCTGTAGTAGCCCAGTACGAGCCCCTTTTCTCTGTACTTGCACAGTACGAGCCCTTCTCTCTGTACTAACCCAGTAAGAACTCCTTCTCTCTGCACTAGCACAGTACGAGCCCCTTTTCTCTGCACTTGCCCAGTACAAGCTCGTTCTCTCTGTACTTGCACAGTGCAAACTCCTCCTCTCTGTCCTAGCCCAGTACGAGCCCCTTCTCTCTGTGCTAACCCAGTACAAGCCCCTTCTCTATGTACTAGCCTAGTACGAGCCCCTTTTCTCTGCACTTGCCCAGTACGAGCTCCTTCTCTCTGTACTTGCCCAGTACAAGCCCCTTCTCTCTGTACTAGCCCAGTATGACTCCTTCTCTGTACTTGCCCAGTACGAGCCCCTTCTCTCTGTACTAACCCAGTACCAGCCCCTTCTCTCTGTACTAACCCAGTACCAGCCCCTTCTCTCTGTACTAACCTGTACGAGCTCCTTCTCTCTGTTTTTGTCCAATACGAGCCCCGTTTCGATGCACTAGCCCAGTACGAGCTCCTGCTCTCTGCACTAGCCCAGTACGAGCTCCTTCTCTCTGCACTAGCCCAGTATGAGCTCCTTCTCTCTGTACTAGTCCAGTACGAGCTCCTTATCTCTGTACTAGTCCAGTACGAGCTCCTTCTCTCTGTACTAACCCAGTACCAGCCCCTTCTCCCTGTACTAACCCAGTACCAGCCCCTTCTCTCTGTACTAACTCAGTACCAGCCCCTTCTCTCTGTACTAAACTAGTACAAGCCCCTTCTCTCTGTACTAACCCAGTACGAGCCCCTTCTCTCTGTACTAGCACAGTACGAGCCCCTTCTCTCTGTACTAGATCAGTACGATCTCCTACTCTCTGTACTAGCCCAGTACGAGCCCCTTCTCTCTGTACTAGCCCAGTACGAGCCCCTTTTCTATGCACTAGCACAGAACAACCTCCTTCTCTCTGTACTAGTCTAGTACGAGCTCCTTCTCTCTGTACTAACCCAGTATGAGCTCCTTCTCTCTGTACTAACCAAGTACGAGTCCCTTCGCACTGTACTAACGAAGTACGAGTCCCTTCTCTCTGTACTTGCCCATTACGAGCTCCTTCTCTCTGTACTAACCAAGTACGAACTCCTTTTCTCTGTACTAGCCCAGTATGAGATCCTTCTCTCTGCACTTGCAAAGTACGAGCCCCTTTTCTCTGCACTAGCACAGTACGAGCCCCTTTTCTCTGCACTTGCCCAGTACAAGCTCCTTCCCTCTGTACTTGCACAGTGCGGACTCCTCCTCTCTGTACTAGCCCAATATGAGCTCCTTCTCTCTGTACTAGCCCAGTACGAGCCCCTTCTCTCTGTACTAGCCCAGTATGAGCTCCTTTTCTGTACTAGCCCCGTACGAGCCCCTTCTCTCTGTACTAACCCAGTCCCATCCCCTTCTCTCTGTACTAACCCATTACGAGTTCCTTCTCTCTGTACTAAGCCAGTACGAGCCCATTTTCTATGCACTAGACCAGTACGAGCTCCTTCTCTCTGCACTAGCCCAGTATAATCTCCTTCTCTCTGCACTAGCCCAGTACGAGCTCCATCTCTCTGCACTAGTCCAGTACGAGCTCTTTCTCTCTGCACAAGTCCAGTACGAGCCCCTTCTCTCTGTACTAACCCAGTTCCAGCCCCTTCTCTCTGTACTAGCCCAGTACGAGCCCCTTCTCTCTGTACTAACCCAGTACCAGCCTCTTCTCTCTGTACTAACACAGTCCCATCCCCTTCTCTCTGTACTTACCCATTACGAGTTCCTTCTCTCTGTACTAAGCCAGTACGAGCCCATTTTCAATGCACTAGCCCAGTACGAGCTCCTTCTCTCTGCACTAGCCCAGTATGAGATCCTTCTCTCTGCACTAGCCCAGTACGAGCTCCATCTCTCTGCACTAGTCCAGTACGAGCTCCTTCTCTCTGTACTAGTCCAGTACGAGCCCCTTCTCTCTGTACTAATCCAGTATGAGCTCCTTCTCTCTGTTCTAACCAAGTACGAGTCCCTTCTCTCTGTACTTGCCCATTACGAGCTCCTTCTCTCTGTACTAACCAAGTACGAGTTCCTTCTCTCTGTACTCGCCCAGTACGAGCCCCTCCTCTCTGTACTTGCCCAGTACAGTCTCCTTCTCTCTGTACTTGCCCAGTACTGGCTCCTTCTCTCTGTACTTGCCCAGTACGAGCTCCTTCTCTCTGTACTAAACCAGTACAAGCCCCTTCTCTCTGTACTGGCCTAGAACGAGCCCCTTTTCTCTGCACTTGCCCAGTACGAGCTCCTTCTCTCTGTACTAGCCCAGTACAAGCCCCTTCTCTCTGTACTAATCCAGTACCAGCCCCTTCTCTCTGTACTAACCAAGTACCAGCCCCTTCTCTCTGTACTAACCGTGTACTAACCCCTTCTCCTTGTTTTTGTCCAGTACGAGCCCCTTTTCGATGCACTAGCCCAGTACGAGCTCCTGCTATCTGCACTACCCCAGTACGAGCTCCTTCTCTCTGTACTTGCCCAGGAGGAACTCCTTCTCTCTGCAGTAGCCCAGTACAAGCCCCTTCTCTCTGTACTAGCCCAGTACGACTCCTTCGCTGTACTAGCCCAGTACGAGCCCCTTCTCTCTGTACTAACCCAGTACCAGCCCCTTCTCTCTGTACAAACCAAGTACCAGCCCCTTCTCTCTGTACTAACCCTGTACGAACTCCTTCTCTCTGTTTTTGTCCAGTACGATCCCCTTTTCGATGCACTAGCCCAGTACGAGCTCCTGCTATCTGCACTAGCCCAGTACGAGCTCCTTCTCTCTGTACTTGCCCAGGAGGAACTCCTCCTCTCTGTACTAGCACAGTACGAGCCCCTTTTCTCTGCTTTAGCCCAGAATGAGCCCCTTTTCGCTGCATTAGCCAAGTACGAGCCCCTTCTCTCTGTACTTGCCCAGTACGGGCTCCTTCTCTCTGTACTTGCCCAGTACGGGCTCCTTCTCTCTGTACTTGCCCAGTACGGGCTCCTTCACTCTGTACTAGCCCTGTACGAGCCTCTTCTTTCTGTACTAGCCCAGTACAAGCTCCATCTCTCTGTACTAGTCCAGTACGAGCTCCTTTCTCTCTGTACTAGCCCAGTACGAGCCCCTTCTCTCTGTACTAACCTAGTACAAGCCCCTTCTCTCTGTACTAACCCAGTACGAGCCCCTTCTCTCTGTACTAGCCCAGTACGAGCCCCTTCTCTCTGTACTAGCCCAGTACGAGCCCCTTCTCTCTGTACTAGTCCAGTATGAGCTCCTTCTCTCTGTACTAGTCCAGTGCTAGTCCCTACTCTTCGTACTTTCCTAGTTCGAGCTCCTTCTCTCTGTACTAACCAAGTACGAGCTCCTTCTCTCTGTGCTCGCCCAGGAGGAGCCCCTCCGCTCTGCACTAGCACAGAACAACCTCCTTCTCTCTGTACTAGTCTAGTACGAGCTCCTTCTCTCTGTACTAACCCAGTATGAGCTCCTTCTCTCTGTACTAACCAAGTACGAGTCCCTTCGCTCTGTACTAACGAAGTACGAGTCCCTTCTCTCTGTACTTGCCCAGTACGAGCTCCTTCTCTCTGTACTAACCAAGTACGAGCTCCTTTTCTCTGTACTAGCCCAGTATGAGTTCCTTCTCTCTGCACTTGCAAAGTACGAGCCCCTTTTCTCTGCACTTGCCCAGTACAAGCTCCTTCCCTCTGTACTTGCACAGTGCGGACTCCTCCTCTCTGTACTAGCCCAATATGAGCTCCTTCTCTCTGTACTAGCCCAGTACGAGCCCCTTCTCTCTGTACTAGCCCAGTATGAGCTCCTTTTCTGTACTAGCCCCGTACGAGCCCCTTCTCTCTGTACTAACCCAGTCCCATCCCCTTCTCTCTGTACTAACCCATTACGAGTTCCTTCTCTCTGTACAAAGCCAGGACGAGCCCATTTTCTATGCACTAGCCCAGTACGAGCTCCTTCTCTCTGCACTAGCCCAGTACGAGCTCCATCTCTCTGCACTAGTCCAGTACGAGCTCTTTCTCTCTGCACAAGTCCAGTACGAGCCCCTTCTCTCTGTACTAACCCAGTTCCAGCCCCTTCTCTCTGTACTAGCCCAGTACGAGCCCCTTCTCTCTGTACTAACCCAGTACCAGCCTCTTCTCTCTGTACTAACACAGTCCCATCCCCTTCTCTCTGTACTAACCCATTACGAGTTCCTTCTCTCTGTACTAAGCCAGTACGAGCCCATTTTCAATGCACTAGCCCAGTACGAGCTCCTTCTCTCTGCACTAGCCCAGTATGAGATCCTTCTCTCTGCACTAGCCCAGTACGAGCTCCATCTCTCTGCACTAGTCCAGTACGAGCTCCTTCTCTCTGTACTAGTCCAGTACGAGCCCCTTCTCTCTGTACTAATCCAGTATGAGCTCCTTCTCTCTGTTCTAACCAAGTACGAGTCCCTTCTCTCTGTACTTGCCCATTACGAGCTCCTTCTCTCTGTACTAACCAAGTACGAGTTCCTTCTCTCTGTACTCGCCCAGTACGAGCCCCTCCTCTCTGTACTTGCCCAGTACAGTCTCCTTCTCTCCGTACTTGCCCAGTACTGGCTCCTTCTCTCTGTACTTGCCCAGTACTTGTCCCTTCTCTCTGTACTAGCCCAGTACGAGCTCCTTCTCTCTGTACTAACCTAGTACGAGCTCCTTCTCTCTGTACTAACCTAGTACGAGCTCCTTCTCTCTGTACTCGCCCAGTACGAGCCCCTTTTCTCTGTACTAGCCCAGCATGAGCTCCTTCTCCCTGCACTAGCACAGTACCAGCCCCTTTTCTCTGCATTAGCCCAGTACGAGCCCCTTTTCGCTGTACTTGACCAGTACGAGCCCCTTTTCTCTGTATTTGCCAAGTACGAGCCCCTTCTCTCTGTACTAACCCAGTAAGAATTCCTTCTCTCTGCACTAGCACAGTACGAGCCCCTTTTCTCTGCAGTTGCCCAGTACAAGCTCGTTCTCTCTATACTTGCACAGTGCAGACTCCTCCTCTCTGTACTTGCTCAATATGAGCTCCTTCTCTCTGTACTAAACCAGTACAAGCCCCTTCTCTCTGTACTAGCCTAGAACGAGCCCCTTTTCTCTGCACTTGCCCAGTACGAGCTCCTTCTCTCTGTACTAGCCCAGTACAAGCCCCTTCTCTCTGTACTAATCCAGTACCAGCCCCTTCTCTCTGTACTAACCAAGTACCAGCCCCTTCTCTCTGTACTAACCCTGTACTAACCCCTTCTCCTTGTTTTTGTCCAGTACGAGCCCCTTTTCGATGCACTAGCCCAGTACGAGCTCCTGCTATCTTCACTACCCCAGTACGAGCTCCTTCTCTCTGTACTTGCCCAGGAGGAACTCCTTCTCTCTGCAGTAGCCCAGTACAAGCCCCTTCTCTCTGTACTAGCCCAGTACGACTCCTTCGCTGTACTAGCCCAGTACGAGCCCCTTCTCTCTGTACTAACCCAGTACCAGCCCCTTCTCTCTGTACAAACCAAGTACCAGCCCCTTCTCTCTGTACTAACCCAGTACCAGCCCCTTCTCACTGTACTAGCCCAGTACGAGCCCCTTCTCTCTGTACTAGCCCAGTACGAGCCCTTCTCTCTGTACTAACCCAGTACCAGCCCCTTCTCTCTGTACTAACACAGTACCAGCCCCGTCTCTCTTTACTTACCAAGTACCAGCCGCTTCTCTCTTTACTAACCCAGTACCAGACCCTTCTCTCTGTACTAACCCAGTACGAGCTCCTTCTCTCTGTTTTTGTCCAGTACGAGCCCCTTTTCGATGCACTAGCCCAGTACGAGCTCCTGCTATCTGCACTAGCCCAGTACGAGCTCCTTCTCTCTGTACTTGCCCAGGAGGAACTCCTCCTCTCTGTACTAGCACAGTACGAGCCCCTTTTCTCTGCATTAGCCCAGAATGAGCCCCTTTTCGCTGCATTAGCCAAGTACGAGCCCCTTCTCTCTGTACTTGCCCAGTACGGGCTCCTTCTCTCTGTACTTGCCCAGTACGGGCTCCTTCTCTCTGTACTTGCCCAGTACGGGCTCCTTCACTCTGTACTAGCCCTGTACGAGCCTCTTCTTTCTGTACTAGCCCAGTACAAGCTCCATCTCTCTGTACTAGTCCAGTACGAGCTCCTTTCTCTCTGTACTAGCCCAGTACGAGCCCCTTCTCTCTGTACTAACCCAGTACGAGCCCCTTCTCTCTGTACTAGCCCAGTACGAGCCCCTTCTCTCTGTACTAGCCCAGTATGAGCTCCTTTTCTGTACTAGCACAGTACGAGCCCCTTCTCTCTGTACTAACCCAGTTCCAGCCCCTTCTCTCTGTACTAGCCCAGTACGAGCCCCTTCTCTCTGTACTAACCCAGTCCCATCCCCTTTTCTCTGTACTAACCCATTACGAGTTCCTTCTCTCTGTATTAAGCCAGTACGAGCCCATTTTCTATGCACTAGCCCAGTACGAGCTCCTCTCTGCACTAGCCCAGTATAATCTCCTTCTCTCTGCACTAGCCCAGTACGAGCTCCATCTCTCTGCACTAGTCCAGTACCAGCTCCTTCTCTCTGCACAAGTCCAGTACGAGCCCCTTCTCTCTGTACTAACCCAGTTCCAGCCCCTTCTCTCTGTACTAGCCCAGTACGAGCCCCTTCTCTCTGTACTAACCCAGTACCAGCCTCTTCTCTCTGTACTAACACAGTCCCATCCCCTTCTCTCTGTACTAACCCATTACGAGTTCCTTCTCTCTGTACTAAGCCAGTACGAGCCCATTTTCAATGCACTAGCCCAGTACGAGCTCCTTCTCTCTTCACTAGCCCAGTACGAGCTCCATCTCTCAGCACTAGTCCAGTACGAGCTCCTTCTCTCTGTACTAGTCCAGTACGAGCCCCTTCTCTCTGTACTAGTCCAGTACGAGCCCCTTCTCTCTGTACTAACCCAGTATGAGCTCCTTCTCTCTGTTCTAACCAAGTACGAGTCCCTTCTCTCTGTACTTGCCCATTACGAGCTCCTTCTCTCTGTACTAACCAAGTACGAGTTCCTTCTCTCTGTACTCGTCCAGTACGAGCCCCTCCTCTCTGTACTTGCCCAGTACAGTCTCCTTCTCTCTGTACTTGCCCAGTACTGGCTCCTTCTCTCTGTACTTGCCCAGTACTTGTCCCTTCTCTCTGTACTAGCCCAGTACGAGCTTCTTCTCTCTGTACTAACCTAGTACGAGCTCCTTCTCTCTGTACTCGCCCAGTACGAGCCCCTTTTCTCTGTACTAGCCCAGTATGAGCTCCTTCTCCCTGCACTAGCACAGTACCAGCCCCTTTTCTCTGCATTAGCCCAGTACGAGCCCCTTTTCGCTGTACTTGACCAGCACGAGCCCCTTTTCTCTGTATTTGCTCAGTACGAGCCCCTTCTCTCTGTACTAACCCAGTAAGAACTCCTTCTCTCTGCACTAGCACAGTACCAGCCCCTTTTCTCTGCAGTTGCCCAGTACAAGCTTGTTCTCTCTATACTTGCACAGTGCAGACTCCTCCTCTCTGTACTTGCTCAATATGAGCTCCTTCTCTCTGTACTAAACCAGTACAAGCCCCTTCTCTCTGTACTAGCATAGAACGAGCCCCTTTTCTCTGCACTAGCCCAGTACGAGCTCTTCTCTCTGTACTAGCCCAGTACAAGGCCCTTCTCTCTGTACTACTCCAGTACCAGCCCCTTCTCTCTGTACTAACCAAGTACCAGCCCCTTCTCTCTGTACTAACCCTGTACTAACCCCTTCTCCTTGTTTTTGTCCAGTACGAGCCACTTTTCGATGCACTAGCCCAGTACGAGCTCCTCCTATCTGCACTACCCCAGTACGAGCTCCTTCTCTCTGTACTTGCCCAGGAGGAACTCCTTCTCTCTGCAGTAGCCCAGTACAAGCCCCTTCTCTCTGTACTAGCCCAGTACGACTCCTTCGCTGTACTAGCCCAGTACGAGCCCCTTCTCTCTGTACTAACCCAGTACAAGCCCCTTCTCTCTGTACAAACCAAGCACCAGCCCCTTCTCTCTGTAATAACCCTGTACGAACTCCTTCTCTCTGTTTTTGTCCAGTACGAGCCCCTTTTCGATGCACTAGCCCAGTACGAGCTCCTGCTATCTGCACTAGCCCAGTACGAGCTCCTTCTCTCTGTACTTGCCCAGGAGGAACTCCTCCTCTCTGTACTAGCACAGTACGAGCCCCTTTTCTCTGCATTAGCCCAGAATGAGCCCCTTTTCGCTGCATTAGCCAAGTACAAGCCCCTTCTCTCTGTACTTGCCCAGTAGGGGCTCCTTCTCTCTGTACTTGCCCAGTACGGGCTCCTTCTCTCTGTAATTGCCCAGTACGGGCTCCTTCACTCTGTACTAGCCCTGTACGAGCCTCTTCTTTCTGTACTAGCCCAGTACAAGCTCCATCTCTCTGTACTAGTCCAGTACGAGCTCCTTTCTCTCTGTACTAGCCCAGTACGAGCCCCTTCTCTCTGTACTAACCTAGTACAATCCCCTTCTCTCTGTACTAACCCAGTACGAGCCCCTTCTCTCTGTTCTAGCCCAGTACGAGCCCCTTCTCTCTGTACTAGCACAGTACGAGCTCCTTCTCTCTGTACTAGCCCAGTACGAGCCCCTTCTCTCTGTACTAGCCCAGTACGAGCCTCTTCTCCCTGTACTAACCCAGTACCAGCCTCTTCCCTCTGTACTAACCCAGTACCAGCCTCTTCTCTCTGTACTAACCCATTACGAGTTCATTCTCTCTGTACTAAGCCAGTACGAGCTCCTTCTCTCTGCACTAGCCTAGTCCAATCTCCTTCTCTCTGCACTAGCGCAGTACGAGCTCCATCTCTCTGCACTAGTCCAGTACGAGCTCCTTCTCTCTGCACTAGTCCAGTACGAGCTCCTTCTCTCTGCACTAGTCCAGTACAAGCTCCTTCTCTCTGTACTAACCCAGTACGAGCTCCTTCTCTCTGCACTATACAAGTACGAGCTCCTTCTCTCTGAACTCGCCCAGTTAGAGCCCCTTTTCTCTGTACTAGCCCAGTACGAGCTCCTTCTCTCTGTACTAACCAAGTACGAGCTCCTTCTCTCTGTACTCGCCCAGTACGAGCCCCGTTTCTCTGTACTAGCCCAGTATGAGCTACTTCTCTCTGCACTAGCACAGTACCAGCCCCTTTTCTCTGCATTAGCACAGTACGAGCCCCTTTTCCCTGTACTTGCCCAGTACGAGCTCCTTCTCTCTGCACTTGCCCAGTACAAGCTCCTTCTTTCTGTACTTGCACAGTGCGGACTCCTCCTCTCTGTACTAGCCCAAAAAGAGCTCCTTCTCTCTTTACTCGCCCAGTACGAGCCCCTTCTCTCTGTACTAGCCCAGTACAAGCCCCTTTTCTCTGCGCTAGCACAGAACGACCTCCTTCTCTCTATACTAGTCCAGTACGAGCTCCTTCTCACTGTACTAACCCAGTATGAGCTCCTTCTCTCTGTACTAACCAAGTACGAGCTCCTTCTCTCTGTACTTGCCCAGTACGAGACCCTTTTCTCTGTACTAGCCCAGTACGAGCCCCTTTTCTCTGTATTTGACCAGTACGAGCCCCTTCTCTCTGTACTAACCCAGTAAGAACTCCTTCTCTCTGCACTAGCACAGTACGAGCCCCTTTTCTCTGCACTTGCCCAGTACGAGCCCCTTCTCTCTGTACTAGCCCAGTACGAGCCCCTTCTCTCTGTACTAACCCAGTACCAGCCTCTTCCCTCTGTACTAACCCAGTACCAGCCTCTTCTCTCTGTACTAACCCATTACGAGTTCATTCTCTCTGTACTAAGCCAGTACGAGCCCATTTTCTATGCACTAGCCCAGTACGAGCTCCTTCTCTCTGCACTAGCCTAGTCCAATCACCTTCTCTCTGCACTAGCGCAGTACGAGCTCCATCTCTCTGCACTAGTCCAGTACGAGCTCCTTCTCTCTGCACTAGTCCAGTACAAGCTCCTTCTCTCTGTACTAACCCAGTACGAGCTCCTTCTCTCTGCACTATACAAGTACGAGCTCCTTCTCTCTGAACTCGCCCAGTTAGAGCCCCTTTTCTCTGTACTAGCCCAGTATGAGCTCCTTTCTCTCTGTACTAGCCCAGTACGAGCCCCTTCTCTCTGTACTAACCTAGTACAATCCCCTTCTCTCTGTACTAACCCAGTACGAGCCCCTTCTCTCTGTACTAGCCCAGTACGAGCCCCTTCTCTCTGTACTAGCACAGTACGAGCTCCTTCTCTCTGTACTAGCCCAGTACGAGCCCCTTCTCTCTGTACTAGCCCAGTACGAGCCTCTTCTCCCTGTACTAACCCAGTACCAGCCTCTTCCCTCTGTACTAACCCAGTACCAGCCTCTTCTCTCTGTACTAACCCATTACGAGTTCATTCTCTCTGTACTAAGCCAGTACGAGCCCATTTTCTATGCACTAGCCCAGTACGAGCTCCTTCTCTCTGCACTAGCCTAGTCCAATCTCCTTCTCTCTGCACTAGCGCAGTACGAGCTCCATCTCTCTGCACTAGTCCAGTACGAGCTCCTTCTCTCTGCACTAGTCCAGTACGAGCTCCTTCTCTCTGCACTATACAAGTACGAGCTCCTTCTCTCTGAACTCGCCCAGTTAGAGCCCCGTTTCTCTGTACTAGCCCAGTATGAGCTACTTCTCTCTGCACTAGCACAATACCAGCCCCTTTTCCCTGCATTAGCACAGTACGAGCCCCTTTTCCCTGTACTTGCCCAGTACGAGCTCCTTCTCTCTGCACTTGCCCAGTACAAGCTCCTTCTTTCTGTACTTGCACAGTGCGGACTCCTCCTCTCTGTACTAGCCCAAAAAGAGCTCCTTCTCTCTTTACTCGCCCAGTACGAGCCCCTTCTCTCTGTACTAGCCCAGTACAAGCCCCTTTTCTCTGCGCTAGCACAGAACGACCTCCTTCTCTCTATACTAGTCCAGTACGAGCTCCTTCTCACTGTACTAACCCAGTATGAGCTCCTTCTCTCTGTACTAACCAAGTACGAGCTCCTTCTCTCTGTACTTGCCCAGTACGAGACCCTTTTCTCTGTACTAGCCCAGTACGAGCCCCTTTTCTCTGTATTTGACCAGTACGAGCCCCTTCTCTCTGTACTAACCCAGTAAGAACTCCTTCTCTCTGCACTAGCACAGTACGAGCCCCTTTTCTCTGCACTTGCCCAGTACGAGCCCCTTCTCTCTGTACTAGCCCAGTATGAGCCCCTTCTCTCTGTACTAACCCAGTACCAGCCTCTTCCCTCTGTACTAACCCAGTACCAGCCTCTTCTCTCTGTACTAACCCATTACGAGTTCATTCTCTCTGTACTAAGCCAGTACGAGCCCATTTTCTATGCACTAGCCCAGTACGAGCTCCTTCTCTCTGCACTAGCCTAGTCCAATCACCTTCTCTCTGCACTAGCGCAGTACGAGCTCCATCTCTCTGCACTAGTCCAGTACGAGCTCCTTCTCTCTGCACTAGTCCAGTACGAGCTCCTTCTCTCTGCACTAGTCCAGTACAAGCTCCTTCTCTCTGTACTAACCCAGTACGAGCTCCTTCTCTCTGCACTATACAAGTACGAGCTCCTTCTCTCTGAACTCGCCCAGTTAGAGCCCCTTTTCTCTGTACTAGCCCAGTATGAGCTCCTTCTCTCTGCACTAGCACAGTACCAGCCCCATTTCTCTGCATTAGCACAGTACGAGCCCCTTTTCCCTGTACTTGCCCAGTACGAGCTCCTTCTCTCTGCACTTGCCCAGTACAAGCTCCTTCTCTCTGTGCTTGCACAGTGCGGACTCCTCCTTTCTGTACTAGCCCAAAAAGAGCTCCTTCTCTCTTTATTAGCCCAGTACGAGCCCCTTCTCTCTGTACTAGCCCAGTACAAGCCCCTTTTCTCTGCGCTAGCACAGAACGACCTCTTTCTCTCTATACTAGTCCAGTACGAGCTCCTTCTCACTGTACTAACCCAGTATGAGCTCCTTCTCTCTGTACTAACCAAGTCCGAGTCCCTTCTCTCTGTACTTGCCCATTACGAGCTCCTTCTCTCTGTACTAACCAAGTACGAGCTCCTTCTCTCTGTAGTTGCCCAGTACGAGACCCTTTTCTCTGTACTAGCCCAGTACAAGCCCCTTTTCTCTGTATTTGCCCAGTACGAGCCCCTTCTCTCTGTACTAACCCAGTAAGAACTCCTTCTCTCTGCACTAGCACAGTACGAGCCCCTTTTCTCTGCACTTGCCCAGTACGAGCTCGTTCTCTCTGTACTTGCACAGTGCAGAATCCTCCTCTCTGTACTAGCCCAATATGAGCTCCTTTTCTCTGTGCTAGCCCAGTACGAGCCCCGTTTCTCTGCACTTGCCCAGTACGAGCTCCTTCTCTCTGTATTAACCCAGTACAAGCCCCTTCTCTATGTACTAGCCTAGAACGAGCACCTTTTCTCTGCACTTGCCCAGTACGAGCTCCTTCCCTGTGCTAGCCCAGTACGAGCTCCTTTTCTCTGTAGTAACCAAGTACGAGTTCCTTCTCTCTGTACTTGCCCAGTATGAGATCCTTCTCTCAGCACTTGCACAGTACGAACCCCTTTTCTCTGCTCTAGCACTGTACGAGCCCCTTTTCTCTGCACTTGCCCAGTACAAGCTCCTTCTCTCTGTACTTGCACAGTGCGGACTCCTCCTCTCTGTACTAGCCCAATATGAGCTCCTTCTCTCTGTACTAACCCAGTACATGCCCCTTCTCTATGTACTAGCCTAGTATGAGCCCCTTTTCTCAGCGCTTGCTAAGTACGAGCTCCTGCTCTCTGTACTAACCCAGTTCCAGCCCCTTCTCTCTGTACTAACCCAGTACCAGCCCCTTCTCTCTGTACTAACCCAGTACGAGCTCCTTCTCTCTGTTTTTGTCCAATACGAGCCCTTTTTCTATACACTAGCGCAGTACGAGCTCCTTCTCTCTGTACTTGCCCAGTACGAGCTCCTTCTCTCTGTACTAACCAAGTACAAGTCCCTTCTCTCTGTACTCGCCCAGTACGAGCCCCTTCGCTCTGCACTAGCCCACTAGGAGCCCCTTCTCTCTGCACTAGCCCTGCAGGAACTCCTCCTCTCTGTACTAGCACAGTACGAGCCCCATCTCTATGTACTAGCCTAGAACGAGCCCCTTTTCTCTGCACTTGCCCAGTACGAGCTCCTTCTCTCTGTACTAGCCCAGTACAAGCCCCTTCTCTCTGTACTAGCCCAGTACGAGCACCTTCTCTCTGTACTAACCCAGTACCAGCCCCTTCTTTCTGTACTAACCAAGTACCAGCCCCTTCTCTCTGTGCTAACCCTGTACGAGCTCCTTCTCTCTGTTTTTGTCCAATACGAGCCCCTTTTTGATGCACTAGCCCAGTACGAGCTCCTGCTCTCTGCACTAGCCCAGTACCAGCTCCTTCTCTCTGCACTAGCCCAGTATGAGCTCCTTCTCTCTGTACTAGTCCAGTACTAGCTCCTTCTCTCTGTACTAGTCCAGTATGAGCTCCTTCTCTCTGTACTAGTCCAGTACTAGTCCCTTCTCTTCGTACTTTCCTAGTTCGAGCTCCTTCTCTCTGTACTAACCAAGTTCGAGCTCCTTCTCTCTGTACTCGCCCAGTACGAGCCCCTTTTCTCTGCGCTAGCACAGAACGACCTCCTTCTCTCTATACTAGTCCAGTACGAGCTCCTTCTCACTGTACTAACCCAGTATGAGCTCCTTCTCTCTGTACTAACCAAGTACGAGCTCCTTCTCTCTGTACTTGCCCAGTACGAGACCCTTTTCTCTGTACTAGCCCAGTACGAGCCCCTTTTCTCTGTATTTGACCAGTACGAGCCCCTTCTCTCTGTACTAACCCAGTAAGAACTCCTTCTCTCTGCACTAGCACAGTACGAGCCCCTTTTCTCTGCACTTGCCCAGTACGAGCCCCTTCTCTCTGTACTAGCCCAGTATGAGCCCCTTCTCTCTGTACTAACCCAGTACCAGCCTCTTCCCTCTGTACTAACCCAGTACCAGCCTCTTCTCTCTGTACTAACCCATTACGAGTTCATTCTCTCTGTACTAAGCCAGTACGAGCCCATTTTCTATGCACTAGCCCAGTACGAGCTCCTTCTCTCTGCACTAGCCTAGTCCAATCACCTTCTCTCTGCACTAGCGCAGTACGAGCTCCATCTCTCTGCACTAGTCCAGTACGAGCTCCTTCTCTCTGCACTAGTCCAGTACGAGCTCCTTCTCTCTGCACTAGTCCAGTACAAGCTCCTTCTCTCTGTACTAACCCAGTACGAGCTCCTTCTCTCTGCACTATACAAGTACGAGCTCCTTCTCTCTGAACTCGCCCAGTTAGAGCCCCTTTTCTCTGTACTAGCCCAGTATGAGCTCCTTCTCTCTGCACTAGCACAGTACCAGCCCCATTTCTCTGCATTAGCACAGTACGAGCCCCTTTTCCCTGTACTTGCCCAGTACGAGCTCCTTCTCTCTGCACTTGCCCAGTACAAGCTCCTTCTCTCTGTGCTTGCACAGTGCGGACTCCTCCTTTCTGTACTAGCCCAAAAAGAGCTCCTTCTCTCTTTATTAGCCCAGTACGAGCCCCTTCTCTCTGTACTAGCCCAGTACAAGCCCCTTTTCTCTGCGCTAGCACAGAACGACCTCTTTCTCTCTATACTAGTCCAGTACGAGCTCCTTCTCACTGTACTAACCCAGTATGAGCTCCTTCTCTCTGTACTAACCAAGTCCGAGTCCCTTCTCTCTGTACTTGCCCATTACGAGCTCCTTCTCTCTGTACTAACCAAGTACGAGCTCCTTCTCTCTGTAGTTGCCCAGTACGAGACCCTTTTCTCTGTACTAGCCCAGTACAAGCCCCTTTTCTCTGTATTTGCCCAGTACGAGCCCCTTCTCTCTGTACTAACCCAGTAAGAACTCCTTCTCTCTGCACTAGCACAGTACGAGCCCCTTTTCTCTGCACTTGCCCAGTACGAGCTCGTTCTCTCTGTACTTGCACAGTGCAGAATCCTCCTCTCTGTACTAGCCCAATATGAGCTCCTTTTCTCTGTGCTAGCCCAGTACGAGCCCCGTTTCTCTGCACTTGCCCAGTACGAGCTCCTTCTCTCTGTATTAACCCAGTACAAGCCCCTTCTCTATGTACTAGCCTAGAACGAGCACCTTTTCTCTGCACTTGCCCAGTACGAGCTCCTTCCCTGTGCTAGCCCAGTACGAGCTCCTTTTCTCTGTAGTAACCAAGTACGAGTTCCTTCTCTCTGTACTTGCCCAGTATGAGATCCTTCTCTCAGCACTTGCACAGTACGAACCCCTTTTCTCTGCTCTAGCACTGTACGAGCCCCTTTTCTCTGCACTTGCCCAGTACAAGCTCCTTCTCTCTGTACTTGCACAGTGCGGACTCCTCCTCTCTGTACTAGCCCAATATGAGCTCCTTCTCTCTGTACTAACCCAGTACATGCCCCTTCTCTATGTACTAGCCTAGTATGAGCCCCTTTTCTCAGCGCTTGCTAAGTACGAGCTCCTGCTCTCTGTACTAACCCAGTTCCAGCCCCTTCTCTCTGTACTAACCCAGTACCAGCCCCTTCTCTCTGTACTAACCCAGTACGAGCTCCTTCTCTCTGTTTTTGTCCAATACGAGCCCTTTTTCTATACACTAGCGCAGTACGAGCTCCTTCTCTCTGTACTTGCCCAGTACGAGCTCCTTCTCTCTGTACTAACCAAGTACAAGTCCCTTCTCTCTGTACTCGCCCAGTACGAGCCCCTTCGCTCTGCACTAGCCCACTAGGAGCCCCTTCTCTCTGCACTAGCCCTGCAGGAACTCCTCCTCTCTGTACTAGCACAGTACGAGCCCCATCTCTATGTACTAGCCTAGAACGAGCCCCTTTTCTCTGCACTTGCCCAGTACGAGCTCCTTCTCTCTGTACTAGCCCAGTACAAGCCCCTTCTCTCTGTACTAGCCCAGTACGAGCACCTTCTCTCTGTACTATCCCAGTACCAGCCCCTTCTTTCTGTACTAACCAAGTACCAGCCCCTTCTCTCTGTGCTAACCCTGTACGAGCTCCTTCTCTCTGTTTTTGTCCAATAC
The DNA here is from genome assembly GCF_017639515.1 of Carcharodon carcharias. Classification (NCBI taxonomy): domain Eukaryota; kingdom Metazoa; phylum Chordata; class Chondrichthyes; order Lamniformes; family Lamnidae; genus Carcharodon; species Carcharodon carcharias. The sequence goes on along the minus strand of NC_054488.1, from coordinate 4,544,289 downwards.
GAGCCCCTTTTTGATGCACTAGCCCAGTACGAGCTCCTGCTCTCTGCACTAGCCCAGTACCAGCTCCTTCTCTCTGCACTAGCCCAGTATGAGCTCCTTCTCTCTGTACTAGTCCAGTACTAGCTCCTTCTCTCTGTACTAGTCCAGTATGAGCTCCTTCTCTCTGTACTAGTCCAGTACTAGTCCCTTCTCTTCGTACTTTCCTAGTTCGAGCTCCTTCTCTCTGTACTAACCAAGTTCGAGCTCCTTCTCTCTGTACTCGCCCAGTACGAGCCCCTTTTCTCTGCACTAGCACAGAACAACCTCCTTCTCTCTGTACTAGTCTAGTACAAGCTCCTTCTCTCTGTACTAACCCAGTATGAGCTCCTTCTCTCTGTACTAACCAAGTACGAGTTTCTTCGCTCTGTACTAACGAAGTACGAGTCCCTTCTCTCTGTACTTGCCCATTACGAGCTCCTTCTCTCTGTACTAACCAAGTACGAGCTCCTTTTCTCTGTACTAGCCCAGTATGAGATCCTTCTCTCTGCACTTGCAAAGTACGAGCCCCTTTTCTCTGCACTAGCACAGTACGAGCCCCTTTTCTCTGCACTTGCCCAGTACAAGCTCCTTCCCTCTGTACTTGCACAGTGCGGACTCCTCCTCTCTGTACTAGCCCAATATGAGCTCCTTCTCTCTGTACTAGCCCAGTACGAGCCCCTTCTCTCTGTACTAGCCCAGTATGAGCTCCTTTTTTGTACTAGCACAGTACGAGCCCCTTCTCTCTGTACTAACCCAGTTCCAGCCCCTTCTCACTGTACTAGCCCAGTACGAGCCCCTTCTCTCTGTACTAACCCAGTCCCATCCCCTTCTCCCTGTACTAACCCATTACGAGTTCCTTCTCTCTCTATTAAGCCAGTACGAGCCCATTTTCTATGCACTAGTCCAGTACGAGCTCCTTCTCTCTGCACAAGTCCAGTACGAGCCCCTTCTCTCTGTACTAACCCAGTTCCAGCCCCTTCTCTCCGGACTAGCCCAGTACGAGCCCCTTCTCTCTGTACTAACCCAGTACCAGCCTCTTCTCTCTGTACTAACACAGTCCCATCCCCTTCTCTCTGTACTAACCCATTACGAGTTCCTTCTCTCTGTACTAAGCCAGTACGAGCCCATTTTCATTGCACTAGCCCAGTACGAGCTCCTTCTCTCTGCACTAGCCCAGTATGAGATCCTTCTCTCTGCACTAGCCCAGTACGAGCTCCATCTCTCTGCACTAGTCCAGTACGAGCTCCTTCTCTCTGTACTAGTCCAGTACGAGCCCCATCTCTCTGTACTAACCCAGTATGAGCTCCTTCTCTCTATTCTAACCAAGTACGAGTCCATTCTCTCTGTACTTGCCCATTACGAGCTCCTTCTCTCTGTACTAACCAAGTACGAGTTCCTTCTCTCTGTACTCGCCCAGTACGAGCCCCTCCTCTCTGTACTTGCCCAGTACAGTCTCCTTCTCTCTGTACTTGCCCAGTACTGGCTCCTTCTCTCTGTACTTGCCCAGTACTTGTCCCTTCTCTCTGTACTAGCCCAGTACGAGCTCCTTCTCTCTGTACTAACCTAGTACGAGCTCCTTCTCTCTGTACTCGCCCAGTACGAGCCCCTTTTCTCTGTACTAGCCCAGTATGAGCTCCTTCTCCCTGCACTAGCACAGTACCAGCCCCTTTTCTCTGCATTAGCCCAGTACGAGCCCCTTTTCGCTGTACTTGACCAGTACGAGCCCCTTTTCTCTGTATTTGCCCAGTACGAGCCCCTTCTCTCTGCACTACCACAGTACCAGCCCCTTTTCTCTGCAGTTGCCCAGTACAAGCTCGTTCTCTCTATACTTGCACAGTGCAGACTCCACCTCTCTGTACTTGCTCAATATGAGCTCCTTCTCTCTGTACTAAACCAGTACAAGCCCCTTCTCTCTGTACTAGCCTAGAACGAGCCCCTTTTCTCTGCACTTGCCCAGTACGAGCTCCTTCTCTCTGTACTAGCCCAGTACAAGCCCCTTCTCTCTGTACTAACCCAGTACCAGCCCCTTCTCTCTGTACTAACCAAGTACCAGCCCCTTCTCTCTGTACTAACCCTGTACTAACCCCTTCTCCTTGTTTTTGTCCAGTACGAGCCCCTTTTCGATGCACTAGCCCAGTACGAGCTCCTCCTATCTGCACTACCCCAGTACGAGCTCCTTCTCTCTGTACTTGCCCAGGAGGAACTCCTTCTCTCTGCAGTAGCCCAGTACAAGCCCCTTCTCTCTGTACTAGCCCAGTACGACTCCTTCGCTGTACTAGCCCAGTACGAGCCCCTTCTCTCTGTACTAACCCAGTACAAGCCCCTTCTCTCTGTACAAACCAAGTACCAGCCCCTTCTCTCTGTACTAACCCTGTACGAACTCCTTTTCTCTGTTTTTGTCCAGTACGAGCCCCTTTTCGATGCACTAGCCCAGTACGAGCTCCTGCTATCTGCACTAGCCCAGTACGAGCTCCTTCTCTCTGTACTTGCCCAGGAGGAACTCCTCCTCTCTGTACTAGCACAGTACGAGCCCCTTTTCTCTGCATTAGCCCAGAATGAGCCCCTTTTCGCTGCATTAGCCTAGTACGAGTCCCTTCTCTCTGTACTTGCCCAGTACGGGTTCCTTCTCTCTGTACTTGCCCAGTTCGGGCTCCTTCTCTCTGTACTAGCCCAGTACAATCTCCTTCTCTCTGCACTTGCCCAGTACGAGCCCCTTTTCTCTGTACGAACCCAGTACAAGCCCCTTCTCTATGTACTAGCCTAGAACGAGCCCCTTTTCTCTGCACTTGCCCAGTACGAGCTCCTTCTCTCCGTACTAGCCCAGTACAAGCTCCTTTTCTCTGTACTAGTCCAGTACGAGCTCCTTCTCTCTATACTAGTCCAGTACGAGTCCCTTCTCTCCGTACTTTCCCAGTTCGAGCTCCTTCAATCTGTACTAACCAAGTACGAGCTCCTTCTCTCTGTGCTCGCCCAGTACGAGCCCCTTTTCTCTGCACTAGCACAGAACAACATCCTTCTCTCTGTACTTGTCTAGTACGAGCTCCTTCTCTCTGTGCTAACCCAGTATGAGCTCCTTCTCTCTGTACTCGCCCAGTACGAGCCCCTTCGCTCTGTACTAACCAAGTACGAGTCCCTTCGCTCTGTACTTGCCCATTACGAGCTCCTTCTGTCTGACTAACCAAGTACGAGCTCCTTTTCTCTGTAATAGCCCATTATGAGATCCTTCTCTCTGCACTTGCCCAGTACGAGCCCCTTTTCTCTGCACTAGCACAGTACGAGCCCCTTTTCTCTGCACTTGCCCAGTACAAGCTCCTTCTCTCTGTACTTGCACAGTGCGGACTCGACCTCTCTGTACTAGCCCAATATGAGCTCCTTCTCTCTGTACTAACCCAGTACAAGCCCCTTCTCTATGTACTAGCCTAGTACGAGCCCCTTTTCTCAGCGCTTGCCAAGTACGAGCTCCTTCTCTCTGTACTTGCCCAGTACGAGCTCCTCCTCTCTGTACTTGCCCAGTACGAGCTCCTTCTCTCTGTACTTGCCCAGTACGAGCTCCTTCTCTGTGTACTAACCAAGTACGAGCTCCTTCTCTGTGTTCTTGCCCAGTACGAGCTCCTTCTCTCTGTACTCACCCAGTACGAGCCCCTTTTCTCTGTAATAGCCCAGTATGAAATCCTTCTCTCTGCACTTTCACAGGATGAGCTCCTTTTCTGTACTAGCACAGTACGAGCCCCTTCTCTCTGTACTAACCCAGTTCCAGCCCCTTCTCTCTGTACTAACCCAGTACCAGCCCCTTCTCTCTGTACTAACCCAGTACGAGCTTCTTCTCTCTGTTTTTGTCCAGTACGAGCCCCTTTTCTATACACTAGCACAGTACGAGCTCCTTCTCTCTGTACTTTCCCAGTACGAGCTCCTTCTCTCTGTACTAACCAAGTACGAGTCCCTTCTCTCTGTACTCGCCCAGTACGAGCCCCTTTTCTCTGCACTAGCCCAGGACGAGCCCCTCCTCTTTGCACTAACCCAGTACAAGCTCTTTCTCTCTGTACTAGCCCAGTACGAGCCCCTTCTCTCTGTACTTGCCCAGTACGAGCTCCTTCTCTCTGTACTTGCCCAGTACAAGCTCCTTCTCTCTGTACTTGCCCAGTACGAGCTCCTTCTCTAGGTACTAACCAAGTACGAGCTCCTTCTCTGTGTTCTTGCCCAGTACGAGCTCCTTCTCTCTGTACTCACCCAGTACGAGCCCCTTTTCTCTGTATTCGCCCAGTACGAGGCCCTTCTCTCTGTACTAACCCATTACAACCCCTTCTCACTGTACTAACCCTGTACGAGCCCCTTTTCTCTGCACTAGCACAGTACGAGACCCTTTTCTCTGCACTTGCCCAGTACAAGCTCCTTCTCTCTGTACTTGCACAGTGCGGACTCCTCCTCTCTGTACTAGCCCAATATGAGCTCCTTCTCTCTGTACTAGCCCAGTACAAGCCCCTTCTCTATGTACTAGCCTAGTACGAGCCCCTTTTCTCAGCGCTTGCCAAGTACGAGCTCCTTCTCTCTGTATTAGCCCAGTACAAGCCCCTTCTCTCTGTACTAGACCAGTATGAGCTCCTTTTCTGTACTAGCACAGTACGAGCCCCTTCTCTCTGTAGTAACCCAGTTCCAGCCCCTTCTCTCTGTACTAACCCAGTACCAGCCCCTTTTCTATACACTAGCCCAGTACGAGATCCTTCTCTCTGTACTTGCCCAGTACGAGCTCCTTCTCTCTGTACTAACCAAGTACAAGTCCCTTCTCTCTGTACTCGCCCATTACGAGCCCCTTTTCTCTGCACTAGCCCAGGACGAGCCCCTGCTCTTTGCACTAACCCAGTACAAGCTCTTTCTCTCTGTACTAGCCCAGTACGAGCCCTTTCTCTCTGTACTTGCCCAGTACGAGCTCCTTCTCTCTGTACTTGCCCAGTACGAGCTCCTTCTCTCTGTACTTGCCCAGTACGAGCTCCTTCTCTCTGTACTTGCCCAGTACGAGATCCTTCTCTATGTACTAACCAAGTACGAGCTCCTTCTCAGTGTTCTTGCCCAGTACGAGCTCCTTCTCTCTGTACTCACCCAGTACGAGCCCCTTTTCTCTGTAATAGCCCAGTATGAGATCCTTCTCTCTGCACTTGCACAGGATGAGCCCCTTTTCTCTGCACTTGCCCAGTACGAGGCCCTTCTCTCTGTACTAACCCAGTACAACCCCTTCTCACTGTACTAACCCTGTACGAGCCTCTTCTCTCTGTACTAACCCAGTACGAGGCCCTTCTCTCTGTTCATGCCCATACGAGCCCCTTTTCTATGCACTAGCCCAATACGAGCTCCTTCTCTCTGCACTAGCCCAGTACGAGCCCCTTTTCTATGCACTAGCCCAATACGAGCTCCTTCTCTCTGCACTAGCCCAGTACGAGCTCCTTTTCTCTGTACTAGTCCAGTACGAGTTCCTTCTCTCTGTACTAACCCAGTACGAGCTCCTTCTCTCTGTAGTAACCAAGTACGAGTCCCTTCTCTCTGTACCTGCCCAGTACAAGCTCCTGCTCTCTGTACTTGCCCAGTACGAGCTCCTTCTCTCTGTACTAACCAAGTACGAGCTCCTTTTCTCTGTATTAGAACAGCATGAGATCCTTCTCTCTGCACTTGCACAGGATGAGCCCCTTTTCTCTGCACTAGCACAGTACGAGCCCCTTTTCTCTGCACTTGCCCAGTATGAGGCCCTTCTCTCTGTACTAACCCAGTACAACCCCTTTTCTCTGTACTAACCCAGTACGAGGCCCTTCTCTCTGTTCATGCCCATACGAGCCCCTTTTCTATGCACTAGCCCAATACGAGCTCCTTCTCTCTGTACTAGTCCAGTACGAGCTCCTTCTCTCTGTACTGGTCCAGTACGAGCTCCTTCTCTCTGTAGTAACCAAGTACGAGTCCCTTCTCTCTGTACTTGCCCAGTACGAGCTCCTGCTCTCTGTACTTGCCCAGTACGAGCTCCTTCTCTCTGTACTTGCCCAGTACGAGCTCCTTCTCTCTGTACTAACCAAGTACGAGTCCCTTCTCTCTGTACTCGCCCAGTACGAGCTCCTTTTCTCTGTAATAGCCCAGTATGAGATCCTTCTCTCTGCACTTGCACAGGATGAGCCCCTTTTCTCTGCACTTGCCCAGTACGAGGCCCTTCTCTCTGTACTAACCCAGTACAACCCCTTCTCACTGTACTAACCATGTACGAGCCTCTTCTCTCTGTACTAACCCAGTACGAGGCCCTTCTCTCTGTTCATGCCCATACGAGCCCCTTTTCTATGCACTAGCCCAATACGAGCTCCTTCTCTCTGCACTAGCCCAGTACGAGCCCCTTTTCTATGCACTAGCCCAATACGAGCTCCTTCTCTCTGCACTAGCCCAGTACGAGCTCCTTTTCTCTGTACTAGTCCAGTACGAGTTCCTTCTCTCTGTACTAACCCAGTACGAGCTCCTTCTCTCTGTAGTAACCAAGTACGAGTCCCTTCTCTCTGTACCTGCCCAGTACAAGCTCCTGCTCTCTGTACTTGCCCAGTACGAGCTCCTTCTCTCTGTACTAACCAAGTACGAGCTCCTTTTCTCTGTATTAGAACAGCATGAGATCCTTCTCTCTGCACTTGCACAGGATGAGCCCCTTTTCTCTGCACTAGCACAGTACGAGCCCCTTTTCTCTGCACTTGCCCAGTATGAGGCCCTTCTCTCTGTACTAACCCAGTACAACCCCTTTTCTCTGTACTAACCCAGTACGAGGCCCTTCTCTCTGTTCATGCCCATACGAGCCCCTTTTCTATGCACTAGCCCAATACGAGCTCCTTCTCTCTGTACTAGTCCAGTACGAGCTCCTTCTCTCTGTACTGGTCCAGTACGAGCTCCTTCTCTCTGTAGTAACCAAGTACGAGTCCCTTCTCTCTGTACTTGCCCAGTACGAGCTCCTGCTCTCTGTACTTGCCCAGTACGAGCTCCTTCTCTCTGTACTTGCCCAGTACGAGCTCCTTCTCTCTGTACTAACCAAGTACGAGTCCCTTCTCTCTGTACTCGCCCAGTACGAGCTCCTTTTCTCTGTAATAGCCCAGTATGAGATCCTTCTCTCTGCACTTGCACAGTACGAGCCCCTTTTCTCTGCACTAGCACAGTACGAGACCGTTTTCTCTGCACTTGCCCAGTACAAGCTCCTTCTCTCTGTACTTGCACAGTGCGGACTCCTCCTCTCTGTACTAGCCCAATATGAGCTCCTTCTCTCTGTACTAGCCCAGTACAAGCCCCTTCTCTATGTACTAGCCTAGTACGAGCCCATTTTCTCAGCGCTTGCCAAGTACGAGCTCCTTCTCTCTGTATTAGCCCAGTACAAGCCCCTTCTCTCTGTACTAGCCCAGTATGAGCTCCTTTTCTGTACTAGCACAGTACGAGCCCCTTCTCTCTGTAGTAACCCAGTTCCAGCCCCTTCTCTCTGTACTGACCCAGTACCAGCCCCTTCTCTCTGTACTAACCCAGTACCAGCCCCTTCTCTCTGTACTAACCCAGTACGAGTTCCTTCTCTCTGTTTTTGTCCAGTACGAGCCCCTTTTCTATACACTAGCCCAGTACGAGATCCTTCTCTCTGTACATGCCCAGTACGAGCTCCTTCTCTCTGTACTAACCAAGTACAAGTCCCTTCTCTCTGTACTCGCCCATTACGAGCCCCTTTTCTCTGCACTAGCCCAGGACGAGCCCCTGCTCTTTGCACTAACCCAGTACAAGCTCTTTCTCTCTGTACTTGCCCAGTACGAGCTCCTTCTCTCTGTACTTGCCCAGTACGAGCTCCTTCTCTCTGTACTTGCCCAGTACGAGCTCCTTCTCTCTGTACTTGCCCAGTACGAGCTCCTTCTCTCTGTACTTGCCCAGTACGAGCTCCTTCTCTCTGTACTTGCCCAGTACGAGATCCTTCTCTATGTACTAACCAAGTACGAGCTCCTTCTCGGTGTTCTTGCCCAGTACGAGCTCCTTCTCTCTGTACTCACCCAGTACGAGCCTCTTTTCTCTGTAATAGCCCAGTATGAGATCCTGCTCTCTGCACTTGCACAGGACGAGCCCCTTTTCTCTGCACTAGTACAGTATGAGCCCCTTTTCTCTGCACTTGCCCAGTACGAGGCCCTTCTCTCTGTACTAACCCAGTACAACCCCTTCTCTCTGTACTGACCCAGTACGAGCCCCTTCTCTCTGTACTAACCCAGTACGAGGCCCTTCTCTCTGTTCATGCCCCGTACGAGCCCCTTTTCTATGCACTAGCCCAATACGAGCTCCTTCTCTCTGTACTAGTCCAGTACGAGCTCCTTCTCTCTGTACTGGTCCAGTATGTGCTCCTTCTCTCTGTACTGGTCCAGTACAAGCTCCTTCTCTGTACTAGTCCAGTACGAGCTCCTTCTCTCTGTACTAACCCAGTACAAGCCCCTTCTCTCTGTACTAGCCCAGTACGAGCCCCTTCTCTCTGTACTAGTCCAGTACGAGATCCTTCTCTCTGTATTAGCACAGTACGAGCTCCTTTTCTCTGTACTAGTCCAGTACGAGCTCCTTCTCTCTGTACTAACCCAGTACGAGATCCTTCTCTCTGTACTTGCCCAGTAAGAGCTCCTACTCTCTCTGTACTTGCCCAGTACGAGCTCCTTCTCTCTGTACTTGCCAAGTACGAGCTCTTCTCTCTGTACTAACCATGTACGAGTCCCTTCTCTCTGTACTTGCCCAGTACGAGCTCCTTCTCTCTGTACTTGCCCAGTACGAGCTCCTTCTCTCTGTACTAACCAAGTACGAGTCCCTTCTCTCTGTACTCGCCCAGTACGAGCCCCTTCTCTCTGCACTAGCCCACTAGTAGCCCCTTCTCTCTGCACTAGCCCAGGAGGAGCTCCTTCTCTATGTACTAGCACAGTACGAGCCCCTTTTCTCTGCATTAGCCCAGAATGAGCCCCTTTTCGCTGCATTAGCCAAGTACGAGCCCCTTCTCTCTGTACTTGCCCAGTACGGGCTCCTTCACTGTTCTAGCCCTGTACGAGCCCCTTCTCTCTGTACTAGCCCAGTACAAGCTCCATCTCTCTGTACTAGTCCAGTACGAGCTCCTTCTCTCTGTACTAGCCCAGCACGAGCCCCTTCTCTCTGTACTAACCTAGTACAAGCTCCTTCTCGCTGTACTAACCATGTACGAGTCCCTTCCCTCTGTAATTGCCCAGTACGAGCTCCTTCTCTCTGTACTTGCCCAGTACGAGATCCTTCTCTCTGTACTAAACAAGTACGCGTCCCTTCTCTCTGTACTCGCCCAGTACGAGCCCCTTCTCTCTGCACTAGCCCACTAGGAGCCCCTTCTCTCTGCACTAGCCCAGTAGGAGCTCCTCCTCTCTGTACTAGCACAGTACGAGCCCCTTTTCTCTGCATTAGCCCAGAATGAGCCCCTTTTCGCTGCATTAGCCAAGTACGAGCCCCTTCTCTCTGTACTTGCCCAGTACGGGCTCCTTCACTCTTTTCTAGCCCAGTACGAGCCCCTTCTCTCTGTACTAACCCAGTAAGAACTCCTTCTCTCTGCACTAGCACAGTACGAGCCCATTTTCTCTGCACTTGCCCAGTACAAGCTCGTTCTCTCTGTACTTGCACAGTGCGGACTCCTACTCTCTGTACTAGCCCAATATGAGCTCCTTCTGTCTGTACTAGCCCAGTACGAGCCTCTTCTCTCTGTACTAATCCAGTACAAGCCCCTTCTCTATGTACTAGCCTAGAACGAGACCCCTTTCTCTGCACTTGCCCAGTACGAGCTCCTTCTCTCTGTACTAGCCCAGTACAAGCCCCTTCTCTCTGTACTAGCCCAGTACGACTCCTTCTCTGTACTAGCCAGTACGAGCCCCTTCTCTCTGTACTAACCCAGTACCAGCCCCTTCTCTCTGTACTAACCCTGTACGAGCTCCTTCTCTCTGTTTTTGTCCAGTACGAGCCCCTTTTCGATGCACTAGCCCAGTACGAGCTCCTGCTCTCTGCACTAGCCCAGTACGAGTTCCTTCTCTCTGCACTAGCCCAGTATGAGCTCCTTCTCTCTGTACTATTCCAGTACGAGCTCCTTCTCTCTGTACTAGTCCAGTACGAGCTCCTTCTCTCTGTACTAGTCCAGTACGAGCTCCTTCTCTATGTACTAGTCCGGTACGAGCTCCTTCTCTCTGTACTAGTCCAGTATGAGCTCCTTCTCTATGTACTAACCCAGTATGAGCTACTTCTCTCTGAACTAACAAAGTACGAGTCCCTTCGCTCTGTACTAACCAAGTACGAGTCCCTTCTCTCTGGATTTGCCCATTACGAGCTCCTTCTCTCTGTACTACCCAAGTACGAGCTCCTTCTCTCTGTGCTCGCCCAGTACGAGCCCCTTTTCTCTGCACTAGCACAGAACAACCTCCTTCTCTCTGTACTTGTCCAGTACGAGCTCCTTCTCTCTGTACTTACCCAATATGAGCTCCTTCTCTCTGTAATAACCAAGTACGAGTCCCTTCGCTCTGTACTAACAAAGTACGAGCTCCTTCTCTGTGTACTTGCCCAGTTCAAGCTCCTTCTCTCTGTACTCACCCAGTACGAGCTACTTTTCTCTGTAATAGCCCAGTATGAGATCCTTCTCTCTGCACTTGCACAGTACGAGCCCCTTTTCTCTGTACTAGCACAGTACGAGCCCCTTTTCTCTGCACTTGCCCAGTACAAGCTCCTTCTCTCTGTACTTGCACAGTGCGGACTCCTCCTCTCTGTACTAGCCCAATATGAGCTCCTTCTCTCTGTACTTGCATAGTACGAGCCCCTTCTCTCTGTACTCGCCCAGTACGAGCTCCTTCTCTCTACTAACCCAGTATGAGCTCCTTCTCTGTACTAGCACAGTACGAGCCCCTTCTCTCTGTACTAACCCGGTTCCAGCCCCTTCTCTCTGTACTAACCCAGTACCAGCCCCTTCTCTCTGTACTAACCCAGTACCAGCCCCTTCTCTCTGTACTAACCCAGTACGAGCTCCTTCTCTCTGTTTTTGTCCAGTACGAGCCCCTTTTCTATGCACTAGCCCAGTACGAGCTCCTTCTCTCTGTACTTGCCCATTACGAGCTCCTTCTCTCTGTACTACCCAAGTACGAGCTCCTTCTCTCTGTGCTCGCCCAGTACGAGCCCCTTTTCTCTGCACTAGCACAGAACAACCTCCTTCTCTCTGTACTTGTCCAGTACGAGCTCCTTCTCTCTGTATTTACCCAATATGAGCTCCTTCTCTCTGTAATAACCAAGTACGAGTCCCTTCGCTCTGTACTAACAAAGTACGAGCTCCTTCTCTGTGTACTTGCCCAGTACAAGCTCCTTCTCTCTGTACTCACCCAGTACGAGCTACTTTTCTCTGTAATAGCCCAGTATGAGATCCTTCTCTCTGCACTTGCACAGTACGAGCCCCTTTTCTCTGTACTAGCACAGTACGAGCCCCTTTTCTCTGCACTTGCCCAGTACAAGCTCCTGCTCTCTGTACTTGCACAGTGCGGACTCCTCCTCTCTGTACTAGCCCAATATGAGCTCCTTCTCTCTGTACTTGCACAGTACGAGCCCCTTCTCTCTGTACTCGCCCAGTACGAGCTCCTTCTCTCTGTACTTGCCCAGTACGAGCTCCTTCTCTCTATACTAGCCCAGTATGAGCTCCTTCTCTGTACTAGCACAGTACGAGCCCCTTCTCTCTGTACTAACCCAGTTCCAGCCCCTTCTCTCTGTACTAACCCAGTACCAGCCCCTTCTCTCTGTACTAACCCAGTACGAGCTCCTTCTCTCTGTTTTTGTCCAGTACGAGCCCCTTTTCTATGCACTAGCCCAGTACGAGCTCCTTCTCTCTGTACTTGCCCAGTACGAGCTCCTTCTCTCTGTACTAACCAAGTACGAGTCCCTTCTCTCTGCACTAGCCCAGGAGGAGCCCCTCCTCTTTGCACTAACCCAGTACAAGCTCTTTCTCTCTGTACTAGCCCAGTACGAGCCCCTTCTCTCTGTACTTGCCCAGTACGACTCCCTTCTCTCTGTATTTGCCCAGTACGAGCTCCTTCTCTATATACTAACCAAGTACGAGTCCCTTCTCTCTGTACTCGCCCAGTACGAGCCCCTTAAACCTGCACTAGCCCACTAGGAGCCCCTTCTCTCTGCACTAGCCCAGGAGGAGCTCCTCCTCTCTGTACTAGCACAGTACGAGCCCCTTTTCTCTGCATTAGCGCACAATGAGCCCCTTTTCGCTGCATTAGCCAAGTACGAGCCACTCCTCTCTGTATTTGCCCAGTACGGGCTCCTTCTCTCTGTACTAACCCAGTACCAGCCCCTTCTCTCTTTACTAACCCAGTACCAGCCCCTTCTCTCTGTACTAACCCAGTACAACCCCTTCTCTCTGTACTAACCCAGTACGAGCCCCGTCTCTCTGTACTAACCCAGTACGAGGCCCTTCTCTCTGTTCATGCCCATACGAGCCCCTTTTCTATGCACTAGCCCAATACGAGCTCCTTCTCTCTGTACTAGTCCAGTACGAGCTCCTTCTTTCTGTACTGGTCCAGTACAAGTTCCTTCTCTCTGTACTAGTCCAGTACGAGCTCCTTCTCTCTGTACTAGTCCAGTACGAGCTCCTTCTCTCTGCACTAGTCCAGTACGAGCTCCTTCTCTCTGCACTAGTCCAGTACGAGCTCCTTCTCTCTGTACTAACCCAGTACGAGCTCCTTCTCTCTGTAGTAACCAAGTACGAGTCCCTTCTCTCTGTACTTGCCCAGTACGAGCTCCTGCTCTCTGTACTTGCCCAGTACGATCTCCTTCTCTCTGTACTAACCAAGTACGAGCTCCTTTTCTCTGTAATAGCCCAGTATGAGATCCTTCTCTCTGCACTTGCACAGTACGAGCCCCTTTTCTCTGCACTAGCACAGTACGAGACCGTTTTCTCTGCACTTGCCCAGTACAAGCTCCTTCTCTCTGTACTTGCACAGTGCGGACTCCTCCTCTCTGTACTAGTCCAATATGAGCTCCTTCTCTCTGTACTAGCCCAGTACAAGCCCCTTCTCTATGTACTAGCCTAGTACGAGCCCATTTTCTCAGCGCTTGCCAAGTACGAGCTCCTTCTCTCTGTATTAGCCCAGTACAAGCCCCTTCTCTCTGTACTAGCCCAGTATGAGCTCCTTTTCTGTACTAGCACAGTACGAGCCCCTTCTCTCTGTAGTAACCCAGTTCCAGCCCCTTCTCTCTGTACTAACCCAGTACCAGCCCCTTCTCTCTGTACTAACCCAGTACCAGCCCCTTCTCTCTGTACTAACCCAGTACCAGCCCCTTCTCTCTGTACTAACCCAGTACGAGTTCCTTCTCTCTGTTTTTGTCCAGTACGAGCCCCTTTTCTATACACTAGCCCAGTACGAGATCCTTCTCTCTGTACATGCCCAGTACGAGCTCCTTCTCTCTGTACTAACCAAGTACAAGTCCCTTCTCTCTGTACTCACCCATTACGAGCCCCTTTTCTCTGCACTAGCCCAGGACGAGCCCCTGCTCTTTGCACTAACCCAGTACAAGCTCTTTCTCTCTGTACTAGCCCAGTACGAGCCCCTTCTCTCTGTACTTGCCCAGTACGAGCTCCTTCTCTCTGTACTTGCCCAGTACGAGCTCCTTCTCTCTGTACTCACCCATTACGAGCCCCTTTTCTCTGCACTAGCCCAGGACGAGCCCCTGCTCTTTGCACTAACCCAGTACAAGCTCTTTCTCTCTGTACTAGCCCAGTACGAGCCCCTTCTCTCTGTACTTGCCCAGTACGAGCTCCTTCTCTCTGTACTTGCCCAGTAAGAGATCCTTCTCTATGTACTAACCAAGTACGAGCTCCTTCTCGGTGTTCTTGCCCAGTACGAGCTCCTTCTCTCTGTACTCACCCAGTACGAGCCTCTTTTCTCTGTAATAGCCCAGTATGAGATCCTGCTCTCTGCACTTGCACAGGACGAGCCCCTTTTCTCTGCACTAGCACAGTATGAGCCCCTTTTCTCTGCACTTGCCCAGTACGAGGCCCTTCTCTCTGTACTAACCCAGTACAACCCCTTCTCTCTGTACTGACCCAGTACGAGCCCCTTCTCTCTGTACTAACCCAGTACGAGGCCCTTCTCTCTGTTCATGCCCCGTACGAGCCCCTTTTCTATGCACTAGCCCAATACGAGCTCCTTCTCTCTGTACTAGTCCAGTACGAGCTCCTTCTCTCTGTACTGGTCCAGTATGTGCTCCTTCTCTCTGTACTGGTCCAGTACAAGCTCCTTCTCTGTACTAGTCCAGTACGAGCTCCTTCTCTCTGTACTAACCCAGTACAAGCCCCTTCTCTCTGTACTAGCCCAGTACGAGCCCCTTCTCTCTGTACTAGTCCAGTACGAGATCCTTCTCTCTGTATTAGCACAGTACGAGCTCCTTTTCTCTGTACTAGTCCAGTACGAGCTCCTTCTCTCTGTACTAACCCAGTACGAGCCCCTTCTCTCTGTACTTGCCCAGTACGACCCACTTCTCACTGTACTTGCCCAGTACGAGATCCTTCTCTCTGTACTTGCCCAGTAAGAGCTCCTACTCTCTCTGTACTTGCCCAGTACGAGCTCCTTCTCTCTGTACTTGCCAAGTACGAGCTCTTCTCTCTGTACTAACCATGTACGAGTCCCTTCTCTCTGTACTTGCCCAGTACGAGCTCCTTCTCTCTGTACTTGCCCAGTACGAGCTCCTTCTCTCTGTACTAACCAAGTACGAGTCCCTTCTCTCTGTACTCGCCCAGTACGAGCCCCTTCTCTCTGCACTAGCCCACTAGTAGCCCCTTCTCTCTGCACTAGCCCAGGAGGAGCTCCTTCTCTATGTACTAGCACAGTACGAGCCCCTTTTCTCTGCATTAGCCCAGAATGAGCCCCTTTTCGCTGCATTAGCCAAGTACGAGCCCCTTCTCTCTGTACTTGCCCAGTACGGGCTCCTTCACTGTTCTAGCCCTGTACGAGCCCCTTCTCTCTGTACTAGCCCAGTACAAGCTCCATCTCTCTGTACTAGTCCAGTACGAGCTCCTTCTCTCTGTACTAGCCCAGTACGAGCCCCTTCTCTCTGTACTAACCTAGTACAAGCTCCTTCTCGTTGTACTAACCATGTACGAGTCCCTTCCCTCTGTAATTGCCCAGTACGAGCTCCTTCTCTCTGTACTTGCCCAGTACGAGATCCTTCTCTCTGTACTAAACAAGTACGCGTCCCTTCTCTCTGTACTCGCCCAGTACGAGCCCCTTCTCTCTGCACTAGCCCACTAGGAGCCCCTTCTCTCTGCACTAGCCCAGTAGGAGCTCCTCCTCTCTGTACTAGCACAGTACGAGCCCCTTTTCTCTGCATTAGCCCAGAATGAGCCCCTTTCCGCTGCATTAGCCAAGTACGAGCCCCTTCTCTCTGTACTTGCCCAGTACGGGCTCCTTCACTCTTTTCTAGCCCAGTACGAGCCCCTTCTCTCTGTACTAACCCAGTAAGAACTCCTTCTCTCTGCACTAGCACAGTACGAGCCCTTTTTCTCTGCACTTGCCCAGTACAAGCTCGTTCTCTCTGTACTTGCACAGTGCGGACTCCTACTCTCTGTACTAGCCCAATATGAGCTCCTTCTGTCTGTACTAGCCCAGTACGAGCCTCTTCTCTCTGTACTAATCCAGTACAAGCCCCTTCTCTATGTACTAGCCTAGAACGAGACCCCTTTCTCTGCACTTGCCAGTACGAGCTCCTTCTCTCTGTACTAGCCCAGTACAAGCCCCTTCTCTCTGTACTAGCCCAGTACGACTCCTTCTCTGTACTAGCCAGTACGAGCCCCTTCTCTCTGTACTAACCCAGTACCAGCCCCTTCTCTCTGTACTAACCCTGTACGAGCTCCTTCTCTCTGTTTTTGTCCAGTACGAGCCCCTTTTCGATGTACTAACATGTACTAGCCCAGTACGAGCTCCTGCTCTCTGCACTAGCCCAGTACGAGTTCCTTCTCTCTGCACTAGCCCAGTATGAGCTCCTTCTCTCTGTACTAGTCCAGTACGAGCTCCTTCTCTCTGTACTAGTCCAGTACGAGCTCCTTCTCTCTGTACTAGTCCAGTACGAGCTCCTTCTCTATGTACTAGTCCGGTACGAGCTCCTTCTCTCTGTACTAGTCCAGTATGAGCTCCTTCTCTATGTACTAACCCAGTATGAGCTACTTCTCTCTGAACTAACAAAGTACGAGTCCCTTCGCTCTGTACTAACCAAGTACGAGTCCCTTCTCTCTGGATTTGCCCATTACGAGCTCCTTCTCTCTGTACTACCCAAGTACGAGCTCCTTCTCTCTGTGCTCGCCCAGTACGAGCCCCTTTTCTCTGCACTAGCACAGAACAACCTCCTTCTCTCTGTACTTGTCCAGTACGAGCTCCTTCTCTCTGTACTTACCCAATATGAGCTCCTTCTCTCTGTAATAACCAAGTACGAGTCCCTTCGCTCTGTACTAACAAAGTACGAGCTCCTTCTCTGTGTACTTGCCCAGTTCAAGCTCCTTCTCTCTGTACTCACCCAGTACGAGCTACTTTTCTCTGTAATAGCCCAGTATGAGATCCTTCTCTCTGCACTTGCACAGTACGAGCCCCTTTTCTCTGTACCAGCACAGTACGAGCCCCTTTTCTCTGCACTTGCCCAGTACAAGCTCCTTCTCTCTGTACTTGCACAGTGCGGACTCCTCCTCTCTGTACTAGCCCAATATGAGCTCCTCCTCTCTGTACTAGCCCAGTACGAGCTCCTTCTCTCTGTACTTGCATAGTACGAGCCCCTTCTCTCTGTACTCGCCCAGTACGAGCTCCTTCTCTCTGTACTAACCCAGTATGAGCTCCTTCTCTGTACTAGCACAGTACGAGCCCCTTCTCTCTGTACTAACCCGGTTCCAGCCCCTTCTCTCTGTACTAACCCAGTACCAGCCCCTTCTCTCTGTACTAACCCAGTACCAGCACCTTCTCTCTGTACTAACCCAGTACGAGCTCCTTCTCTCTGTTTTTGTCCAGTACGAGCCCCTTTTCTATGCACTAGCCCAGTACGAGCTCCTTCTCTCTGTACTTGCCCATTACGAGCTCCTTCTCTCTGTACTACCCAAGTACGAGCTCCTTCTCTCTGTGCTCGCCCAGTACGAGCCCCTTTTCTCTGCACTAGCACAGAACAACCTCCTTCTCTCTGTACTTGTCCAGTACGAGCTCCTTCTCTCTGTATTTACCCAATATGAGCTCCTTCTCTCTGTAATAACCAAGTACGAGTCCCTTCGCTCTGTACTAACAAAGTACGAGCTCCTTCTCTGTGTACTTGCCCAGTACAAGCTCCTTCTCTCTGTACTCACCCAGTACGAGCTACTTTTCTCTGTAATAGCCCAGTATGAGATCCTTCTCTCTGCACTTGCACAGTACGAGCCCCTTTTCTCTGTACTAGCACAGTACGAGCCCCTTTTCTCTGCACTTGCCCAGTACAAGCTCCTTCTCTCTGTACTTGCACAGTACGAGCCCCTTCTCTCTGTACTCGCCCAGTACGAGCTCCTTCTCTCTGTACTTGCCCAGTACGAGCTCCTTCTCTCTATACTAGCCCAGTATGAGCTCCTTCTCTGTACTAGCACAGTACGAGCCCCTTCTCTCTGTACTAACCCAGTTCCAGCCCCTTATCTCTGTACTAACCCAGTACCAGCCCCTTCTCTCTGTACTAACCCAGTACCAGCCCCTTCTCTCTGTACTAACCCAGTACGAGCTCCTTCTCTCTGTTTTTGTCCAGTACGAGCCCCTTTTCTATGCACTAGCCCAGTACGAGCTCCTTCTCTCTGTACTTGCCCAGTACGAGCTCCTTCTCTCTGTACTAACCAAGTACGAGTCCCTTCTCTCTGCACTAGCCCAGGAGGAGCCCCTCCTCTTTGCACTAACCCAGTACAAGCTCTTTCTCTCTGTACTAGCCCAGTACGAGCCCCTTCTCTCTGTACTTGCCCAGTACGACTCCCTTCTCTCTGTACTTGCCCAGTACGAGCTCCTTCTCTATATACTAACCAAGTACGAGTCCCTTCTCTCTGTACTCGCCCAGTACGAGCCCCTTAAACCTGCACTAGCCCACTAGGAGCCCCTTCTCTCTGCACTAGCCCAGGAGGAGCTCCTCCTCTCTGTACTAGCACAGTACGAGCCCCTTTTCTCTGCATTAGCCCACAATGAGCCCCTTTTCGCTGCATTAGCCAAGTACGAGCCACACCTCTCTGTATTTGCCCAGTACGGGCTCCTTCTCTCTGTACTAACCCAGTACCAGCCCCTTCTCTCTTTACTAACCCAGTACCAGCCCCTTCTCTCTGTACTAACCCAGTACAACCCCTTCTCTCTGTACTAACCCAGTACGAGCCCCGTCTCTCTGTACTAACCCAGTACGAGGCCCTTCTCTCTGTTCATGCCCATACGAGCCCCTTTTCTATGCACTAGCCCAATACGAGCTCCTTCTCTCTGTACTAGTCCAGTACGAGCTCCTTCTCTCTGTACTAGTCCAGTACGAGCTCCTTCTTTCTGTACTTGTCCAGTACAAGTTCCTTCTCTCTGTACTAGTCCAGTACGAGCTCCTTCTCTCTGTACTAGTCCAGTACGAGCTCCTTCTCTCTGCACTAGTCCAGTACGAGCTCCTTCTCTCTGTACTAGTCCAGTACGAGCTCCTTCTCTCTGTACTAACCCAGTACGAGCTCCTTCTCTCTGTACTAACCAAGTACGAGCTCCTTTTCTCTGTAATAGCCCAGTATGAGATCCTTCTCTCTGCACTTGCACAGTACGAGCCCCTTTTCTCTGCACTAGCACAGTACGAGACCGTTTTCTCTGCACTTGCCCAGTATAAGCTCCTTCTCTCTGTACTTGCACAGTGCGGACTCCTCCTCTCTGTACTAGTCCAATATGAGCTCCTTCTCTCTGTACTAGCCCAGTACAAGCCCCTTCTCTATGTACTAGCCTAGTACGAGCCCATTTTCTCAGCGCTTGCCAAGTACGAGCTCCTTCTCTCTGTATTAGCCCAGTACAAGCCCCTTCTCTCTGTACTAGCCCAGTATGAGCTCCTTTTCTGTACTAGCACAGTACGAGCCCCTTCTCTCTGTAGTAACCCAGTTCCAGCCCCTTCTCTCTGTACTAACCCAGTACCAGCCCCTTCTCTCTGTACTAACCCAGTACCAGCCCCTTCTCTCTGTACTAACCCAGTACCAGCCCCTTCTCTCTGTACTAACCCAGTACGAGTTCCTTCTCTCTGTTTTTGTCCAGTACGAGCCCCTTTTCTATACACTAGCCCAGTACGAGATCCTTCTCTCTGTACATGCCCAGTACGAGCTCCTTCTCTCTGTACTAACCAAGTACAAGTCCCTTCTCTCTGTACTCACCCATTACGAGCCCCTTTTCTCTGCACTAGCCCAGGACGAGCCCCTGCTCTTTGCACTAACCCAGTACAAGCTCTTTCTCTCTGTACTAGCCCAGTACGAGCCCCTTCTCTCTGTACTTGCCCAGTACGAGCTCCTTCTCTCTGTACTTGCCCAGTACGAGCTCCTTCTCTCTGTACTTGCCCAGTACGAGCTCCTTCTCTCTGTACTTGCCCAGTACGAGCTCCTTCTCTCTGTACTTGCCCAGTACGAGCTCCTTCTCTCTGTACTTGCCCAGTACGAGCTCCTTCTCTCTGTACTTGCCCAGTACGAGCTCCTTCTCTCTGTACTTGCCCAGTACGAGATCCTTCTCTATGTACTAACCAAGTACGAGCTCCTTCTCGGTGTTCTTGCCCAGTACGAGCTCCTTCTCTCTGTACTCACCCAGTACGAGCCTCTTTTCTCTGTAATAGCCCAGTATGAGATCCTGCTCTCTGCACTTGCACAGGACGAGCCCCTTTTCTCTGCACTAGCACAGTATGAGCCCCTTTTCTCTGCACTTGCCCAGTACGAGGCCCTTCTCTCTGTACTAACCCAGTACAACCCCTTCTCTCTGTACTGACCCAGTACGAGCCCCTTCTCTCTGTACTAACCCAGTACGAGGCCCTTCTCTCTGTTCATGCCCCTTACGAGCCCCTTTTCTATGCACTAGCCCAATACGAGCTCCTTCTCTCTGTACTAGTCCAGTACGAGCTCCTTCTCTCTGTACTGGTCCAGTATGTGCTCCTTCTCTCTGTACTGGTCCAGTACAAGCTCCTTCTCTCTGTACTAGTCCAGTACGAGCTCCTTCTCTCTGTACTAACCCAGTACGAGCCCCTTCTCTCTGTACTTGCCCAGTACGACCCACTTCTCTCTGTACTTGCCCAGTACGAGATCCTTCTCTCTGCACTTGCCCAGTAAGAGCTCCTACTCTCTCTGTACTTGCCCAGTACGAGCTACTTCTCTCTGTACTTGCCAAGTACGAGCTCTTCTCTCTGTACTAACCATGTACGAGTCCCTTCTCTCTGTACTTGCCCAGTACGAGCTCCTTCTCTCTGTACTTGCCCAGTACGAGCTCCTTCTCTCTGTACTAACCAAGTACGAGCCCCTTCTCTCTGTACCCGCCCAGTATGAGCCCCTTCTCTCTGCACTAGCCCACTAGTAGCCCCTTCTCTCTGCACTAGCCCAGGAGGAGCTCCTTCTCTCTGTACTAGCACAGTACGAGCCCCTTTTCTCTGCATTAGCCCAGAATGAGCCCCTTTTCGCTGCATTAGCCAAGTACGAGCCCCTTCTCTCTGTACTTGCCCAGTACGGGCTCCTTCACTGTTCTAGCCCTGTACGAGCCCCTTCTCTCTGTACTTGCCCAGTACAAGCTCCATCTCTCTGTACTAGTCCAGTACGAGCTCCTTCTCTCTGTACTAGCCCAGTACGAGCCCCTTCTCTCTGTACTAACCTAGTACAAGCTCCTTCTCGCTGTACTAACCATGTACGAGTCCCTTCTCTCTGTAATTGCCCAGTACGAGCTCCTTCTCTCTGTACTTGCCCAGTACGAGATCCTTCTCTCTGTACTAAACAAGTACGCGTCCCTTCTCTCTGTACTCGCCCAGTACGAGCCCCTTCTCTCTGCACTAGCCCACTAGGAGCCCCTTCTCTCTGCACTAGCCCAGTAGGAGCTCCTCCTCTCTGTACTAGCACAGTACGAGCCCCTTTTCTCTGCATTAGCCCAGAATGAGCCCCTTTTCGCTGCATTAGCCAAGTACGAGCCCCTTCTCTCTGTACTTGCCCAGTATGGGCTCCTTCACTCTTTTCTAGCCCAGTACGAGCCCCTTCTCTCTGTACTAACCCAGTAAGAACTCCTTCTCTCTGCACTAGCACAGTACGAGCCCTTTTTCTCTGCACTTGCCCAGTACAAGCTCGTTCTCTCTGTACTTGCACAGTGCGGACTCCTACTCTCTGTACTAGCCCAATATGAGCTCCTTCTGTCTGTACTAGCCCAGTACGAGCCTCTTCTCTCTGTACTAATCCAGTACAAGCCCCTTCTCTATGTACTAGCCTAGAACGAGACCCCTTTCTCTGCACTTGCCCAGTACGAGCTCCTTCTCTCTGTACTAGCCCAGTACAAGCCCCTTCTCTCTGTACTAGCCCAGTACGACTCCTTCTCTGTACTAGCCAGTATGAGCCCCTTCTCTCTGTACTAACCCAGTACCAGCCCCTTCTCTCTGTACTAACCAAGTAACAGCCCCTTCTCTCTGTACTAACCCTGTACGAGCTCCTTCTCTCTGTTTTTGTCCAGTACGAGCCCCTTTTCGATGCACTAGCCCAGTACGAGCTCCTGCTCTCTGCACTAGCCCAGTACGAGTTCCTTCTCTCTGCACTAGCCCAGTATGAGCTCCTTCTCTCTGTACTAGTCCAGTACGAGCTCCTTCTCTCTGTACTAGTCCAGTACGAGCTCCTTCTCTCTGTACTAGTCCAGTATGAGCTCCTTCTCTATGTACTAACCCAGTATGAGCTACTTCTCTCTGAACTAACAAAGTACCAGTCCCTTCGCTCTGTACTAACCAAGTACGAGTCCCTTCTCTCTGTACTACCCAAGTACGAGCTCCTTCTCTCTGTGCTCGCCCAGTACGAGCCCCTTTTCTCTGCACTAGCACAGAACAACCTCCTTCTCTCTGTACTTGTCCAGTACGAGCTCCTTCTCTCTGTACTTACCCAATATGAGCTCCTTCTCTCTGTAATAACCAAGTACGAGTCCCTTCGCTCTGTACTAACAAAGTACGAGCTCCTTCTCTGTGTACTTGCCCAGTACAAGCTCCTTCTCTCTGTACTCACCCAGTACGAGCTACTTTTCTCTGTAATAGCCCAGTATGAGATCCTTCTCTCTGCACTTGCACAGTACGAGCCCCTTTTCTCTGTACTAGCACAGTACGAGCCCCTTTTCTCTGCACTTGCCCAGTACAAGCTCCTTCTCTCTGTACTTGCACAGTGCGGACTCCTCCTCTCTGTACTAGCCCAATATGAGCTCCTTCTCTCTGTACTTGCACAGTACGAGCCCCTTCTCTCTGTACTCGCCCAGTACGAGCTCCTTCTCTCTGTACTTGCACAGTGCGGACTCCTCCTCTCTGTACTAGCCCAATATGAGCTCCTTCTCTCTGTACTTGCACAGTACGAGCCCCTTCTCTCTGTACTCGCCCAGTACGAGCTCCTTCTCTCTGTACTATCCCAGTGCGAGCACCTTTTCTCAGCGCTTGCCCAGTACGAACTCCTTCTCTCTATACTAGCCCAGTATGAGCTCCTTCTCTGTACTAGCACAGTACGAGCCCCTTCTCTCTGTACTAACCCAGTTCCAGCCCCTTCTCTCTGTACTAACCCAGTACCAGCCCCTTCTCTCTGTACTAACCCAGTACCAGCCCCTTCTCTCTGTACTAACCCAGTACGAGCTCCTTCTCTCTGTTTTTGTCCAGTACGAGCCCCTTTTCTATGCACTAGCCCAGTACGAGCTCCTTCTCTCTGTACTTGCCCAGTACGAGCTCCTTCTCTCTGTACTAACCAAGTACGAGTCCCTTCTCTCTGCACTAGCCCAGGATGAGCCCCTCCTCTTTGCACTAACCCAGTACAAGCTCTTTCTCTCTGTACTAGCCCAGTACGAGCCCCTTCTCTCTGTACTTGCCCAGTATGACTCCCTTCTCTCTGTACTTGCCCAGTACGAGCTCCTTCTCTATATACTAACCAAGTACGAGTCCCTTCTCTCTGTACTCGCCCAGTACGAGCCCCTTAACCCTGCACTAGCCCACTAGGAGCCCCTTCTCTCTGCAATAGCCCAGGAGGAGCTCCTCCTCTCTGTACTAGCACAGTACGAGCCCCTTTTCTCTGCATTAGCCGACAATGAGCCCCTTTTCGCTGCATTAGCCAAGTACGAGCCACTCCTCTCTGTATTTGCCCAGTACGGGCTCCTTCTCTCTGTACTAACCCAGTACCAGCCCCTTCTCTCTTTACTAACCCAGTACCAGCCCCTTCTCTCTGTACTAACCCAGTGCGAGCTCCTTCTCTCTGTTTTTGTCCAGTACGAGCCCATTTTCTATGCACTAGCCTAGTACGAGCTCCTTATCTCTGCACTAGCCCAGTACAATCTCCTTCTCTCTGCACTAGCCCAGAACGAGCTCATTCTCTCTGCACTAGTCCAGTACGAGCTCCTTCTCTCAGTGCTAGTCCAGTACGAGCTCGTTCACTCTGTACTAGCCCAGTACGAGCCCCTTCTCTCTGTACTAACCCAGTACCAGCCCCTTCTCTCTGTACTAACCCAGTACCAGCCCCTTCTCTCTTTACTAACCCAGTACCAGCCCCTTCTCTCTGTACTAACCCAGTGCGAGCTCCTTCTCTCTGTTTTTGTCCAGTACGAGCCCATTTTCTATGCACTAGCCTAGTACGAGCTCCTTATCTCTGCACTAGCCCAGTACAATCTCCTTCTCTCTGCACTAGCCCAGAACGAGCTCATTCTCTCTGCACTAGTCCAGTACGAGCTCCTTCTCTCAGTGCTAGTCCAGTACGAGCTCGTTCACTCTGTACTAGCCCAGTACGAGCCCCTTCTCTCTGTACTAACCCAGTACCAGCCCCTTCTCTCTGTACTAACCCAGTACCTGCCCATTCTCTCTTTACTAACCCAGTACCAGCCCCTTCTCTCTGTACTAACCCAGTACGAGCTCCTTCTCTCTGTTTTTCTCCAGTACGAGCCCATTTTCTATGCACTAGCCCAGTATGAGCTTCTCCTCTCTGCACTAGCCCAGTACAATCTCCTTCTCTCTGCACTAGCCCAGTACGAGCTCCTTCTCTCTGCACTAGTCCAGTACGAGCTCCTTCTCTCAGTACTAGTCCAGTACGAGCTCGTTCACTCTGTATTAACCCAGTATGAGCTCCTTCTCACTGTACTAAACAAGTACGAGCTCCTTCTCTCTGTACTCGCCCAGTACGAGCCCCTTTTCTCTGTACTAGCCCAGTACGAGCACCTTCTCTCTGAACTAACCAAGTAAGACCTCCTTCTCTCTGTACTCGCCCAGTACGAGCTCCTTCTCTCTGTACTAACCCAGTACAAGCTCCATCTCTCTGTACTAACCCAGTACCAGCCCCTTCTCTCTGTAATAACCCAGTACCAGCCCCTTCTCTCTGTACTTACCCAGTACGAGCTCCTTCTCTCTGCACTAATCCAGTACGTGCTCTTTCTCTCTGTACTAGTCCAGTACGAGCTCCTTCTCTCTGTACTAACACAGTATGAGCTCCTTCTCCCTGAACTAAACAAGTACGAGATCCTTCTCTCTGTACTCGCCCGGTACGAGCTCCTTCTCTCTGTACTAACCCAGTACAAGCCCCATCTCTCTGTAATAACCCAGTACCAGCCCCTTCTCTCTGTACTTACCCAGTACGAGCTCCTTCTCTCTGCACTAATCCAGTACGTGCTCTTGCTCTCTGTACTAGTCCAGTACGAGCTCCTTCTCTCTGTACTAACACAGTATGAGCTCCTTCTCCCTGAACTAAACAAGTACGAGATCCTTCTCTCTGTACTCGCCCGGTACGAGCTCCTGCTCTCTGCACTAGCCCAGTACGAGCTCCTTCTCTCTGCACTAGCCCAGTATGAGCTTCTTCTCTCTGTACTAGTCCAGTACGAGCTCCTTCTCTCTGTACTAGTCCTGTACGAGCTGCTTCTCTCTGTACTAGTCCTGTACGAGCTCCTTCTCTATGTACTAAGCCAGTATGAGCTACTTCTCTCTGTACTAACCCAGTACCAGTCCCTTCTCTCCGTACTTTCCCAGTACGAGCTCCTTCTCTCAGTGCTAGTCCAGTACGAGCTCCTTCTCTCTGTTTTTCTCCAGTACGAGCCCATTTTCTATGCACTAGCCCAGTATGAGCTTCTCCTCTCTGCACTAGCCCAGTACAATCTCCTTCTCTCTGCACTAGCCCAGTACGAGCTCCTTCTCTCTGCACTAGTCCAGTACGAGCTCCTTCTCTCAGTACTAGTCCAGTACGAGCTCGTTCACTCTGTACTAACCCAGTATGAGCTCCTTCTCACTGTACTAAACAAGTACGAGCTCCTTCTCTCTGTACTCGCCCAGTACGAGCCCCTTTTCTCTGTACTAGCCCAGTACGAGCACCTTCTCTCTGAACTAACCAAGTAAGAGCTCCTTCTCTCTGTACTCGCCCAGTACGAGCTCCTTCTCTCTGTACTAACCCAGTACAAGCCCCATCTCTCAGTACTAACCCAGTACCAGCCCCTTCTCTCTGTAATAACCCAGTACCAGCCCCTTCTCTCTGTACTTACCCAGTACGAGCTCCTTCTCTCTGCACTAATCCAGTACGAGCTCTTTCTCTCTGTACTAGTCCAGTACGAGCTCCTTCTCTCTGTACTAACACAGTATGAGCTCCTTCTCTCTGAACTAAACAAGTATGAGATCCTTCTCTCTGTACTCGCCCGGTACGAGCTCCTGCTCTCTGCACTAGCCCAGTACGAGCTCCTTCTCTCTGCACTAGCCCAGTATGAACTTCTTCTCTCTGTACTAGTCCAGTACGAGCTCCTTCTCTCTGTACTAGTCCTGTACGAGCTGCTTCTCTCTGTACTAGTCCTGTACGAGCTCCTTCTCTATGTACTAACCCAGTATGAGCTACTTCTCTCTGTACTGACCAAGTACGAGTCCCTTCTCTCCGTACTTTCCCAGTACGAGCTCCTTCTCTCAGTAATAGTCCAGTCCGAGCTCCTTCTCTCTGTACTAAACAAGTACGAGCTCCTTCTCTCTGTACTCGCCCAGTATGAGCTTCTTCTCTCTGTACTAGCCCAGTACGAGACCCTTCTCTCTGTACTAGCCCAGTACAAGCTCCTTCTCTCTGTATTAGTCCAGTACGAGCTCCTTCTCTATGTACTAGCCTAGTACGAGCCCCTTCTCTCTGTACTAACCTAGTACAAGCCCCTTCTCTCTGTACTAACCCAGTACGAGCCCCTTCTCGCTGTACTAGCCCAGTACAAGCCCCATCTCTCTGTACTAGCTCAGTACGAGCCCCGTCTCTCTGTACTAGCCCAGTACGAGCCATTTCTCTCTGTACTAACCCAGTACCAGCCCCTTCTCTCTGTACTAACCCAGTACCAGCCCCTTCTCTCTGTACTAACCCAGTACCAGCCCCTTCTCTCTGTATTAAGCCAGTACAAACATATTGTCTGTGCACTAGCCCAGTACGAGCTGCTTCTCTTTGTACTAACCCAGTACCAGCCCCTTCTCTCTGTACTAACCCAGTACCAGCCCCTTCTCTCTTTACTATCCCAGTACCAGCCCCTGCTCTCTGTACTAACCCAGTACGAGCTCCTTCTCTCTGTTTTTCTCCAGTACGAGCCCATTTTCTATGCACTAGCCCCGTACGAGCTCCTTCTCTCTGTACTAGCCCAGTACAATCTCCTTCTCTCTGCACTAACCTAGTATGAGCTCCTTCTCTCTGCACTAAACAAGTACGAGCTCCTTCTCTCTGTACTCGCCCAGCAAGAGCCCCTTTTCTCTGTACTAGCCCAGTACGAGCTCCTTCTCTCTGTACTAACCAAGTACGAGCTCCTTCTCTCTGTACTCGCTCAGTATGAGCCCCTATTCTCTGTACTAGCCCAGTATGAGCTCCTTCTCTCTGCACTAGCACAGTAGCAGCCCCTTTTCTCTGCATTAGCCCAGTACGAGCCCCTTTTCTCTGTACTTGTCCAGTACAAGCCCCTTTTCTCTGTATTTGTCCAGTACAAGCCCCTTCTCTCTGTACTTGCCCAGTACAAGCTCCTTCTCTCTGCACTTGCCCAGTACAAGCTCCTTCTCTCTGTACTTGCACAGTGCGGAATCCTCCTCTCTGTTCTAGCCCAATATGAGCTCCTTCTCTTTTTACTATCCCAGTACGAGCCCCTTCTCTCTGTACTAGCCCAGTATGATCCTCTTTTCTCTGCACTAGCACAGCACGACCTCCTCTCTGTACTAGTCCAGTACGAGCTCCTTCTCTCTGTACTAACCCAGTATGAGCTCCTTCTCTCTGTACTAACCAAGTACGAGTCCCTTCTCTCTGTACTTGCCGATTACAAGCTCCTTCTCTCTGTACTAATCAAGTACGAGCTCCTTCTCTCTGTACTTGCCCAGTACGAGCTCCTTCTCTCTGTACTTGCCCAGTACGAGCTCCTTCTCTCTGTACTAACCAAGTACAAGTCCCTTCTCTCTGTACTCACCCATTACGAGCCCCTTTTCTCTGCACTAGCCCAGGACGAGCCCCTGCTCTTTGCACTAACCCAGTACAAGCTCTTTCTCTCTGTACTAGCCCAGTACGAGCCCCTTCTCTCTGTACTTGCCCAGTACGAGCTCCTTCTCTCTGTACTTGCCCAGTACGAGCTCCTTCTCTCTGTACTTGCCCAGTACGAGCTCCTTCTCTCTGTACTTGCCCAGTACGAGCTCCTTCTCTCTGTACTTGCCCAGTACGAGCTCCTTCTCTCTGTACTTGCCCAGTACGAGCTCCTTCTCTCTGTACTTGCCCAGTACGAGCTCCTTCTCTCTGTACTTGCCCAGTACGAGATCCTTCTCTATGTACTAACCAAGTACGAGCTCCTTCTCGGTGTTCTTGCCCAGTACGAGCTCCTTCTCTCTGTACTCACCCAGTACGAGCCTCTTTTCTCTGTAATAGCCCAGTATGAGATCCTGCTCTCTGCACTTGCACAGGACGAGCCCCTTTTCTCTGCACTAGCACAGTATGAGCCCCTTTTCTCTGCACTTGCCCAGTACGAGGCCCTTCTCTCTGTACTTGCACAGTACGAGGCCCTTCTCTCTGTACTAACCCAGTACAACCCCTTCTCTCTGTACTGACCCAGTACGAGCCCCTTCTCTCTGTACTAACCCAGTACGAGGCCCTTCTCTCTGTTCATGCCCCTTACGAGCCCCTTTTCTATGCACTAGCCCAATACGAGCTCCTTCTCTCTGTACTAGTCCAGTACGAGCTCCTTCTCTCTGTACTGGTCCAGTATGTGCTCCTTCTCTCTGTACTGGTCCAGTACAAGCTCCTTCTCTCTGTACTAGTCCAGTACGAGCTCCTTCTCTCTGTACTAGTCCAGTACGAGCTCCTTCTCTCTGTACTAACCCAGTACGAGCCCCTTCTCTCTGTACTTGCCCAGTACGACCCACTTCTCTCTGTACTTGCCCAGTACGAGATCCTTCTCTCTGCACTTGCCCAGTAAGAGCTCCTACTCTCTCTGTACTTGCCCAGTACGAGCTCCTTCTCTCTGTACTTGCCAAGTACGAGCTCTTCTCTCTGTACTAACCATGTACGAGTCCCTTCTCTCTGTACTTGCCCAGTACGAGCTCCTTCTCTCTGTACTTGCCCAGTACGAGCTCCTTCTCTCTGTACTAACCAAGTACGAGTCCCTTCTCTCTGTACCCGCCCAGTATGAGCCCCTTCTCTCTGCACTAGCCCACTAGTAGCCCCTTCTCTCTGCACTAGCCCAGGAGGAGCTCCTTCTCTCTGTACTAGCACAGTACGAGCCCCTTTTCTCTGCATTAGCCCAGAATGAGCCCCTTTTCGCTGCATTAGCCAAGTACGAGCCCCTTCTCTCTGTACTTGCCCAGTACGGGCTCCTTCACTGTTCTAGCCCTGTACGAGCCCCTTCTCTCTGTACTAGCCCAGTACAAGCTCCATCTCTCTGTACTAGTCCAGTACGAGCTCCTTCTCTCTGTACTAGCCCAGTACGAGCCCCTTCTCTCTGTACTAACCTAGTACAAGCTCCTTCTCGCTGTACTAACCATGTACGAGTCCCTTCTCTCTGTAATTGCCCAGTACGAGCTCCTTCTCTCTGTACTTGCCCAGTACGAGATCCTTCTCTCTGTACTAAACAAGTACGCGTCCCTTCTCTCTGTACTCGCCCAGTACGAGCCCCTTCTCTCTGCACTAGCCCACTAGGAGCCCCTTCTCTCTGCACTAGCCCAGTAGGAGCTCCTCCTCTCTGTACTAGCACAGTACGAGCCCCTTTTCTCTGCATTAGCCCAGAATGAGCCCCTTTTCGCTGCATTAGCCAAGTACGAGCCCCTTCTCTCTGTACTTGCCCAGTACGGGCTCCTTCACTCTTTTCTAGCCCAGTACGAGCCCCTTCTCTCTGTACTAACCCAGTAAGAACTCCTTCTCTCTGCACTAGCACAGTACGAGCCCTTTTTCTCTGCACTTGCCCAGTACAAGCTCGTTCTCTCTGTACTTGCACAGTGCGGACTCCTACTCTCTGTACTAGCCCAATATGAGCTCCTTCTGTCTGTACTAGCCCAGTACGAGCCTCTTCTCTCTGTACTAATCCAGTACAAGCCCCTTCTCTATGTACTAGCCTAGAACGAGACCCCTTTCTCTGCACTTGCCCAGTACGAGCTCCTTCTCTCTGTACTAGCCCAGTACAAGCCCCTTCTCTCTGTACTAGCCCAGTACGACTCCTTCTCTGTACTAGCCAGTACGAGCCCCTTCTCTCTGTACTAACCCAGTACCAGCCCCTTCTCTCTGTACTAACCAAGTAACAGCCCCTTCTCTCTGTACTAACCCTGTACGAGCTCCTTCTCTCTGTTTTTGTCCAGTACGAGCCCCTTTTCGATGCACTAGCCCAGTACGAGCTCCTGCTCCCTGCACTAGCCCAGTACGAGTTCCTTCTCTCTGCACTAGCCCAGTATGAGCTCCTTCTCTCTGTACTAGTCCAGTACGAGCTCCTTCTCTCTGTACTAGTCCAGTACGAGCTCCTTCTCTCTGTACTAGTCCAGTATGAGCTCCTTCTCTATGTACTAACCCAGTATGAGCTACTTCTCTCTGAACTAACAAAGTACGAGTCCCTTCGCTCTGTACTAACCAAGTACGAGTCCCTTCTCTCTGTACTACCCAAGTACGAGCTCCTTCTCTCTGTGCTCGCCCAGTACGAGCCCCTTTTCTCTGCACTAGCACAGAACAACCTCCTTCTCTCTGTACTTGTCCAGTACGAGCTCCTTCTCTCTGTACTTACCCAATATGAGCTCCTTCTCTCTGTAATAACCAAGTACGAGTCCCTTCGCTCTGTACTAACAAAGTACGAGCTCCTTCTCTGTGTACTTGCCCAGTACAAGCTCCTTCTCTCTGTACTCACCCAGTACGAGCTACTTTTCTCTGTAATAGCCCAGTATGAGATCCTTCTCTCTGCACTTGCACAGTACGAGCCCCTTTTCTCTGTACTAGCACAGTACGAGCCCCTTTTCTCTGCACTTGCCCAGTACAAGCTCCTTCTCTCTGTACTTGCACAGTGCGGACTCCTCCTCTCTGTACTAGCCCAATATGAGCTCCTTCTCTCTGTACTTGCACAGTACGAGCCCCTTCTCTCTGTACTCGCCCAGTACGAGCTCCTTCTCTCTGTACTTGCACAGTGCGGACTCCTCCTCTCTGTACTAGCCCAATATGAGCTCCTTCTCTCTGTACTTGCACAGTACGAGCCCCTTCTCTCTGTACTCGCCCAGTACGAGCTCCTTCTCTCTGTACTATCCCAGTGCGAGCTCCTTTTCTCAGCGCTTGCCCAGTACGAACTCCTTCTCTCTATACTAGCCCAGTATGAGCTCCTTCTCTGTACTAGCACAGTACGAGCCCCTCCTCTCTGTACTAACCCAGTTCCAGCCCCTTCTCTCTGTACTAACCCAGTACCAGCCCCTTCTCTCTGTACTAACCCAGTACCAGCCCCTTCTCTCTGTACTAACCCAGTACGAGCTCCTTCTCTCTGTTTTTGTCCAGTACGAGCCCCTTTTCTATGCACTAGCCCAGTACGAGCTCCTTCTCTCTGTACTTGCCCAGTACGAGCTCCTTCTCTCTGTACTAACCAAGTACGAGTCCCTTCTCTCTGCACTAGCCCAGGATGAGCCCCTCCTCTTTGCACTAACCCAGTACAAGCTCTTTCTCTCTGTACTAGCCCAGTACGAGCCCCTTCTCTCTGTACTTGCCCAGTATGACTCCCTTCTCTCTGTACTTGCCCAGTACGAGCTCCTTCTCTATATACTAACCAAGTACGAGTCCCTTCTCTCTGTACTCGCCCAGTACGAGCCCCTTAACCCTGCACTAGCCCACTAGGAGCCCCTTCTCTCTGCAATAGCCCAGGAGGAGCTCCTCCTCTCTGTACTAGCACAGTACGAGCCCCTTTTCTCTGCATTAGCCGACAATGAGCCCCTTTTCGCTGCATTAGCCAAGTACGAGCCACTCCTCTCTGTATTTGCCCAGTACGGGCTCCTTCTCTCTGTACTAACCCAGTACCAGCCCCTTCTCTCTTTACTAACCCAGTACCAGCCCCTTCTCTCTGTACTAACCCAGTGCGAGCTCCTTCTCTCTGTTTTTGTCCAGTACGAGCCCATTTTCTATGCACTAGCCTAGTACGAGCTCCTTATCTCTGCACTAGCCCAGTACAATCTCCTTCTCTCTGCACTAGCCCAGAACGAGCTCATTCTCTCTGCACTAGTCCAGTACGAGCTCCTTCTCTCAGTGCTAGTCCAGTACGAGCTCGTTCACTCTGTACTAGCCCAGTACGAGCCCCTTCTCTCTGTACTAACCCAGTACCAGCCCCTTCTCTCTGTACTAACCCAGTACCAGCCCCTTCTCTCTTTACTAACCCAGTACCAGCCCCTTCTCTCTGTACTAACCCAGTACGAGCTCCTTCTCTCTGTTTTTCTCCAGTACGAGCCCATTTTCTATGCACTAGCCCAGTATGAGCTTCTCCTCTCTGCACTAGCCCAGTACAATCTCCTTCTCTCTGCACTAGCCCAGTACGAGCTCCTTCTCTCTGCACTAGCCCAGTACGAGGTCCTTCTCTCAGTACTAGCCCAGTACGAGCTCGTTCACTCTGTGCTAACCCAGTATGAGCCCCTTCTCTCTGTACTAACCCAGTACGAGCTCCTTCTCTCTGTTTTTCTCCAGTACGAGCCCATTTTCTATGCACTAGCCCAGTATGAGCTTCTCCTCTCTGCACTAGCCCAGTACAATCTCCTTCTCTCTGCACTAGCCCAGTACGAGCTCCTTCTCTCTGCACTAGTCCAGTACGAGCTCCTTCTCTCAGTACTAGTCCAGTACGAGCTCGTTCACTCTGTATTAACCCAGTATGAGCTCCTTCTCACTGTACTAAACAAGTACGAGCTCCTTCTCTCTGTACTCGCCCAGTACGAGCCCCTTTTCTCTGTACTAGCCCAGTACGAGCACCTTCTCTCTGAACTAACCAAGTAAGACCTCCTTCTCTCTGTACTCGCCCAGTACGAGCTCCTTCTCTCTGTACTAACCCAGTACAAGCCCCATCTCTCTGTACTAACCCAGTACCAGCCCCTTCTCTCTGTAATAACCCAGTACCAGCCCCTTCTCTCTGTACTTACCCAGTACGAGCTCCTTCTCTCTGCACTAATCCAGTACGTGCTCTTTCTCTCTGTACTAGTCCAGTACGAGCTCCTTCTCTCTGTACTAACACAGTATGAGCTCCTTCTCCCTGAACTAAACAAGTACGAGATCCTTCTCTCTGTACTCGCCCGGTACGAGCTCCTGCTCTCTGCACTAGCCCAGTACGAGCTCCTTCTCTCTGCACTAGCCCAGTATGAGCTTCTTCTCTCTGTACTAGTCCAGTACGAGCTCCTTCTCTCTGTACTAGTCCTGTACGAGCTGCTTCTCTCTGTACTAGTCCTGTACGAGCTCCTTCTCTATGTACTAACCCAGTATGAGCTACTTCTCTCTGTACTAACCCAGTACCAGACCCTTCTCTCCGTACTTTCCCAGTACGAGCTCCTTCTCTCAGTGCTAGTCCAGTACGAGCTCCTTCTCTCTGTTTTTCTCCAGTACGAGCCCATTTTCTATGCACTAGCCCAGTATGAGCTTCTCCTCTCTGCACTAGCCCAGTACAATCTCCTTCTCTCTGCACTAGCCCAGTACGAGCTCCTTCTCTCTGCACTAGTCCAGTACGAGGTCCTTCTCTCAGTACTAGTCCAGTACGAGCTTGTTCACTCTGTACTAACCCAGTATGAGCTCCTTCTCACTGTACTAAACAAGTACGAGCTCCTTCTCTCTGTACTTGCCCAGTACGAGCTCCTTCTCTCTGAATTTGCCCAGTACGAGCTCCTTCTCAATGTACTAACCAAGTAAGAGTCCCTTCTCTCTGTACTTGCCCAGTACGAGCCCCTTATCTCTGCACTAGCCCACTAGGAGTCCCTTCTCTCTGCACTAGACCAGGAGGACCCCCTCCTCTTTGCACTAACCCAGTACAAGCTCTTTCTTTCTGTACTAGCTCAGTACGAGCCCCTTCTCTCTGTACTTGCCCAGTATGAGCTTCTTCTGTCTGTACTAACCATGTACGAGTCCCTTCTCTCTGTACTTGCCCAGTACGAGCTCTTTCTCATTGTACTTGCCCAGTACGAGCTCCTTCTCTCTGTACTAACCAAGTACGAGTCCCTTCTCTCTGTACTCGCCCAGTACGAGCCCCTTCTCTCTGCACTAGCCCACTAGGAGCACCTTCTCTCTGTACTTGCCCAGTACGAGCTCCTTCTCTCTGTACTTGCCCAGTACGAGCTTTTTCTCTCGGTACTTGCCCAGTACGAGCTCCTTCTCAATGTACTAACCAAGTACGAGTCCCTTCTCGCTGTACTCGCCCAGTACGAGCGCCTTATCTCGACACTAGCCCACTAGGAGCCCCTTCTCTCTGCACTAGCCCAGGAGGAGCTCCTCCTCTCTGTACTAGCACAGTGAGCCCCTTTTCTCTGCATTAGCCCACAATGAGCCCCTTTTCGCTGCATTATCCAAGTACGAGCTCCTTCTCTCTGTATTTGCCCAATACGGGCTCCTTTTCTCTGTACTTGCCCGGTACAGGCTCCTTCTCTCTGTACTTGCACAGTACGGTCTCCTTCACTCTGTACTAGCCCAGTACGAGCTCCTTCACTCTGTGCTAGCCCAATACGAGCCCGTTCTCTCTGCACTAGCCCAGTACAAGCTCCTTCTGTCTGTACTAGCCCAGTACGAGCTCCTTCTCTCTGTACAAGCCCAGTACGAGCCCCTTCTCTCTGTACTAACCCAGTACAAGCCCCTTCTCTCTGTACTAGCCCAGTACGAGCCCCTTCTCTCTGTACTAGCCCAGTACGAGATCCTTCTCTCTGTACTAGCCCTGTACGAGCCCCTTCTCTCTGTACTAGCCCAGTACGAGCCCCTTCTCTCTGTACTAACCCAGTACCAGCCCCTTCTCTCTGTACTAACCCAGTACCAGCCCAATCTCTCTTTACTTACCCAGTACCAGCCGCTTCTCTCTTTCCTAAGCCAGAACCAGCCCCTTCTCTCTGTACTAACCCAGTACGAGCCCATTTTCTATGCACCAGCCCTGTACGAGCTCCTTCTCTCTGCACTAGCCCAGTACAAGCTCTTTCTCTCTGTACTAGCCCAGTACGAGCCCCTTCTCTCTGTACTTGCCCAGTATGAGCTTCTTCGCTCTGTACTAACCATGTACGAGTCCCTTCTCTCTGTACTTGCACAGTACGAGCTCTTTCTCTCTGTACTTGCCCAGTACGAGCTCCGTCTCTCTGTACTAACCAAGTACGAGTCCCTTCTCCCTGTACTCGCCCAGTACGAGCCCCTTCTCTCTGCACTAGCCCACTAGGAGCCCCTTCTCTCTGTACTTGCCCAGTACGA
Source organism: Carcharodon carcharias (assembly GCF_017639515.1). Lineage (NCBI taxonomy): Eukaryota > Metazoa > Chordata > Chondrichthyes > Lamniformes > Lamnidae > Carcharodon > Carcharodon carcharias. The sequence goes on along the minus strand of NC_054488.1, from coordinate 4,509,194 downwards.
GCACCTTCTCTCTGTAATCGCCCAGTACGAGCTCCTTCTCTCTTTACTCGCCCAGTACAAGCCCCTCTTCTCTGCACTAGCCCAGGAGGAGCCCCTCCGCTTTGCACTAACCCAGTATAAGTTCTTTCTCTCTGTACTTGGCAAGTACGAGCTCCTTCTCTCTGTACTAGTCCAATACGAGCCCCTTCTCTCTGTACTAACCCAGTACGAGCTCCTTCTCTCTGTAGTCACCAAGTACGAGTCCCTTCTCTCTGTACTTGCCCAGTACGAGCTCCTTGTCTCTGTACTTGCCCAGTACGAGCTCCTTCTCTCTGTACTAAACAAGTACGAGTCCCTTCTCTCTGTACTCGCCCTGTACGAGCCCCTTTTCTCTGCACTAGCCCTGGAGGAGCCCCTCCTCTCTGCACTAGCCCAGGAGGAGCCCCTCTTCTTTGCACTAACCCAGTACAAGCTCTTTCTCTATGTACTAGCCCAGTACGAGCCCCTTCTCTCTGTACTTGCCCAGTATGAGCTTCTTCTCTCTGTACTAACCATGTACGAGTCCCTTCTCTCTGTACTTGCCCAGTATGAGCTCTTTCTCTCTGTACTTGCCCAGTACGAGCTCCTTCTCTCTGTACTAACCAAGTACGAGTCCCTTCTCTCTGTACTCGCGCAGTACGAGCCCCTTCTCTCTGCACTAGCCCACTAGGAACCCCTTCTCTCTGTACTTGGCCAGTACGATCTACTTCTCTCTGTACTTGCCCAGTACGAGCTCCTTCTCTCTGTACTTGCCCAGTACGAGCTCCTTCTCAATGTACTAACCAAGTACGAGTCCCTTCTCTCTGTACTCGCCCAGTACGAGCCCCTTATCTCTACACTAGCCCACTAGGAGCCCCTTCTCTCTGCACTAGCCCAGGAGGACCCCCTCCTCTTTGCACTAACCCAGTACAAGCTCTTTCTCTCTGAACTAGCCCAGTACGAGCCCCTTCTCTCTGTACTAACCCAGTACCAGCCCAATCTCTCTTCACTTACCTAGTACCAGCCGCTTCTCTCTTTCCTAAGCCAGAACCAGCCCCTTCTCTCTGTACTAACCCAGTACGAGCTCCTTCTCTCTGTACTAACCCAGTACGAGCCCATTTTCTATGCACCAGCCCTGTACGAGCTCCTTCTCTCTGCACTAGCCCAGTACAAGCTCTTTCTCTCTGTACTAGCCCAGTACGAGCCCCTTCTCTCTGTACTTGCCCAGTATGAGCTTCTTCGCTCTGTACTAACCATGTACGAGTCCCTTCTCTCTGTACTTGCCCAGTACGAGCTCTTTCTCTCTGTACTTGCCCAGTACGAGCTCCTTCTCTCTGTACTAACCAAGTACGAGTCCCTTCTCTCTGTACTCGCCCAGTACGAGCCCCTTCTCTCTGCACTAGCCCACTAGGAGCCCCTTCTCTCTGTACTTGCCCAGTACGAGCACCTTCTCTCTGTACTCGCCCAGTACGAGCTCCTTCTCTCTTTACTCGCCCAGTACGAGCCCCTCTTCTCTGCACTAGCCCAGGAGGAGCCCCTCCGTTTTGCACTAACCCAGTATAAGTTCTTTCTCTCTGTACTTGCCCAGTACGAGCTCCTTCTCTCTGTACTAACCAAGTACGAGTCCCTTCTCTCTGTACTCGCCCAGTACGAGCCCCTTCTCTCTGCACTAGCCCACTAGGAGCCCCTTCTCTCTGTACTTGCCCAGTACGAGCACCTTCTCTCTGTACTCGCCCAGTACGAGCTCCTTCTCTCTTTACTCGCCCAGTACGAGCCCCTCTTCTCTGCACTAGCCCAGGAGGAGCCCCTCCGTTTTGCACTAACCCAGTATAAGTTCTTTCTCTCTGTACTTGCCCAGTACGAGCTCCTTCTCTCTGTACTAGTCCAATACGAGCCCCTTCTCTCTGTACTAACCCAGTACGAGCTCCTTCTCTCTGTAGTCACCAAGTACGAGTCCCTTCTCTCTGTACTTGCCCAGTACGAGCTCCTTGTCTCTGTACTTGCCCAGTACGAGCTCCTTCTCTCTGTACTAAACAAGTACGAGTCCCTTCTCTCTGTACTCGCCCTGTACGAGCCCCTTTTCTCTGTACTAGCCCTGGAGGAGCCCCTCCTCTCTGCACTAGCCCAGGAGGAGCCCCTCCTCTTTGCACTAACCCAGTACAAGCTCTTTCTCTATGTACTAGCCCAGTACGAGCCCCTTCTCTCTGTACTTGCCTAGTATGAGCTTCTTCTCTCTGTACTAACCATGTACGAGTCCCTTCTCTCTGTACTTGCCCAGTATGAGCTCTTTCTCTCTGTACTTGCCCAGTACGAGCTCCTTCTCTCTGTACTAACCAAGTACGAGTCCCTTCTCTCTGTACTAACCCAGTACGAGCCCCTTCTCTCTGCACTAGCCCACTAGGAACCCCTTCTCTCTGTACTTGCCCAGTACGAGCTACTTCTCTCTGTACTTGCCCAGTACGAGCTCCTTCTCTCTGTACTTGCCCAGTACGAGCTCCTTCTCAATGTACTAACCAAGTACGAGTCCCTTCTCTCTGTACTCGCCCAGTACGAGCCCCTTATCTCTACACTAGCCCACTAGGAGCCCCTTCTCTCTGCACTAGCCCAGGAGGACCCCCTCCTCTTTGCACTAACCCAGTACAAGCTCTTTCTCTCTGAACTAGCCCAGTACGAGCCCCTTTTCTCTGTACTTGCCCAGTATGATCTTCTTCTCTCTGTACTAACCATGTACGAGTCCCTTCTCTCTGTACTTGCCCAGTACGAGCTCTTTCTCTCTGTACTTGCCCAGTACGAGCTCCTTCTCTCTGTACTAACCAAGTACGAGTCCCTTCTCTCTGTACTCGCCTAGTACGAGCCCATTCTCTCTGCTCTAGCCCACTAGGAGCACCTTCTCTCTGTACTTGCCCAGTACAAGCCCGTTCTCTGTGTACTAGCCCAGTATGTGCTCCTTCTCTCTACTAGCACAGTACGAGCCCCTTCTCTCTGTACTAACCCAGTTCCAGCCCCTTCTCTCTGTACTAACCCAGTACCAGCCCCTTCTCTCTGTACTAACCCAGTACGAGCTCCTTCTCTCTGTTTTTGTCCAGTACGAGCCCCTTTTCTATGCACTAGCCCAGAAAGAGCTCCTTCTCTCTGTACTTGCCCAGTACGAGCTCCTTCTCTCTGTACTAACCAAGTACGAGTCCCTTCTCTCTGTACTCGCCCAGTACGAGCCCCTTTTCTCTGCACTAGCCCAGGAGGAGGCCCTCCTCTTTGCACTAACCCAGTACGAGCTCCTTCTCTCTGTACTTGCCCAGTACGAGCTCCTTCACTCTGTACTTGCCCAGTACGAGCTCCTTCTCTATGTACTAACTAAGTACGAGTCCCTTCTCTCTGTACTCGCCCAGTACGAGCCCCTTTTCTCTGCACTAGCCCAGGAGGAGCCCCTCCTCTTTGCACTAACCCAGTACGAGCTCATTCTCTCTGTATTCGCCCAGTACGAGCCCCTTATCTCTGTACTAGCCCACTAGGAGCCGCTTCTCTCTGCACTAGCCCAGGGGGAGCTTCTCCTCTCTTTACTAGCACATTACGAGCCCCTTTTCTCTGCATTAGCCGACAATGAGCCCCTTTTCGCTGCATTAGCCAAGTACGAGCCCCTTCTCTCTGTACTTGCAGAGTATGGGCTCCTTCTCTCTGTACTTGCCCAGTACGAGCTCCTTCTCTCTGTACTTGCCCAGTACGGGCTCCTTCTCTCTGTACTTGCCCAGTACAGGCTCCTTCTCTCTGTACTTGCCCAGTACGAGCTCCTTCTCTCTTTACTCAGCCAGTACGAGCCCCTCTTCTCTGCACTAGCCCAGGAGGAGCCCCTCCGCTTTGCACTAACCCAGTATAAGTTCTTTCTCTCTGTACTAGCTCAGTACGAGCCCCTTCTCTCTGTACTTGCCCAGTACGAGCTCCTTCTCTCTGTACTAGTCCAATACGAGCCCCTTCTCTCTGTACTAACCCAGTACGAGCTCCTTCTCTCTGTAGTAACCAAGTACGAGTCCCTTCTCTCTGTACTTGCCCAGTACGAGCTCCTTGTCTCTGTACTTGCCCAGTACGAGCTCCTTCTCTCTGTACTAAACAAGTACGAGTCCCTTCTCTCTGTACTCGCCCTGTACGAGCCCCTTTTCTCTGCACTAGCCCTGGAGGAGCCCCTCCTCTCTGCACTAGCCCAGGAGGAGCCCCTCCTCTTTGCACTAACCCAGTACAAGCTCTTTCTCTCTGTACTAGCCCAGTACGAGCCCCTTCTCTCTGTACTTGCCCAGTATGAGCTTCTTCTCTCTGTACTAACCATGTACGAGTCCCTTCTCTCTGTACTTGCCCAGTACGAGCTCTTTCTCTCTGTTCTTGCCCAGTACGAGCTCCTTCTCTCTGTACTAACCAAGTACGAGTCCCTTCTCTCTGTACTCACCCAGTACGAGCCCCTTTTCTCTGTAATAGCCCCGTATGAGATCCTTCTCTCTGCACTTGCACAGTACGAGCCCCTTTTCTCTGCACTAGCACAGTACGAGCCCCTTTTCTCTGCACTTGCCCAGTACAAGCTCCTTCTCTCTGTACTTGCAAGTGCGGACTCCTCCTCTCTGTACTAGCCCAATATGAGCTCCTTCTCTCTGTACTAACCCAGTACCAGCCCCTTCTCTCTGTACTAACCCAGTACGAGCTCCTTCTCTCTGCACTAGCCCAGTACAATCTCCTTCTCTCTGCACTAGCCCCGTACAAGCTCCTTCTCTCTGTACTAACCCAGTAGGAGTTCCCTCTCTCTGTAGGAACCAAGTACGAGTCCCTTCTCTCTGTACTTGCCCAGTACGAGCTCCTTCTCTCTGTACATGCCCAGTACGAGCCCCTTTTCTCTGCACTAACCCAGGATGAGCCGCTCCTCTTTGCACTAAACCAGTTCAAGCTCTTTCTCTCTGTACCAGCCAGGTACGAGCCCTTTCTCTCTGTACTTGCCCAGTACGAGCTCCTTCTCTCTGTACTTGCCCAGTACGAGCTCCTTCTCTCTGTACTTGCCCAGTACGAGCTCCTTCTCTCTGTACTTGCCCAGTACGAGCTCCTTCTCTCTGTACTTGCTCAGTACGAGCTCCTACTCTCTCTGTACTTGCCCAGTACGAGCTCCTTCACTCTGCACTTGCTCAGTACGAGCTCCTTCTCTCTGAACTAACCATGTACGAGTCCCTTCTCTCTGTACTTGCCCAGTACGAGCTCCTTCTCTCTGTACTTGCCCAGTACGAGCTCCTTCTCTCTGTACTAACCAAGCACGAGTCCCTTCTCTCTGTACTCGCCCAGGACGATCCCCTCCGCTCTGCACTAGCCCAGTACGAGCCCCTTCTCTCTGTACTCGCCCAGGAGGAGCCCCTCCTCTTTGCACTAACCCAGTACAAGCTCTTTCTCTCTGTACTAGCCCAGTACGAGCCCCTTCTCTCTGTACTTGCCCAGTATGAGCTTCTTCTCTCTGTACTAACCATGTACGAGTCCCTTCTCTCTGTACTTGCCCAGTACGAGCTCTTTCTCTCTGTTCTTGCCCAGTACGAGCTCCTTCTCTCTGTACTAACCAAGTACGAGTCCCTTCTCTCTGTACTCACCCAGTACGAGCCCCTTTTCTCTGTAATAGCCCCGTATGAGATCCTTCTCTCTGCACTTGCACAGTACGAGCCCCTTTTCTCTGTACTAGCACAGTACGAGCCCCTTTTCTCTGCACTTGCCCAGTACAAGCTCCTTCTCTCTGTACTTGCACAGTGCGGACTCCTCCTCTCTGTACTAGCCCAATATGAGCTCCTTCTCTCTGTACTAACCCAGTACCAGCCCCTTCTCTCTGTACTAACCCAGTACGAGCTCCTTCTCTCTGCACTAGCCCAGTACAATCTCCTTCTCTCTGCACTAGCCCCGTACAAGCTCCTTCTCTCTGTACTAACCCAGTAGGAGCTCCTTCTCTCTGTAGGAACCAAGTACGAGTCCCTTCTCTCTGTACTTGCCCCGTACAAGCTCCTTCTCTCTGTACTAACCCAGTAGGAGCTCCTTCTCTCTGTAGGAACCAAGTACGAGTCCCTTCTCTCTGTACTTGCCCAGTACGAGCTCCTTCTCTCTGTACATGCCCAGTACGAGCCCCTTTTCTCTGCACTAACCCAGGAGGAGCCGCTCCTCTTTGCACTAACCCAGTTCAAGCTCTTTCTCTCTGTACTAGCCAGGTACGAGCCCTTTCTCTCTGTACTTGCCCAGTACGAGCTCCTTCTCTCTGTACTTGCCCAGTACGAGCTCCTTCTCTCTGTACTTGCCCAGTACGAGCTCCTTCTCTCTGTACTAACCCAGTACGAGCCCCTTCTCGCTGTACTAGCCCAGTACAAGCCCCTTCTCTCTGTACTAGCTCAGTACGAGTCCCTTCTCTCTGTACTCGCCCAGTACGAGCCCCTTCTCTCTGCACTAACCCACTAGGAGCCCCTTCTCTCTGCACTAGCCCAGGAGGAGCTCCTCCTCTCTGTACTAGCACAGTACGAGCCCCTTTTCTCTGCATTAGCCCAGAATGAGCCCCTTTTCGCTGCATTAGCCTAGTACGAGGCCCTTCTCTCTGTACTTGCCCAGTACGGGTTCCTTCTCTCTGTACTTGCCCAGTTCGGGCTCCTTCTCTCTGTACTTCTCCAGTTCGGGCTCCTTCTCTCTGTACTTGCCCAGTACAGGATCCTTCTCTCTGTACTTGCCCGGTACGGGCTCCTTCACTCTGTACTAGCCCAGTACAAGCCCCTCCTCTCTGTACTAGCCCAGTACAAGCTCCTTCTCTCTGTATTAGTCCAGTACGAGCTCCTTCTCTATGTACTAGCCTAGTACGAGCCCCTTCTCTCTGTACTAACCTAGTACAAGCCCCTACTCTCTGTACTAACCCAGTATAAGCTCCTTTCTCTGTACTACCCAAGTACGAGTCCCTTCGCTCTGTACTAACCAATACGAGTCCCTTCTCTCTGTACTTGCCCATTACGAGCTCCTTCTCTCTGTACTCCCCCAGTACGAGCCCCTTTTCTCTGTAATAGCCCCGTATGAGATCCTTCTCTCTGCACTTGCACAGTACGAGCCCCTTTTCTCTGCACTAGCACAGTACGAGCCCCTTTTCTCTGCACTTGCCCAGTACAAGCTCCTTCTCTCTGTACTTGCACAGTGCGGACTCCTCCTCTCTGTACTAGCCCAATATGAGCTCCTTCTCTCTGTACTAACCCAGTACCAGCCCCTTCTCTCTGTACTAACCCAGTACGAGCTCCTTCTCTCTGCACTAGCCCAGTACAATCTCCTTCTCTCTGCACTAGCCCCGTACAAGCTCCTTCACTCTGTACTAACCCAGTAGGAGCTCCTTCTCTCTGTAGGAACCAAGTACGAGTCCCTTCTCTCTGTACTTGCCCAGTACGAGCTCCTTCTCTCTGTACATGCCCAGTACGAGCCCCTTTTCTCTGCACTAACCCAGGAGGAGCCGCTCCTCTTTGCACTAACCCAGTTCAAGCTCTTTCTCTCTGTACTAGCCAGGTACGAGCCCTTTCTCTCTGTACTTGCCCAGTACGAGCTCCTTCTCTCTGTACTTGCCCAGTACGAGCTCCTTCTCTCTGTACTTGCCCAGTACGAGCTCCTTCTCTCTGTACTAGCCCAGTACGAGGTCCTTCTCTCTGTACTTGCTCAGTACGAGCTCCTACTCTCTCTGTACTTGCCCAGTACGAGCACCTTCACTCTGCACTTGCTCAGTACGAGCTCCTTCTCTCTGAACTAACCATGTACGAGTCCCTTCTCTCTGTACTTGCCCAGTACGAGCTCCTTCTCTCTGTACTTGCCCAGTACGAGCTCCTTCTCTCTGTACTAACCAAGCACGAGTCCCTTCTCTCTGTACTCGCCCAGGACGATCCCCTCCGCTCTGCACTAGCCCAGTACGAGCACCTTCACTCTGCACTTGCTCAGTACGAGCTCCTTCTCTCTGAACTAACCATGTACGAGTCCCTTCTCTCTGTACTTGCCCAGTACGAGCTCCTTCTCTCTGTACTTGCCCAGTACGAGCTCCTTCTCTCTGTACTAACCAAGCACGAGTCCCTTCTCTCTGTACTCGCCCAAAACGATCCCCTCGCTCTGCACTAGCCCAGTACGAGCCCCTTCTCTCTGTACTCGCCCAGTACGAGCTCCTTCTCTCTGTACTAACCATGTACGAGTCCCTTCTCTCTGTACTTGCCCAGTACGAGCTCTTTCTCTCTGTACTTGCCTAGTACGAGCTCCTTCTCTCTGTACTAACCAAGTACGAGTCCCTTCTCTTTGTACACGCCCAGTACGAGCCCCTTCTCTTTGCACTTGCCCAGTACGGGCTCCTTCTCTCTGTACTTGCCCAGTACGGGCTCCTTCTCTCTGTACTTGCCCAGTACGAGCTCCTTCTCTCTGTACTTGCCCAGTACGAGCTCCTTCTCTCTGTACTTGCCCAGTACGAGCTCCTTCTCTCTGTACTAACCAAGCACGAGACCCTTCTCTCTGTACTCGCCCAAGACGATCCCCTCCGCTCTGCACTAGCCCAGTACGAGCCCCTTCTCTCTGTACTCACCCAGTACGAGCTCCTTCTCTCTGTACTAACCATGTACGAGTCCCTTCTCTCTGTACTTGCCCAGTACGAGCTCTTTCTCTCTGTACTTGCCTAGTACGAGCTCCTTCTCTCTGTACTAACCAAGTACGAGTCCCTTCTCTCTGCACTAACCCACTAGGAGCCCCTTCTTTCTGCACTAGCCCAGGAGGAGCTCCTCCTCTCTGTACTAGCACAGTATGAGCCCCTTTTCTCTGCATTAGCCCAGAATGAGCCCCTTTTCGCTGCATTAGCCTAGTACGAGCCCCTTCTCTCTGTACTTGCCCAGTACGGCTTCCTTCTCTCTGTACTTGCCCAGTTCGGGCTCCTTCTCTCTGTACTTGCCCAGTACGGGCTCCTTCTCTCTGTACTTGCCCAGTACTGGCTCCTTCTCTCGGTACTTGCGCAGTACGGGCTCCTTCACTCTGTACTAGCCCAGTACGAGCCCCTTCTCTCTGTACTAACCCAGTACAAGCTCCTTCTCTCTGTATTAGTCCAGTACGAGCTCCTTCTCTATGTACTAGCCTAGTACGAGCCCCTTCTCTCTGTACTAACCTAGTACAAGCCCCTTCTCTCTGTACTAACCCAGTACGAGCCCCTTCTCGTTGTACTAGCCCAGTACAAGCCCCTTCTCTCTGTACTAGCTCAGTACGAGCCTCTTCTCTCTGCACTAGCCCAGTACGAGCCATTTCTCTCTGTACTAACCCAGTACCAGCCCCTTCTCTCTGTACTAACCCAGTACCAGCCCCTTCTCTCTGTACTAACCCATTACGAGTGCCTTCTCTCGGTATTAAGCCAATACGAGCATATTTTCTATGCACTAGCCCAGTACGAGCTCCTTCTCTTTGTAATAGCCCAGTAACAGCCCCTTCTCTCTGTACTAACCCAGTACCAGCGCCTTCTCTCTTTACCAACCCAGTACCAGCCCCTTCTCTCTGTACTAACCCAGTACGAGCTCCTTCTCTCTGTTTTTCTCCAGTACGAGCCCATTTTCTATGCACTAGCCCAGTACGAGCTCCTTCTCTCTGTACTAGCCCAGTACAATCTCCTTCTCTCTGCACTAAACAAGTACGAGCTCCTTCTCTCTGTATTCGCCCAGCAAGAGACCCATTTCTCTGTACTAGCCCAGTACGAGCTCCTTCTCTCTGTACTAACCAAGTACGAGCTCCTTCTCTCTTTACTCGCTCAGTATGAGCCCCTTTTCTCTGTACTAGCCCAGTATGAGCTCCTTCTCTCTGCACTAGCACAGTAGCAGCCCCTTTTCTCTGCATTAGCCCAATACGAGCCCCTTCTCTCTGTACTAACCCAGTTCCAGCCCCTTCTCTCTGTACTAACCCAGTACCAGCCCCTTCTCTCTGTACTAACCCAGTACGAGCTCCTTCTCTCTGTACTAACCCAGTACGAGCTCCTTCTCTCTGTTTTTGTCCAGTACTAGCCCCTTTTCTATGCACTAGCCCAGTACGAGCTCCTTCTCTCTGTACTTGCCCAGTAGGAGCTCCTTCACTCTGTACTTGCCCAGTACGAGCTCCTTCTCTATATACTAACTAAGTACGAGTCCCTTCTCTCTGTACTCGCTCAGTACGAGCCCCTTTTCTCTGCACTAGCCCAGGAAGAGCCCCTCCTCTTTGCACTAACCCAGTACGAGCTCATTCTCTCTGTATTCGCCCAGTACGAGCCCCTTATCTCTGCACTAGCCCACTAGGAGCCGCTTCTCGCTGCACTAGCCCAGGAGGAGCTTCTCCTCTCTGTACTAGCACATTACGAGTCCCTTTTCTCTGCATTAGCCGACAATGAGCCCCTTTTCGCTGCATTAGCCAAGAACGAGCCGTTTCTCTCTGTACTTGCCCAGTACGAGCTCCTTCTCTCTGTACTTGCCCAGTATGGGCTCCTTCTCTCTAACTTGCCCAGTACGAGCTCCTTCTCTCTTTACTCGCCCAGTACGAGCCCCTCTTCTCTGCACTAGCCCAGGAGGAGCCCCTCCGCTTTGCACTAACCCAGTATAAGTTCTTTCTCTCTGTACTAGCTCAGTACGAGCCCCTTCTCTCTGTACTTGCCCAGTACGAGCTCCTTCTCTCTGTACTAGTCCAATACGAGCCCCTTCTCTCTGTACTAACCCAGTACGAGCTCCTTCTCTCTGTAGTAACCAAGTACGAGTCCCTTCTCTCTGTACTTGCCCAGTACGAGCTCCTTGTCTCTGTACTTGCCCAGTACGAGCTCCTTCTCTCTGTACTAAACAAGTACGAGTCCCTTCTCTCTGTACTCGCCCTGTACGAGCCCCTTTTCTCTGCACTAGCCCTGGAGGAGCCCCTCCTCTCTGCACTAGCCCAGGAGGAGCCCCTCCTCTTTGCACTAACCCAGTACAAGCTCTTTCTCTCTGTACTAGCCCAGTACGAGCCCCTTCTCTCTGTACTTGCCCTGCATGAGCTTCTTCTCTCTGTACTAACCATGTACGAGTCCCTTCTCTCTGTACTTGCCCAGTACGATCTCCTTCTCTCTGTCCTTGCTCAGTACGAGCTCCTACTCTCTCTGTACTTGCCCAGTACGAGCTCCTTCACTCTGCACTTGCCCAGTACGAGCTCCTTCTCTCTGAACTAACCATGTACGAGTCCCTTCTCTCTGTACTTGCCCAGTACGAGCTCCTTCTCTCTGTATTGCCCAGTACGAGCTCCTTCTCTCTGTACTAACCAAGCACGAGTCCCTTCTCTCTGTACTCGCCCAGGACGATCCCCTCCGCTCTGCACTAGCCCAGTACGAGCCCCTTCTCTCTGTACTCGCCCAGTACGAGCTCCTTCTCTCTGTACTAACCATGTACGAGTCCCTTCTCTCTGTACTTGCCCAGTACGAGCTCTTTCTCTCTGTACTTGCCTAGTACGAGCTCCTTCTCTCTGTACTAACCAAGTACGAGTCCCTTCTCTCTGTACTCGCCCAGTACGAGCCCCTTCTCTCTGCACTAACCCACTAGGAGCCCCTTCTCTCTGCACTAGCCCAGGAGGAGCTCCTCCTCTCTGTACTAGCACAGTACGAGTCCCTTTTCTCTGCATTAGCCCAGAATGAGCCCCTTTTCGCTGCATTAGCCTAGTACGAGCCCCTTCTCTCTGTACTTGCCCAGTACGGGTTCCTTCTCTCTGTACTTGCCCAGTTCGGGCTCCTTCTCTCTGTACTTGCCCAGTACGGGCTCCTTCACTCTGTACTAGCCCAGTACGAGCCCCTTCTCTCTGTACTAGCCCAGTACAAGCTCCTTCTCTCTGTATTAGTCCAGTACGAGCTCCTTCTCTATGTACTAGCCTAGTACGAGCCCCTTCTCTCTGTACTAACCTAGTACAAGCCCCTTCTCTCTGTACTAACCCAGTACGAGCCCCTTCTCGCTGTACTAGCCCAGTACAAGCCCCTTCTCTCTGTACTAGCTCAGTACGATCCCCTTCTCTCTGTACTAGCCCAGTACGAGCCATTTCTCTCTGTACTAACCCAGTACCAGCCCCTTCTCTCTGTACTAACCCAGTACCAGCCCCTTCTCTCTGTACTAACCCATTACGTGTGCCTTCTCTCGGTATTAAGCCAATACGAGCATATTTTCTATGCACTAGCCCAGTACGAGCTCCTTCTCTTTGTAATAGCCCAGTAACAGCCCCTTCTCTCTGTACTAACCCAGTACCAGCCCCTTCTCTCTTTACTAACCCAGTACAAGCCCCTTCTCTCTGTACTAACCCAGTACGAGCTCCTTCTCTCTGTTTTTCTCCAGTAGGAGCCCATTTTCTATGCACTAGCCCAGTACGAGCTCCTTCTCTCTGTACTAGCCCAGTACAATCTCCTTCTCTCGGCACTAACCTAGTATGAGCTCCTTCTCTCTGCACTAGACAAGTACGAGCTCCTTTTCTCTGTACTAGCCCAGTATGAGCTCCTTCTCTCTGCACTAGCACAGTAGCAGCCCCTTTTCTCTGCATTAGCCCAGTACGAGCCCCTTTTCTCTGTACTTGTCCAGTACGAGCTCCTTCTCTCTGTATTCGCCCAGCAAGAGACCCATTTCTCTGTACTAGCCCAGTACGAGCTCCTTCTCTCTGTACTAACCAAGTACGAGCTCCTTCTCTCTGTACTCGCTCAGTATGAGCCCCTTTTCTCTGTACTAGCCCAGTATGAGCTCCATCTCTCTGCACTAGCACAGTAGCAGCCCCTTTTCTCTGCATTAGCCCAGTATGAGCCCCTTTTCTCTGTACTTGTCCAGTACGCGCTCCTTCTCTCTGTAATTGCCCAGTACGAGCTCCTTCTCTCTGTACTAACCATGTACGAGTCCCTTCTCTCTGTACTTGCCCAGTACGAGCTCTTTCTCTCTGTACTTGCCTAGTACGAGCTCCTTCTCTCTGTACTAACCAAGTACGAGTCCCTTCTCTCTGTACTCGCCCAGTACGAGCCCCTTCTCTCAGCACTAACCCACTAGGAGCCCCTTCTCTCTGCACTAGCCCAGGAGGAGCTCCTCCTCTCTGTACTAGCACAGTATGAGCCCCTTTTCTCTGCATTAGCCCAGAATGAGCCCCTTTTCGCTGCATTAGCCTAGTACGAGCCCCTTCTCTCTGTACTTGCCCAGTACGGGTTCCTTCTCTCTGCACTTGCCCAGTTCGGGCTCCTTCTCTCTGTACTTGCCCAGTTCGGGCTCCTTCTCTCTGTACTTGCCCAGTACGGGCTCCTTCTCTCTGTACTTGCACAGTACGGGCTCCTTCACTCTGTACTAGCCCAGTACGAGCCCCTTCTCTCTGTACTAGCCCAGTACAAGCTCCTTCTCTCTGTATTAGTCCAGTACGAGCTCCTTCTCTATGTACTTGCCCAGTACGAGCTCCTTCTCTCTGTACTAACCAAGTACGAGTCCCTTCTCTCTGTTCTTGCCCAGTACGAGCTCCTTCTCTCTGTACTAACCAAGTACGAGTCCCTTCTCTCTGTACTCGCCCAGTACGAGCCCCTTTTCTCTGCATTAGCACAGAACAAACTCCTTCTCTCTGTACTAGTCCAGTACGAGCTCCTTCTCTCTGTACTAACCCAGTATGAGCTCCTTTCTCTGTACTACCCAAGTACGATTCCCTTCGCTCTGTACTAACCAATACGAGTCTCTTCTCTCTGTACTTGCCCATTACGAGCTCCTTCTCTCTGTACTGACCAAGTACGAGCTCCTTCTCTGTGTACTTGCCCAGTACGAGCTCCTTCTCTCTGTGCTAAGCAAGTAGGAGCTCCTTCTCTGTGTACTTGCCCAGTACGAGCTCCTTCTCTCTGTACTCCCCCAGTACGAGCCCCTTTTCTCTGTAATAGCCCCGTATGAGATCCTTCTCTCTGCACTTGCACAGTACGAGCCCCTTTTCTCTGCACTAGCACAGTACGAGCCCCTTTTCTCTGCGCTTGCCCAGTACAAGCTCTTTCTCTCTGTACTTGCCTAGTACGAGCTCCTTCTCTCTGTACTAACCAAGTACGAGTCCCTTCTCTCTGTACTCGCCCAGTACGAGCCCCTTCTCTCTGCACTAACCAACTAGGAGCCCCTTCTCTCTGCACTAGCCCAGGAGGAGCTCCTCCTCTCTGTACTAGCACAGTACGATCCCCTTTTCTCTGCATTAGCCCAGAATGAGCCCCTTTTCGCTGCATTAGCCTAGTACGAGCCCCTTCTCTCTGTACTTGCCCAGTACAGGTTCCTTCTCTCTGTACTTGCCCAGTTCGGGCTCCTTCTCTCTGTACTTGCCCAGTTCGGGCTCCTTCTCTCTGTACTTGCCCAGTACGGGCTCCTTCTCTCTGTACTTGCGCAGTACGGGCTCCTTCACTCTGTGCTAGCCCAGTACGAGCCCCTTCTCTCTGTACTAGCCCAGTACAAGCTCCTTCTCTCTGTATTAGTCCAGTACGAGCTCCTTCTCGATGTACTTGCCCAGTACGAGCTCCTTCTCTCTGTACTAACCAAGTACGAGTCCCTTCTCTCTGTACTCGCCCAGTACGAGCCCCTCTTCTCTGCACTAGCCCAGGAGGAGCCCCTCCGCTTTGCACTAACCCAGTATAAGTTCTTTCTCTCTGTACTAGCTCAGTACGATCCCCTTCTCTCTGTACTTGCCCAGTACGAGCTCCTTCTCTCTGTACTAGTCCAATACTAGCCCCTTCTCTCTGTACTAACCCAGTGCAAGCTCCTTCTCTCTGTAGTAACCAAGTACGAGTCCCTTCTCTCTGTACTTGCCCAGTACGAGCTCCTTGTCTCTGTACTTGCCCAGTACGAGCTCCTTCTCTCTGTACTAAACAAGTACGAGTCCCTTCTCTCTGTACTCGCCCTGGACGAGCCCCTTTTCTCTGCACTAGGCCTGGAGGAGCCCCTCCTCTTTGCACTAACCCAGTACAAGCTCTTTCTCTCTGTACTAGCCCAGTACGAGCCCCTTCTCTCTGTACTTGCCCAGTACGAGCTCTTTCTCTCTGTTCTTGCCCAGTACGAGCTCCTTCTCTCTGTACTAACCAAGTACGAGTCCCTTCTCTCTGTACTCGCCCAGTACGAGCCCCTTTTCTCTGCATTAGCACAGAACAACCTCCTTCTCTCTGTACTAGTCCAGTACGAGCTCCTTCTCTCTGTACTAACCCAGTATGAGCTCCTTTCTCTGTACTACCCAAGTACGAGTCCCTTCGCTCTGTACTAACCAATACGAGTCCCTTCTCTCTGTACTTGCCCAGTACGAGCTCCTTCTCTCTGTGCTAAGCAAGTAGGAGCTCCTTCTCTGTGTACTTGCACAGTGCGGACTCCTCCTCTCTGTACTAGCCCAATATGAGCTCCTTCTCTCTGTACTAAACCAGTACCAGCCCCTTCTCTCTGTACTAACCCAGTACGAGCTCCTTCTCTCTGCACTAGCCCAGTACAATCTCCTTCTCTCTGCACTAGCCCAGTACAAGCTCCTTCTCTCTGTACTAACCCAGTAGGAGCTCCTTCTCTCTGTAGGAACCAAGTACGAGTCCCTTCTCTCTGTACTTGCCCAGTACGAGCTCCTTCTCTCTGTACATGCCTAGTACGAGCCCCTTTTCTCTGCACTAACCCAGGAGGAGCCTCTCCTCTTTGCACTAACCCAGTTCAAGCTCTTTCTCTCTGTACTAGCCAGGTACGAGCCTTTTCTCTCTGTACTTGCCCAGTACGAGCTCCTTCTCTCTGTACTTGCCCAGTACGAGCTCCTTCTCTCTGTACTTGCCCAGTACGAGCTCCTTCTCTCTGTACTCCCCCAATACGAGCCCCTTTTCTCTGTAATAGCCCCGTATGAGATCCTTCTCTCTGCACTTGCACAGTACGAGCCCCTTTTCTCTGCACTAGCACAGTACGAGCCCCTTTTCTCTGCACTTGCCCAGTACAAGCTCCTTCTCTCTGTACTTGCACAGTGCGGACTCCTCCTCTCTGTACTAGCCCAATATGAGCTCCTTCTCTCTGTACTAAACCAGTACCAGCCCATTCTCTCTGTACTAACCCAGTACGAGCTCCTTCTCTCTGCACTAGCCCAGTACAATCTCCTTCTCTCTGCACTAGCCCAGTACAAGCTCCTTCTCTCTGCACTAGCCCAGTAGGAGCTCCTTCTCTCTGTAGGAACCAAGTACGAGTCCCTTCTCTCTGTACTTGCCCAGTACGAGCTCCTTCTCTCTGTACATGCCCAGTACGAGCCCCTTTTCTCTGCACTAACCCAGGAGGAGCCTCTCCTCTTTGCACTAACCCAGTTCAAGCTCTTTCTCTCTGTACTAGCCAGGTACGAGCCCTTTCTCTCTGTACTTGCCCAGTACGAGCTCCTTCTCTCTGTACTTGCCCAGTACGAGCTCCTTCTCTCTGTACTTGCCCAGTACGAGCTCCTTCTCTCTGTACTCACCCAGTACGAGCCCCTTTTCTCTGTAATAGCCCCGTATGAGATCCTTCTCTCTGCACTTGCACAGTACGAGCCCCTTTTCTCTGCACTAGCACAGTACGAGCCCCTTTTCACTGCACTTGCCCAGTACAAGCTCCTTCTCTCTGTACTTGCACAGTGCGGACTCCTCCTCTCTGTACTAGCCCAATATGAGCTCCTTCTCTCTGTACTAACCCAGTACCAGCCCCTTCTCTCTGTACTAACCCAGTACGAGCTCCTTCTCTCTGCACTAGCCCAGTACAATCTCCTTCTCTCTGCACTAGCCCCGTACAAGCTCCTTCTCTCTGTACTAACCCAGTAGGAGCTCCTTCTCTCTGTAGGAACCAAGTACGAGTCCCTTCTCTCTGTATTGCCCAGTACGAGCTCCTTCTCTCTGTACTAACCAAGCACGAGTCCCTTCTCTCTGTACTCGCCCAGGACGATCCCCTCCGCTCTGCACTAGCCCAGTACGAGCCCCTTCTCTCTGTACTCGCCCAGTACGAGCTCCTTCTCTCTGTACTAACCATGTACGAGTCCCTTCTCTCTGTACTTGCCCAGTACGAGCTCTTTCTCTCTGTACTTGCCTAGTACGAGCTCCTTCTCTCTGTACTAACCAAGTACGAGTCCCTTCTCTCTGTACTCGCCCAGTACGAGCCCCTTCTCTCTGCACTAACCCACTAGGAGCCCCTTCTCTCTGCACTAGCCCAGGAGGAGCTCCTCCTCTCTGTACTAGCACAGTACGAGTCCCTTTTCTCTGCATTAGCCCAGAATGAGCCCCTTTTCGCTGCATTAGCCTAGTACGAGCCCCTTCTCTCTGTACTTGCCCAGTACGGGTTCCTTCTCTCTGTACTTGCCCAGTTCGGGCTCCTTCTCTCTGTACTTGCCCAGTACGGGCTCCTTCACTCTGTACTAGCCCAGTACGAGCCCCTTCTCTCTGTACTAGCCCAGTACGAGCTCCTTCTCTCTGTACTTGCCCAGTACGAGCTCCTTCTCTCTGTACTTGCCCAGTACGAGCTCCTTCTCTCTGCACTAGCCCAGTACAATCTCCTTCTCTCTGCACTAGCCCAGTACAAGCTCCTTCTCTCTGCACTAGCCCAGTAGGAGCTCCTTCTCTCTGTAGGAACCAAGTACGAGTCCCTTCTCTCTGTACTTGCCCAGTACGAGCTCCTTCTCTCTGTACATGCCCAGTACGAGCCCCTTTTCTCTGCACTAACCCAGGAGGAGCCTCTCCTCTTTGCACTAACCCAGTTCAAGCTCTTTCTCTCTGTACTAGCCAGGTACGAGCCCTTTCTCTCTGTACTTGCCCAGTACGAGCTCCTTCTCTCTGTACTTGCCCAGTACGAGCTCCTTCTCTCTGTACTTGCCCAGTACGAGCTCCTTCTCTCTGTACTTGCCCAGTACGAGCTCCTTCTCTCTGTACTTGCTCAGTACGAGCTCCTACTCTCTCTGTACTTGCCCAGTACGAGCTCCTTCTCTCTGTACTTGCCCAGTACGAGCTCCTTCACTCTGCACTTGCTCAGTACGAGCTCCTTCTCTCTGAACTAACCATGTAGGAGTCCCTTCTCTCTGTACTTGCCCAGTACGAGCTCCTTCTCTCTGTACTTGCCTAGTACGAGCTCCTTCTCTCTGTACTAACCATGTACGAGTCCCTTCTCTCTGTACTCGCCCAGTACGAGCCCCTTCTCTCTGCACTAACCCACTAGGAGCCCCTTCTCTCTGCACTAGCCCAGGAGGAGCTCCTCCTCTCTGTACTAGCACAGTACGAGCCCCTTTTGTCTGCATTAGCCCAGAATGAGCCCCTTTTCGCTGCATTAGCCTAGTACGAGCCCCTTCTCTCTGTACTTGCCCAGTACGGGTTCCTTCTCTCTGTACTTGCCCAGTTCGGGCTCCTTCTCTCTGTACTTGCCCAGTTCGGGCTCCTTCTCTCTGTACTTGCCCAGTTCGGGCTCCTTCTCTCTGTACTTGCCCAGTACGGGCTCCTTCTCTCTGTACTTGCGCAGTACGGGCTCCTTCACTCTGTACTAGCCCAGTACGAGCCCCTTCTCTCTGTACTAGCCCAGTACAAGCTCCTTCTCTCTGTATTAGTCCAGTACGAGCTCCTTCTCTATGTACTTGCCCAGTACGAGCTCCTTCTCTCTGTACTAACCAAGTACGAGTCCCTTCTCTCTGTACTCGCCCTGGACGAGCCCCTTTTCTCTGCACTAGCCCTGGAGTAGCCCCTCCTCTTTGCAGTAACCCAGTATAAGTTCTTTCTCTCTGTACTAGCTCAGTACGAGCCCCTTCTCTCTGTACTTGCCCAGTACGAGCTCCTTCTCTCTGTACTAGTCCAATACGAGCCCCTTCTCTCTGTACTAACCCAGTACGAGCACCTTCTCTCTGTAGTAACCAAGTACGAGTCCCTTCTCTCTGTACTTGCCCAGTACGAGCTCCTTGTCTCTGTACTTGCCAAGTACGAGCTCCTTCTCTCTGTACTAAACAAGTACGAGTCCCTTCTCTCCGTACTCGCGCTGTACGAGCCCCTTTTCTCTGCACTAGCCCTGGAGGAGCCCCTCCTCTCTGCACTAGCCCAGGAGGTGTCCCTCCTCTTTGCACTAACCCAGTACAAGCTCTTTCTCTCTGTACTAGCCCAGTACGAGCCCATTCTCGCTGTACTTGCCCAGTATGAGCTTCTTCACTCTGTACTAACCATGTACGAGTCCCTTCTCTCTGTACTTGCCCAGTACGAGCTCTTTCTCTCTGTTCTTGCCCAGTACAAGCTCCTTCTCTCTGTACTAACCAAGTACGAGTCCCTTCTCTCTGTACTCGCCCAGTACGAGCCCCTTTTCTCTGCATTAGCACAGAACAACCTCCTTCTCTCTATACTAGTCCAGTAGGAGCTCCTTCTCTCTGTACTAACCCAGTATGAGCTCCTTTCTCTGTACTACCCAAGTACGAGTCCCTTCGCTCTGTACTAACCAATACGAGTCCCTTCTCTCTGTACTTGCCCATTACGAGCTCCTTCTCTCTGTACTTGCCCAGTACGAGCTCCTTCTCTCTGTACTTGCCCAGTACGAGCTCCTTCTCTCTGTACTTGCCCAGTACGAGATCCTTCTCTCTGTACTTGCTCAGTACGAGCTCCTACTCTCTCTGTACTTGCCCAATACCAGCTCCTTCACTCTGCACTTGCTCAGTACGAGCTCCTTCTCTCTGAACTAACCATGTACGAGTCCCTTCTCTCTGTACTTGCCCAGTATGAGCTCTTGCTCTCTGTACTTGCCTAGTACGAGCTCCTTCTCTCTGTACTAACCAAGTACGAGTCCCTTCTCTCTGTACTCGCCCAGTACGAGCCCCTTCTCTCTGCACTAACCCACTAGGAGCCCCTTCTCTCTGCACTAGACCAGGAGGAGCTCCTCCTCTCTGTACTAGCACAGTACGAGCCTCTTTTCTCTGCTTTAGCCCAGAATGAGCCCCTTTTCGCTGCATTAGCCTAGTACGAGCCCCTTCTCTCTGTACTTGCCCAGTACGGGATCCTTCTCTCTGTACTTGCCCAGTTCGGGCTCCTTCTCTCTGTACTTCTCCAGTTCGGGCTCCTTCTCTCTGTACTTGCCCAGTACGGGCTCCTTCTCTCTGTACTTGCCCAGTACGGGCTCCTTCACTCTGTACTAGCCCAGTACGAGCCCCTTCTCTCTGTACTAGCCCAGTACAAGCTCCTTCTCTCTGTATTAGTCCAGTACGAGCTCCTTCTCTATGTACTAGCCTAGTACGAGCCCCTTCTCTCTGTACTAACCTAGTACAAGCCCCTTCTCTCTGTACTAACCCAGTACGAGCCCCTTCTCACTGTACTAGCCCAGTACAAGCCCCTTCTCTCTTTACTAATCCAGTACCAGCCCCTTCTCTCTGTACTAACCCATTACGAGTGCCTTCTCTCGGTATTAAGCCAATACGAGCATATTTTCTATGCACTAGCCCAGTACGAGCTCCTCCTCTTTGTAATAGCCCAGTAACAGCCCCTTCTCTCTGTACTAACCCAGTACCAGCCCCTTCTCTCTTTACTAACCCAGTACCAGCCCCTTCTCTCTGTACTAACCCAGTACAATCTCCTTCTCTCTGCACTAACCTAGTATGAGCTCCTTCTCTCTGTACTAGCCCAGTATGAGCTCCTTCTCTCTGCATTAGCACAGTACGAGCCCCTTCTCTCTGTACTAACCCAGTTCCAGCCCCTTCTCTCTGTACTAACCCAGTACCAGCCCCTTCTCTCTGTACTAACCCAGTACGAGCTCCTTCTCTCTGTTTTTGTCCAGTACGAGCCCCTTTTCTATGCACTAGCCCAGTACGAGCTCCTTCTCTCTGTACTTGCCCAGTACGAGCTCCTTCACACTGTACTTGCCCAGTACGAGCTCCTTCTCTATGTACTAAGTACGAGTCCCTTCTCTCTGTACTCGCTCAGTACGAGCCCCTTTTCTCTGCACTAGCCCAGGAGGAGCCCCTCCTCTTTGCACTAACCCAGTACGAGCTCATTCTCTCTGTATTCGCCCAGTACGAGCCCCTTATCTCTGCACTAGCCCACTAGGAGCCACTTCTCTCTGCACTAGCCCAGGAGGAGCTTCTCCTCTCTGTACTAGCACATTACGAGTCCCTTTTCTCTGCATTAGCCGACAATGAGCCCCTTTTCGCTGCATTAGCCAAGAACGAGCCGCTTCTCTCTGTACTTGCCCAGTATGGGCTCCTTCTCTCTGTACTTGCCCAGTACGAGCTCCTTCTCTCTGTACTTGCCCAGTATGGGCTCCTTCTCTCTGTACTTGCCCAGTACGAGCTACTTCTCTCTTTACTCGCCCAGTACGAGCCCCTCTTCTCTGCACTAGCCCAGGAGGAGCCCCTCCGCTTTGCACTAACCCAGTATAAGTTCTTTCTCTCTGTACTAGCTCAGTACGAGCCCCTTCTCTCTGTACTTGCCCAGTACGAGCTCCTTCTCTCTGTACTAGTCCAATACGAGCCCCTTCTCTCTGTACTAACCCAGTACGAGCTCCTTCTCTCTGTAGTAACCAAGTACGAGTCCCTTCTCTCTGTACTTGCCCAGTACGAGCTCCTTGTCTCTGTACTTGCCCAGTACGAGCTCCTTCTCTCTGTACTAAACAAGTACGAGTCCCTTCTCTCTGTACTCGCCCTGTACGAGCCCCTTTTCTCTGCACTAGCCCTGGAGGAGCCCCTCCTCTCTGCACTAGCCCAGGAGGAGACCCTCCTCTTTGCACTAACCCAGTACAAGCTCTTTCTCTCTGTACTAGCCCAGTTCGAGCCCCTTCTCTCTGTACTTGCCCAGTATGAGCTTCTTCTCTCTGTACTAACCATGTACGAGTCCCTTCTCTCTGTACTTGCCCAGTACGAGCTCTTTCTCTCTGTTCTTGCCCAGTACGAGCTCCTTCTCTCTGTACTAACCAAGTACGAGTCCCTTCTCTCTGTACTCGCCCAGTACGAGCCCCTTTTCTCTGCATTTGCACAGAACAACCTCCTTCTCTCTGTACTCACCCAGTACGAGCCCCTTTTCTCTGTAATAGCCCCGTATGAGATCCTTCTCTCTGCACTTGCACAGTACGAGCCCCTTTTCTCTGCACTAGCACAGTACGAGCCCCTTTTCTCTGCACTTGCCCAGTACAAGCTTCTTCTCTCTGTACTTGCACAGTGCGGACTCCACCTCTCTGTACTAGCCCAATATGAGCTCCGTCTCTCTGTACTAACCCAGTACCAGCCCCTTCTCCCTGTACTAACCCAGTACGAGCTCCTTCTCTCTGCACTAGCCCAGTACAATCTCCTTCTCTCTGCACTAGCCCAGTACAAGCTCCTTCTCTCTGCACTAGCCCAGTACAAGCTCCTTCTCTCTGTACTAACCCAGTAGGAGATCCTTCTCTCTGTAGGAACCAAGTACGAGTCCCTTCTCTCTGTACTTGCCCATTACGAGCTCCTTCTCTCTGTACATGCCCAGTACGAGCCCCTTTTCTCTGCACTAACCCAGGAGGAGCCGCTCCTCTTTGCACTAACCCAGTTCAAGCTCTTTCTCTCTGTACTAGCCAGGTACAAGCCCTTTCCCTATGTACTTGCCCAGTACGAGCTCCTTCTCTCTGTACTTGCCCAGTACGAGCTCCTTCTCTCTGTACTTGCCCAGTACGAGATCCTTCTCTCTGTACTTGCTCAGTACGAGCTCCTACTCTCTCTGTACTTGCCCAGTACGAGCTCCTTCACTCTGCACTTGCTCAGTACGAGCTCCTTCTCTCTGAACTAACCATGTAGGAGTCCCTTCTCTCTGTACTTGCCCAGTACGAGCTCCTTCTCTCTGTACTTGCCCAGTACGAGCTCCTTCTCTCTGTACTAACCAAGCACGAGTCCCTTCTCTCTGTACTCGCCCAGCACGATCCCCTCCACTCTGCACTAGCCCAGTACGAGCCCCTTCTCTCTGTACTCGCCCAGTACGAGCTCCTTCTCTCTGTACTACCCATGTACGAGTCCCTTCTCTCTGTACTTGCCCAGTACGAGCTCCTTCTCTCTGCACTTGCCCAGTACGAGCTCCTTCTCTCTGTACTAACCATGTACGAGTCCCTTCTCTCTGTACTTGCCCAGTTCGGGCTCCTTCTCTCTGTACTTCTCCAGTTCGGGCTCCTTCTCTCTGTACTTGCCTAGTACGGGCTCCTTCTCTCTGTACTTGCCCAGTACGGGCTCCTTCACTCTGTACTAGCCCAGTACGAGCCCCTTCTCTCTGTACTAGCCCAGTAGAAGCTCCTTCTCTCTGTATTAGTCCAGTACGAGCTCCTTCTCTATGTACTAGCCTAGTACGAGCCCCTTCTCTCTGTACTACCCTAGTACGAGCCCCTTCTCGCTGTACTAGCCCAGTACAAGCCCCTTCTCTCTGTACTAGCTCAGTACGAGCCCCTTCTCTCTGTACTAGCCCAGTACGAGCCATTTCTCTCTGTACTAACCCAGTACCAGCCCCTTCTCTCTGTACTAACCCAGTACCAGCCCCTTCTCTCTGTACTAACCCATTACGAGTGCCTTCTCTCAGTATTAAGCCAATACGAGCATATTTTCTATGCACTAGCCCAGTACGAGCTCCTTCTCTTTGTAATAGCCCAGTAACAGCCCCTTCTCTCTGTACTAACCCAGTACCAGCCCCTTCTCTCTTTACTAACCCAGTACCAGCCCCTTCTCTCTGTACTAACCCAGTACGAGCTCCTTCTCTCTGTTTTTCTCCAGTACGAGCCCATTTTCTATGCACTAGCCCAGTACGAGCTCCTTCTCTCTGTACTAGCTCAGTACAATCTCCTTCTCTCTGCACTAACCTAGTATGAGCTCCTTCTCTCTGCACTAAACAAGTACGAGCTCCTTCTCTCTGTACTCGCCCAGCAAGAGCCCCATTTCTCTGTACTAGCCCAGTACGAGCTCCTTCTCTCTGTACTAACCAAGTACGAGCTCCTTCTCTCTGTACTCGCTCAGTATGAGCCCCTTTTCTCTGTACTAGCCCAGTATGAGCTCCTTCTCTCTGCACTAGCACAGTAGCAGCCCCTTTTCTCTGCATTAGCCCAGTACGAGCCCCTTCTCTCTGTACTAACCCAGTTCCAGCCCCTTCTCTCTGTACTAACCCAGTACCAGCCCCTTCTCTCTGTACTAACCCAGTACGAGCTCCTTCTCTCTGTTTTTGTCCAGTACGAGCCCCTTTTCTATGCACTAGCCCAGTACGAGCTCCTTCACTCTGCACTTGCTCAGTACGAGCTCCTTCTCTCTGAACTAACCATGTACGAGTCCCTTCTCTCTGTAGTTGCCCAGTACGAGCTCCTTCTCTCTGTACTTGCCCAGTACGAGCTCCTTCTCTCTGTACTAACCAAGCACGAGTCCCTTCTCTCTGTACTCGCCCAGCACGATCCCCTCCGCTCTGCACTAGCCCAGTACGAGCCCCTTCTCTCTGTACTCGCCCAGTACGAGCTCCTTCTCTCTGTACTAACCATGTACGAGTCCCTTCTCTCTGTACTTGCCCAGTACGAGCTCTTTCTCTCTGTACTTGCCTAGTACGAGCTCCTTCTCTCTGTACTAACCAAGTACGAGTCCCTTCTCTCTGTACTCGCCCAGTACGAGACCCTTCTCTCTGCACTAACCCACTAGGAGCCCCTTCTCTCTGCACTAGCCCAGGAGGAGCTCCTCCTCTCTTTACTAGCACAGTACGAACCCCTTTTCTCTGCATTAGCCCAGAATGAGCCCCTTTTCGCTGCATTAGCCTAGTACGAGCCCCTTCTCTCTGTACTTGCCCAGTACGGGTTCCTTCTCTCTGTACTTGCCCAGTTCGGGCTCCTTCTCTCTGTACTTCTCCAGTTCGGGCTCCTTCTCTCTGTACTTGCCCAGTACGGGCTCCTTCTCTCTGTACTTGCCCAGTACGGGCTCCTTCACTCTGTACTAGCCCAGTACGAGCCCCTTCTCTCTGTACTAGCCCAGTAGAAGCTCCTTCTCTCTGTATTAGTCCAGTACGAGCTCCTTCTCTATGTACTAGCCGCGTACGAGCCCCTTCTCTCTGTACTACCCTAGTACAAGCCCCTTCTCTCTGTACTAACCCAGTACGAGCCCCTTCTCGCTGTACTAGCCCAGTACAAGCCCCTTCTCTCTGTACTAGCTCAGTACGAGCCCCTTCTCTCTGTACTAGCCCAGTACGAGCCATTTCTCTCTGTACTAACCCAGTACCAGCCCCTTCTCTCTGTACTAACCCAGTACCAGCCCCTTCTCTCTGTACTAACCCATTACGAGTGCCTTCTCTCGGTATTAAGCCAATACGAGCATATTTTCTATGCACTAGCCCAGTACGAGCTCCTTCTCTTTGTAATAGCCCAGTAACAGCCCCATCTCTCTGTACTAACCCAGTACCAGCCCCTTCTCTCTTTACTAACCCAGTACCAGCCCCTTCTCTCTGTACTAACCCAGTACGAGCTCCTTCTCTCTGTTTTTCTCCAGTACGAGCCCATTTTCTATGCACTAGCCCAGTACGAGCTCCTTCTCTCTGTACTAGCCCAGTACAATCTCATTCTCTCTGCACTAACCTAGTATGAGCTCCTTCTCTCTGCACTAAACAAGTACGAGCTCCTTCTCTCTGTATTCGCCCAGCAAGAGACCCATTTCTCTGTACTAGCCCAGTACGAGCTCCTTCTCTCTGTACTAACCAAGTACGAGCTCCTTCTCTCTGTACTCGCTCAGTATGAGCCCCTTTTCTCTGTACTAGCCCAGTATGAGCTCCTTCTCTCTGCACTAGCACAGTAGCAGCCCCTTTTCTCTGCATTAGCCCAGTACGAGCCCCTTCTCTCTGTACTAACCCAGTTCCAGCCCCTTCTCTCTGTACTAATCCAGTACCAGCCCCTTCTCTCTGTACTAACCCAGTTCCAGCCCCTTCTCTCTGTACTAACCCAGTACCAGCCCCTTCTCTCTGTACTAACCCAGTACGAGCTCCTTCTCTCTGTTTTTGTCCAGTACGAGCCCCTTTTCTATGCAATAGCCCAGTACGAGCTCCTTCTCTCTGTACTTGCCCAGTACGAGCTCCTTCTCTCTGTACTAACCAAGTACGAGTCCCTTCTCTCTGTACTCGCCCAGTACGAGCCCCTTTTCTCTGCACTAGCCCAGGAGGAGCCCCTCCTCTTTGCACTAACCCAGTACGAGCTCCTTCTCTCTGTACTTGCCCAGTACGAGCTCCTTCACTCTGTACTTGCCCAGTACGAGCTCCTTCTCTATGTACTAACTAAGTACGAGTCCCTTCTCTCTGTACTCGCTCAGTACGAGCCCCTTTTCTCCGCACTAGCCCAGGAGGAGCCCCTCCTCTTTGCACTAACCCAGTACGAGCTCATTCTCTCTGTGTTCGCCCAGTACGAGCCCCTTATCTCTGCACTAGCCCACTAGGAGCCGCTTCTCTCTGCACTAGCCCAGGAGGAGCTTCTCCTATCTGTACTAGCACATTACGAGCCCCTTTTCTCTGCATTAGCCGACAATGAGCCCCTTTTCGCTGCATTAGCCAAGTACGAGCCCCTTCTCTCTGTACTTGCCCAGTATGGGCTCCTTCTCTCTGTACTTGCCCAGTACGAGCTCCTTCTCTCTGTACTTGCCCAGTACGGGCTCCTTCTCTCTCTACTTGCCCAGTACAGCCTCCTTCTCTCTGTACTTGCCCAGTACGAGCTCCTTCTCTCTTTACTCACCCAGTACGAGCCCCTTTTCTCTGCACTAGCCCAGGAGGAGCCCGTCCGCTTTGCACTAACCCAGTATAAGTTCTTTCTCTCTGTACTAGCTCAGTACGAGCCCCTTCTCTCTGTATCTTGCCCAGTACGAGCTCCTTCTCTCTGTACTAGTCCAATACGAGCCCCTTCTCTCTGTACTAACCCAGTACGAGCTCCTTCTCTCTGTAGTAACCAAGTACGAGTCCCTTCTCTCTGTACTTGCCCAGTACGAGCTCCTTGTCTCTGTACTTGCCCAGTACGAGCTCCTTCTCTCTGTACTAAACAAGTACGAGTCCCTTCTCTCTGTACTCGCCCTGTACGAGCCCCTTTTCTCTGCACTAGCCCAGGAGGAGCCCCTCCTCTTTGCACTAACCCAGTACAAACTCTTTCTCTCTGTACTAGCCCAGTACGAGCCCCTTCTCTCTGTACTTGCCCAGTATGAGCTTCTTCTCTCTGTACTAACCATGTACGAGTCCCTTCTCTCTGTACTTGCCCAGTACGAGCTCTTTCTCTCTGTTCTTGCCCAGTGCGAGCTCCTTCTCTCTGTACTAACCAAATACGAGTCCCTTCTCTCTGTACTCACCCAGTACGAGCCCCTTTTCTCTGCATTAGCACAGAACAACCTCCTTCTCTCTGTACTAGTCCAGTACGAGCTCCTTCTCTCTGTACTAACCCAGTATGAGCTCCTTTCTCTGTACTACCCAAGTACGAGTCCCTTCGCTCTGTACTAACCAATACGAGACCCTTCTCTCTGTACTTGCCCAGTACGAGCTCCTTCTCTCTGTACTTGCCCAGTACGAGCTCCTTCTCTCTGTACTAACCAAGCACGAGTCCCTTCTCTCTGTATTCACCCAGGACGATCCCCTCCGCTCTGCACTAGCCCAGTACGAGCCCCTTCTCTCTGTACTCGCCCAGTACGAGCTCCTTCTCGATGTACTAACCATGTACGAGTCCCTTCTCTCTGTACTTGCCCAGTACGAGCTCTTTCTCTCTGTACTTGCCTAGTACGAGCTCCTTCTCTCTGTACTAAACAAGTACGAGTCCCTTCTCTCTGTACTCGCCCAGTACGAGCCCCTTCTCTCTGCACTAACCCACTAGGAGCCCCTTCTCTCTGCACTAGCCCAGGAGGAGCTCCTCCTCTCTGTACTAGCACAGTACGAGCCCCTTTTCTCTGCATTAGCCCAGAATGAGCCCCTTTTCGCTGCATTAGCCAAGTACGAGGCCCTTCTCTCTGTACTTGCCCAGTTCGGGCTCCTTCTCTCTGTACTACTCCATTTCGGGCTCCTTCTCTCTGTACTTGCCCAGTACGGGCTCCTTCTCTCTGTACTTGCCCAGTACGGGCTCCTTCTCTCTGTACTTGCCCAGTACGGGCTCCTTCACTCTGTACTAGCCCAGTATGAGCCCCTTCTCTCTGTACTAGCCCAGTACAAGCTCCTTCTCTCTGTATTAGTCCAGTACGAGCCCCTTCTCGCTGTACTAGCCCAGTACAAGCCCCTTCTCTCCGTACTAGCTCAGTACGAGCCCCTTCTCTCTGTACTAGCCCAGTACGAGACATTTCTCTCTGTACTAACCCCGTACCAGCCCCTTCTCTCTGTACTAACCCAGTACCAGCCCCTTCTCTCTGTACTAACCCAGTACCAGCCCCTTCTCTCTGTACTAACCCAGTACCAGCCCCTTCTCCCTGTACTAACCCATTACGAGTGCCTTCTCTCGGTATTAAGCCAATACTAGCATATTTTCTATGCACTAGCCCAGTACGAGCTCCTTCTCTTTGTAATAGCCCAGTAACAGCCCCTTCTCTCTGTACTAACCCAGTACCAGCCCCTTCTCTCTTTACTAACCCAGTACCAGCCCCTTCTCACTGTACTAACCGAGTACGAGCTCCTTCTCTCTGTTTTTCTCCAGTACGAGCCCATTTTCTATGCACTAGCCCAGTACAATCTCCTTCTCTCTGCACTAACCTAGTATGAGCTCCTTCTCTCTGCACTAAACAAGTACGAGCTCCTTCTCTCTGTATTCGCCCAGCAAGAGACCCATTTCTCTGTACTAGCCCAGTACGAGCTCCTTCTCTCTGTACTAACCAAGTACGAGCTCCTTCTCTCTGTATTCGCCCAGCAAGAGACCCATTTCTCTGTACTAGCCCAGTACGAGCTTCTTCTCTCTGTACTAACCAAGTACGAGCTCCTTCTCTCTGTACTCGCTCAGTATGAGCCCCTTTTCTCTGTACTAGCCCAGTATGAGCTCCTTCTCTCTGCACTAGCACAGTAGCAGCCCCTTTTCTCTGCATTAGCCCAGTACGAGCCCCTTTTCTCTGTACTTGTCCAGTACGAGCTCCTTCTCTCTGTACTCGCCCAGTACGAGCTCCTTCTCTCTGTACTAACCATGTACGAGTCCCTTCTCTCTGTACTTGCCCAGTACGGGCTCCTTCACTCTGTACTAGCCCAGTACGAGATCCTTCTCTCTGTACTAGCCCAGTACAAGCTCCTTCTCTCTGCACTAGCCCAGTACAATCTCCTTCTCTCTGCACTAGCCCAGTACAAGCTCCTTCTCTCTGTACTAACCCAGTAGGAGCTCCTTCTCTCTGTAGGAACCAAGTACGAGTCCCTTCTCTCTGTACTTGCCCAGTACGAGCTCCTTCTCTCTGTACATGCCCAGTACGAGCCCCTTTTCTCTGCACTAACACAGGAGGAGCCGCTCCTCTTTGCACTAACCCAGTTCAAGCTCTTTCTCTCTGTACTAGCCAGGTACGAGCCCTTTCTCTCTGTACTTGCCCAGTACGAGCTCCTTCTCTCTGTACTAACCAAGCACGAGTCCCTTCTCTCTGTACTCGCCCAGGACGATCCCCTCCGCTCTGCACTAGCCCAGTACGAGCCCCTTCTCTCTGTACTCGCCCAGTACGAGCTCCTTCTCTCTGTACTAACCATGTACGAGTCCCTTCTCTCTGTACTTGCCCAGTACGAGCTCTTTCTCTCTGTACTTGCCTAGTACGAGCTCCTTCTCTCTGTACTAACCAAGTACGAGTCCCTTCTCTCTGTACTCGCCCAGTACGAGCCCCTTCTCTCTGCACTAACCCACTAGGAGCCCCTTCTCTCTGCACTAGCCCAGGAGGAGCTCCTCCTCTCTGTACTAGCACAGTACGAGCCCCTTTTCTCTGCATTAGCCCAGAATGAGCCCCTTTTCGCTGCATTAGCCTAGTACGAGGCCCTTCTCTCTGTACTTGCCCAGTTCGGGCTCCTTCTCTCTGTACTACTCCATTTCGGGCTCCTTCTCTCTGTACTTGCCCAGTACGGGCTCCTTCTCTCTGTACTTGCCCAGTACGGGCTCCTTCTCTCTGTACTTGCCCAGTACGGGCTCCTTCACTCTGTACTAGCCCAGTACGAGCCCCTTCTCTCTGTACTAGCCCAGTACAAGCTCCTTCTCTCTGTATTAGTACAGTACGAGCCCCTTCTCGCTGTACTAGCCCAGTACAAGCCCCTTCTCTCTGTACTAGCTCAGTACGAGCCCCTTCTCTCTGTACTAGCCCAGTACGAGCCATTTCTCTCTGTACTAACCCCGTACCAGCCCCTTCTCTCTGTACTAACCCAGTACCAGCCCCTTCTCTCTGTACTAACCCAGTACCAGCCCCTTCTCCCTGTACTAACCCATTACGAGTGCCTTCTCTCGGTATTAAGCCAATACTAGCATATTTTCTATGCACTAGCCCAGTACGAGCTCCTTCTCTTTGTACTAGCCCAGTAACAGCCCCTTCTCTCTGTACTAACTCAGTACCAGCCCCTTCTCTCTTTACTAACCCAGTACCAGCCCCTTCTCACTGTACTAACCCAGTACGAGCTCCTTCTCTCTGTTTTTCTCCAGTACGAGCCCATTTTCTATGCACTAGCCCAGTACAATCTCCTTCTCTCTGCACTAACCTAGTATGAGCTCCTTCTCTCTGCACTAAACAAGTACGAGCTCCTTCTCTCTGTATTCGCCCAGCAAGAGACCCATTTCTCTGTACTAGCCCAGTACGAGCTCCTTCTCTCTGTACTAACCAAGTACGAGCTCCTTCTCTCTGTATTCGCCCAGCAAGAGACCCATTTCTCTGTACTAGCCCAGTACGAGCTTCTTCTCTCTGTACTAACCAAGTACGAGCTCCTTCTCTCTGTACTCGCTCAGTATGAGCCCCTTTTCTCTGTACTAGCCCAGTATGAGCTCCTTCTCTCTGCACTAGCACAGTAGCAGCCCCTTTTCTCTGCATTAGCCCAGTACGAGCCCCTTTTCTCTGTACTTGTCCAGTACGAGCTCCTTCTCTCTGTACTCGCCCAGTACGAGCTCCTTCTCTCTGTACTAACCATGTACGAGTCCCTTCTCTCTGTACTTGCCCAGTACGGGCTCGTTCACTCTGTACTAGCCCAGTACGAGATCCTTCTCTCTGTACTAGCCCAGTACAAGCTCCTTCTCTCTGTATTAGTCCAGTACGAGCTCCTTCTCTATGTACTAGCCTAGTACGAGCTTCTTCTCTTCGTACTAACCTAGTACAAGCCCATTCTCTCTGTACTAACCCAGTACGAGCCCCTTCTCGCTGTACTAGCCCAGTACAAGCCCCTTCTCTCTGTACTAGCTCAGTACGAGCCCCTTCTGTCTGTACTAACCTAGTACAAGCCCCTTCTCTCTGTACTAACCCAGTACGAGCCATTTCTCTCTGTACTAACCCAGTACCAGCCCCTTCTCTCTGTACTAACAGATTATGAGTGCCTTCTCTCTGTATTAAGCCAATACGAGCATATTTTCTATGCACTAGCCCAGTACGAGCTCCTTCTCTTTGTACTAGCCCAGTAACAGCCCCTTCTCTCTGTACTAACCCAGTACCAGCCCCTTCTCTCTTTACTAACCCAGTACCAGCCCCTTCTCTCTGTACTAACCCAGTACGAGCTCCTTCTCTCTGTTTTTCTCCAGTACGAGCCCATTTTCTATGCACTAGCCCAGTACGAGCTCCTTCTCTCTGTACTAGCCCAGTACAATCTCCTTCTCTCTGCACTAACCTAGTATGAGCTCCTTCTCTCTGCACTAAACAAGTACGAGCTCCTTCTCTCTGTACTCGCCCAGCAAGAGCCCCATTTCTCTGTACTAGCCCAGTACGAGCTCCTTCTCTCTGTACTAACCAAGTACGAGCTCCTTCTCTCTGTACTCGCTCAGTATGAGCCCCTTTTCTCTGTACTAGCCCAGTATGAGCTCCTTCTCTCTGCACTAGCACAGTAGCAGCCCCTTTTCTCTGCATTAGCCCAGTACGAGCCCCTTTTCTCTGTACTTGTCCAGTACGAGCCCATTCTCTCTCTACTTGCCCAGTACGAGCCCCTTCTCTCTGTACTTGCCCAGTACGAGCTCCTTCTCTCTGTACTAACCATGTACGAGTCCCTTCTCTCTGTACTTGCCCAGTACGAGCTCTTTCTCTCTGTACTTGCCTAGTACGAGATCCTTCTCTCTGTACTAACCAAGTACGAGTCCCTTCTCTCTGTACTCGCCCAGTACGAGCCCCTTCTCTCTGCACTAACCCACTAGGAGCCCCTTCTCTCTGCACTAGCCCAGGAGGAGCTCCTCCTCTCTGTACTAGCACAGTACGAGCCCCTTTTCTCTGCATTAGCCCAGAATGAGCCCCTTTTCGCTGCATTAGCCTAGTACGAGCCCCTTCTCTCTGTACTTGCCCAGTACGGGTTCCTTCTCTCTGTACCTGCCCAGTTTGCGCTCCTTCTCTCTGTACTTGCCCAGTTCGGGCTCCTTCTCTCTGTACTTGCCCAGTTCGGGCTCCTTCTCTCTGTACTTGCCCAGTACGGGCTCCTTCTCTCTGTACTTGCCCAGTACGGGCTCCTTCTCTCTGTACTTGCGCAGTACGGGCTCCTTCACTCTGCACTAGCCCAGTACGAGCCCCTTCTCTCTGTTCTAGCCCAGTACAAGCTCCTTCTCTCTGTATTAGTCCAGTACGAGCTCCTTCTCTATGTACTTGCCCAGTACGAGCTCCTTCTCTCTGTACTAACCAAGTACGAGTCCCTTCTCTCTGTACTCGCCCAGTACGAGCCCCTCTTCTCTGCACTAGCCCAGGAGGAGCCCCTCCGCTTTGCACTAACCCAGTATAAGTTCTTTCTCTCTGTACTAGCTCAGTACGAGCCCCTTCTCTCTGTACTTGCCCAGTACGAGCTCCTTCTCTCTGTACTAGTCCAATACGAGCCCCTTCTCTCTGTACTAACCCAGTACGAGCTCCTTCTCTCTGTAGTAACCAAGTATGAGTCCCTTCTCTCTGTACTTGCCCAGTACGAGCTCCTTGTCTCTGTACTTGCCCAGTACGAGCTCCTTCTCTCTGTACTAAACAAGTACGAGTCCCTTCTCTCTGTACTCGCCCTGGACGAGCCCCTTTTCTCTGCACTAGCCCTGGAGGAGCCCCTCCTCTTTGCATTAACCCAGTACAAGCTCTTTCTCTCTGTACTAGCCCAATACGAGCCCCTTCTCTCTGTACTTGCCCAGTATGAGCTTCTTCTCTCTCTACTAACCATGTACGAGTCCCTTCTCTCTGTACTTGCCCAGTACGAGCTCTTTCTCTCTGTTCTTGCCCAGTACGAGCTCCTTCTCTCTGTACTAACCATGTACGAGTCCCTTCTCTCTGTACTTGCCCAGTACGAGCTCTTTCTCTCTGTACTTGCCTAGTACGAGATCCTTCTCTCTGTACTAACCAAGTACGAGTCCCTTCTCTCTGTACTCGCCCAGTACGAGCCCCTTCTCTCTGCACTAACCCACTAGGAGCCCCTTCTCTCTGCACTAGCCCAGGAGGAGCTCCTCCTCTCTGTACTAGCACAGTACGAGCCCCTTTTCTCTGCATTAGCCCAGAATGAGCCCCTTTTCGCTGCATTAGCCTAGTACGAGCCCCTTCTCTCTGTACTTGCCCAGTACGGGTTCCTTCTCTCTGTACCTGCCCAGTTTGCGCTCCTTCTCTCTGTACTTGCCCAGTTCGGGCTCCTTCTCTCTGTACTTGCCCAGTTCGGGCTCCTTCTCTCTGTACTTGCCCAGTACGGGCTCCTTCTCTCTGTACTTGCCCAGTACGGGCTCCTTCTCTCTGTACTTGCCCAGTACGGGCTCCTTCACTCTGTACTAGCCCAGTATGAGCCCCTTCTCTCTGCACTAGCCCAGTACAAGCTCCTTCTCTCTGTACTAACCCAGTAGGAGCTCCTTCTCTCTGTAGGAACCAAGTACGAGTCCCTTCTCTCTGTACTTGCCCAGTACGAGCTCCTTCTCTCTGTACATGCCCAGTACGAGCCCCTTTTCTCTGCACTAACACAGGAGGAGCCGCTCCTCTTTGCACTAACCCAGTTCAAGCTCTTTCTCTCTGTACTAGCCAGGTACGAGCCCTTTCTCTCTGTACTTGCCCAGTACGAGCTCCTTCTCTCTGTACTAACCAAGCACGAGTCCCTTCTCTCTGTACTCGCCCAGGACGATCCCCTCCGCTCTGCACTAGCCCAGTACGAGCCCCTTCTCTCTGTACTCGCCCAGTACGAGCTCCTTCTCTCTGTACTAACCATGTACGAGTCCCTTCTCTCTGTACTTGCCCAGTACGAGCTCTTTCTCTCTGTACTTGCCTAGTACGAGCTCCTTCTCTCTGTACTAACCAAGTACGAGTCCCTTCTCTCTGTACTCGCCCAGTACGAGCCCCTTCTCTCTGCACTAACCCACTAGGAGCCCCTTCTCTCTGCACTAGCCCAGGAGGAGCTCCTCCTCTCTGTACTAGCACAGTACGAGCCCCTTTTCTCTGCATTAGCCCAGAATGAGCCCCTTTTCGCTGCATTAGCCTAGTACGAGGCCCTTCTCTCTGTACTTGCCCAGTTCGGGCTCCTTCTCTCTGTACTACTCCATTTCGGGCTCCTTCTCTCTGTACTTGCCCAGTACGGGCTCCTTCTCTCTGTACTTGCCCAGTACGGGCTCCTTCTCTCTGTACTTGCCCAGTACGGGCTCCTTCACTCTGTACTAGCCCAGTACGAGCCCCTTCTCTCTGTACTAGCCCAGTACAAGCTCCTTCTCTCTGTATTAGTACAGTACGAGCCCCTTCTCGCTGTACTAGCCCAGTACAAGCCCCTTCTCTCTGTACTAGCTCAGTACGAGCCCCTTCTCTCTGTACTAGCCCAGTACGAGCCATTTCTCTCTGTACTAACCCCGTACCAGCCCCTTCTCTCTGTACTAACCCAGTACCAGCCCCTTCTCTCTGTACTAACCCAGTACCAGCCCCTTCTCCCTGTACTAACCCATTACGAGTGCCTTCTCTCGGTATTAAGCCAATACTAGCATATTTTCTATGCACTAGCCCAGTACGAGCTCCTTCTCTTTGTACTAGCCCAGTAACAGCCCCTTCTCTCTGTACTAACTCAGTACCAGCCCCTTCTCTCTTTACTAACCCAGTACCAGCCCCTTCTCACTGTACTAACCCAGTACGAGCTCCTTCTCTCTGTTTTTCTCCAGTACGAGCCCATTTTCTATGCACTAGCCCAGTACAATCTCCTTCTCTCTGCACTAACCTAGTATGAGCTCCTTCTCTCTGCACTAAACAAGTACGAGCTCCTTCTCTCTGTATTCGCCCAGCAAGAGACCCATTTCTCTGTACTAGCCCAGTACGAGCTCCTTCTCTCTGTACTAACCAAGTACGAGCTCCTTCTCTCTGTATTCGCCCAGCAAGAGACCCATTTCTCTGTACTAGCCCAGTACGAGCTTCTTCTCTCTGTACTAACCAAGTACGAGCTCCTTCTCTCTGTACTCGCTCAGTATGAGCCCCTTTTCTCTGTACTAGCCCAGTATGAGCTCCTTCTCTCTGCACTAGCACAGTAGCAGCCCCTTTTCTCTGCATTAGCCCAGTACGAGCCCCTTTTCTCTGTACTTGTCCAGTACGAGCTCCTTCTCTCTGTACTCGCCCAGTACGAGCTCCTTCTCTCTGTACTAACCATGTACGAGTCCCTTCTCTCTGTACTTGCCCAGTACGGGCTCGTTCACTCTGTACTAGCCCAGTACGAGATCCTTCTCTCTGTACTAGCCCAGTACAAGCTCCTTCTCTCTGTATTAGTCCAGTACGAGCTCCTTCTCTATGTACTAGCC
Organism: Carcharodon carcharias; assembly: GCF_017639515.1. Lineage (NCBI taxonomy): Eukaryota > Metazoa > Chordata > Chondrichthyes > Lamniformes > Lamnidae > Carcharodon > Carcharodon carcharias. The sequence goes on along the minus strand of NC_054488.1, from coordinate 4,473,450 downwards.
TAGTACGAGCTTCTTCTCTTCGTACTAACCTAGTACAAGCCCATTCTCTCTGTACTAACCCAGTACGAGCCCCTTCTCGCTGTACTAGCCCAGTACAAGCCCCTTCTCTCTGTACTAGCTCAGTACGAGCCCCTTCTGTCTGTACTAACCTAGTACAAGCCCCTTCTCTCTGTACTAACCCAGTACGAGCCATTTCTCTCTGTACTAACCCAGTACCAGCCCCTTCTCTCTGTACTAACAGATTATGAGTGCCTTCTCTCTGTATTAAGCCAATACGAGCATATTTTCTATGCACTAGCCCAGTACGAGCTCCTTCTCTTTGTACTAGCCCAGTAACAGCCCCTTCTCTCTGTACTAACCCAGTACCAGCCCCTTCTCTCTTTACTAACCCAGTACCAGCCCCTTCTCTCTGTACTAACCCAGTACGAGCTCCTTCTCTCTGTTTTTCTCCAGTACGAGCCCATTTTCTATGCACTAGCCCAGTACGAGCTCCTTCTCTCTGTACTAGCCCAGTACAATCTCCTTCTCTCTGCACTAACCTAGTATGAGCTCCTTCTCTCTGCACTAAACAAGTACGAGCTCCTTCTCTCTGTACTCGCCCAGCAAGAGCCCCATTTCTCTGTACTAGCCCAGTACGAGCTCCTTCTCTCTGTACTAACCAAGTACGAGCTCCTTCTCTCTGTACTCGCTCAGTATGAGCCCCTTTTCTCTGTACTAGCCCAGTATGAGCTCCTTCTCTCTGCACTAGCACAGTAGCAGCCCCTTTTCTCTGCATTAGCCCAGTACGAGCCCCTTTTCTCTGTACTTGTCCAGTACGAGCCCATTCTCTCTCTACTTGCCCAGTACGAGCCCCTTCTCTCTGTACTTGCCCAGTACGAGCTCCTTCTCTCTGTACTAACCATGTACGAGTCCCTTCTCTCTGTACTTGCCCAGTACGAGCTCTTTCTCTCTGTACTTGCCTAGTACGAGATCCTTCTCTCTGTACTAACCAAGTACGAGTCCCTTCTCTCTGTACTCGCCCAGTACGAGCCCCTTCTCTCTGCACTAACCCACTAGGAGCCCCTTCTCTCTGCACTAGCCCAGGAGGAGCTCCTCCTCTCTGTACTAGCACAGTACGAGCCCCTTTTCTCTGCATTAGCCCAGAATGAGCCCCTTTTCGCTGCATTAGCCTAGTACGAGCCCCTTCTCTCTGTACTTGCCCAGTACGGGTTCCTTCTCTCTGTACCTGCCCAGTTTGCGCTCCTTCTCTCTGTACTTGCCCAGTTCGGGCTCCTTCTCTCTGTACTTGCCCAGTTCGGGCTCCTTCTCTCTGTACTTGCCCAGTACGGGCTCCTTCTCTCTGTACTTGCCCAGTACGGGCTCCTTCTCTCTGTACTTGCGCAGTACGGGCTCCTTCACTCTGCACTAGCCCAGTACGAGCCCCTTCTCTCTGTTCTAGCCCAGTACAAGCTCCTTCTCTCTGTATTAGTCCAGTACGAGCTCCTTCTCTATGTACTTGCCCAGTACGAGCTCCTTCTCTCTGTACTAACCAAGTACGAGTCCCTTCTCTCTGTACTCGCCCAGTACGAGCCCCTCTTCTCTGCACTAGCCCAGGAGGAGCCCCTCCGCTTTGCACTAACCCAGTATAAGTTCTTTCTCTCTGTACTAGCTCAGTACGAGCCCCTTCTCTCTGTACTTGCCCAGTACGAGCTCCTTCTCTCTGTACTAGTCCAATACGAGCCCCTTCTCTCTGTACTAACCCAGTACGAGCTCCTTCTCTCTGTAGTAACCAAGTATGAGTCCCTTCTCTCTGTACTTGCCCAGTACGAGCTCCTTGTCTCTGTACTTGCCCAGTACGAGCTCCTTCTCTCTGTACTAAACAAGTACGAGTCCCTTCTCTCTGTACTCGCCCTGGACGAGCCCCTTTTCTCTGCACTAGCCCTGGAGGAGCCCCTCCTCTTTGCATTAACCCAGTACAAGCTCTTTCTCTCTGTACTAGCCCAATACGAGCCCCTTCTCTCTGTACTTGCCCAGTATGAGCTTCTTCTCTCTCTACTAACCATGTACGAGTCCCTTCTCTCTGTACTTGCCCAGTACGAGCTCTTTCTCTCTGTTCTTGCCCAGTACGAGCTCCTTCTCTCTGTACTAACCATGTACGAGTCCCTTCTCTCTGTACTTGCCCAGTACGAGCTCTTTCTCTCTGTACTTGCCTAGTACGAGATCCTTCTCTCTGTACTAACCAAGTACGAGTCCCTTCTCTCTGTACTCGCCCAGTACGAGCCCCTTCTCTCTGCACTAACCCACTAGGAGCCCCTTCTCTCTGCACTAGCCCAGGAGGAGCTCCTCCTCTCTGTACTAGCACAGTACGAGCCCCTTTTCTCTGCATTAGCCCAGAATGAGCCCCTTTTCGCTGCATTAGCCTAGTACGAGCCCCTTCTCTCTGTACTTGCCCAGTACGGGTTCCTTCTCTCTGTACCTGCCCAGTTTGCGCTCCTTCTCTCTGTACTTGCCCAGTTCGGGCTCCTTCTCTCTGTACTTGCCCAGTTCGGGCTCCTTCTCTCTGTACTTGCCCAGTACGGGCTCCTTCTCTCTGTACTTGCCCAGTACGGGCTCCTTCTCTCTGTACTTGCGCAGTACGGGCTCCTTCACTCTGCACTAGCCCAGTACGAGCCCCTTCTCTCTGTTCTAGCCCAGTACAAGCTCCTTCTCTCTGTATTAGTCCAGTACGAGCTCCTTCTCTATGTACTTGCCCAGTACGAGCTCCTTCTCTCTGTACTAACCAAGTACGAGTCCCTTCTCTCTGTACTCGCCCAGTACGAGCCCCTCTTCTCTGCACTAGCCCAGGAGGAGCCCCTCCGCTTTGCACTAACCCAGTATAAGTTCTTTCTCTCTGTACTAGCTCAGTACGAGCCCCTTCTCTCTGTACTTGCCCAGTACGAGCTCCTTCTCTCTGTACTAGTCCAATACGAGCCCCTTCTCTCTGTACTAACCCAGTACGAGCTCCTTCTCTCTGTAGTAACCAAGTACGAGTCCCTTCTCTCTGTACTTGCCCAGTACGAGCTCCTTGTCTCTGTACTTGCCCAGTACGAGCTCCTTCTCTCTGTACTAAACAAGTACGAGTCCCTTCTCTCTGTACTCGCCCTGGACGAGCCCCTTTTCTCTGCACTAGCCCTGGAGGAGCCCCTCCTCTTTGCATTAACCCAGTACAAGCTCTTTCTCTCTGTACTAGCCCAATACGAGCCCCTTCTCTCTGTACTTGCCCAGTATGAGCTTCTTCTCTCTCTACTAACCATGTACGAGTCCCTTCTCTCTGTACTTGCCCAGTACGAGCTCTTTCTCTCTGTTCTTGCCCAGTACGAGCTCTTTCTCTCTGTACTAACCAAGTACGAGTCCCTTCTCTCTGTCCTCGCCCAGTACGAGCCCCTTTTCTCTGCATTAGCACAGAACAACCTCCTTCTCTCTGTACTAGTCCAGTACGAGCTCCTTCTCTCTGTACTAACCCAGTATGAGCTCCTTTCTCTGTACTACCCAAGTACGAGTCCCTTCGCTCTGTACTAACCAGTACGAGTCTCTTCTCTCCGTACTTGTCCATTACGAGCTCCTTCTCTCTGCACTGACCAAGTACGAGCTCCTTCTCTGTGTACTTGCCCAGTACAAGCTCCTTCTCTCTGTACTCCCCCAGTACGAGCCCCTTTTCTCTGTAATAGCCCCGTATGAGATCCTTCTCTCTGCACTTGCACAGTACGAGCCCCTTTTCTCTGCACTAACACAGTATGAGCCCCTTTTCTCTGCACTTGCCCAGTACAAGCTCCTTCTCTCTGTACTTGCACAGTGCGGACTCCTCCTCTCTGTACTAGCCCAATATGAGCTCCTTCTCTCTGTACTAACCCAGTACGAGCTCCTTCTCTCTGCACTAGCCCAGTACAATCTCCTTCTCTCAGCACTAGCCCAGTACAAGCTCCTTCTCTCTGTACTAACCCAGTAGGAGCTCCTTCTCTCTGTAGGAACCAAGTACGAGTCCCTTCTCTCTGTACTTGCCCAGTACGAGCTCCTTCTCTCTGTACATGCCCAGTACGAGCCCCTTTTCTCTGCACTAACCCAGGAGGAGCTGCTCCTCTTTGCACTAACCCAGTTCAAGCTCTTTCTCTCTGTAATAGCCAGGTACGAGCCCTTTCTCTCTGTACTTGCCCAGTACGAGCTCCTTCTCTCTGTACTTGCCCAGTACGAGCTCCTTCTCTCTGTACTAACCAAGCACGAGTCCCTTCTCTCTGTACTCGCCCAGGACGATCCCCTCCGCTCTGCACTAGCCCAGTACGAGCCCCTTCTCTCTGTACTCGCCCAGTACGAGCTCCTTCTCTCTGTACTAACCATGTACGAGTCCATTCTCTCTGTACTTGCCCAGTACGAGCTCTTTCTCTCTGTACTTGCCTAGTACGAGCTCCTTCTCTCTGTACTAAGCAAGTACGAGTCCCTTCTCTCTGTACTCGCCCAGTACGAGCCCCTTCTCTCTGCACTAACCCACTAGGAGCCCCTTCTCTCTGCACTAGCCCAGGAGGAGCTCCTCCTCTCTGTACTAGCACAGTACGAGCCTCTTTTCTCTGCATTAGCCCAGAATGAGCCCCTTTTCGCTGCATTAGCCTAGTACGAGGCCCTTCTCTCTGTACTTGCCCAGTTCGGGCTCCTTCTCTCTGTACTACTCCATTTCGGGCTCCTTCTCTCTGTACTTGCCCAGTACGGGCTCCTTCTCTCTGTACTTGCCCAGTACGGGCTCCTTCTCTCTGTACTTGCCCAGTACGGGCTCCTTCACTCTGTACTAGCCCAGTACGAGCCCCTTCTCTCTGTACTAGCCCAGTACAAGCTCCTTCTCTCTGTATTAGTCCATTACGAGCCCCTTCTCGCTGTACTAGCCCAGTACAAGCCCCTTCTCTCTGTACTAGCTCAGTACGAGCCCCTTCTCTCTGTACTAGCCCAGTACGAGCCATTTCTCTCTGTACTAACCCCGTACCAGCCCCTTCTCTCTGTACTAACCCAGTACCAGCCCCTTCTCTCTGTACTAACCCAGTACCAGCCCCTTCTCCCTGTACTAACCCATTACGAGTGCCTTCTCTCGGTATTAAGCCAATACTAGCATATTTTCTATGCACTAGCCCAGTACGAGCTCCTTCTCTTTGTACTAGCCCAGTAACAGCCCCTTCTCTCTGTACTAACCCAGTACCAGCCCCTTCTCACTGTACTAACCCAGTACGAGCTCCTTCTCTCTGTTTTTCTCCAGTACGAGCCCATTTTCTATGCACTAGCCCAGTACAATTTCCTTCTCTCTGCACTAACCTAGTATGAGCTCCTTCTCTCTGCACTAAACAAGTACGAGCTCCTTCTCTCTGTATTCGCCCAGCAAGAGACCCATTTCTCTGTACTAGCCCAGTACGAGCTCCTTCTCTCTGTACTAACCAAGTACGAGCTCCTTCTCTCTGTATTCGCCCAGCAAGAGACCCATTTCTCTGTACTAGCCCAGTACGAGCTTCTTCTCTCTGTACTAACCAAGTACGAGCTCCTTCTCTCTGTACTCGCTCAGTATGAGCCCCTTTTCTCTGTACTAGCCCAGTATGAGCTCCTTCTCTCTGTACTAGCACAGTAGCAGCCCCTTTTCTCTGCATTAGCCCAGTACGAGCCCCTTTTCTCTGTACTTGTCCAGTACGAGCTCCTTCTCTCTGTACTCGCCCAGTACGAGCTCCTTCTCTCTGTACTAACCATGTACGAGTCCCTTCTCTCTGTACTTGCCCAGTACGGGCACCTTCACTCTGTACTAGCCCAGTACGAGATCCTTCTCTCTGTACTAGCCCAGTACGAGCTCCTTCTCTCTGCACTAGCCCAGTACAATCTCCTTCTCTCTGCACTAGCCCAGTACAAGCTCCTTCTCTCTGTACTAACCCAGTAGGAGCTCCTTCTCTCTGTAGGAACCAAGTACGAGTCCCTTCTCTCTGTACTTGCCCAGTACGAGCTCCTTCTCTCTGTACATGCCCAGTACGAGCCCCTTTTCTCTGCACTAACACAGGAGGAGCCGCTCCTCTTTGCACTAACCCAGTTCAAGCTCTTTCTCTCTGTACTAGCCAGGTACGAGCCCTTTCTCTCTGTACTTGCCCAGTACGAGCTCCTTCTCTCTGTACTTGCCCAGTACGAGCTCCTTCTCTCTGTACTAACCAAGCACGAGTCCCTTCTCTCTGTACTCGCCCAGGACGATCCCCTCCGCTCTGCACTAGCCCAGTACGAGCCCCTTCTCTCTGTACTCGCCCAGTACGAGCTCCTTCTCTCTGTACTAACCATGTACGAGTCCCTTCTCTCTGTACTTGCCCAGTACGAGCCCTTTCTCTCTGTACTTGCCTAGTACGAGCTCCTTCTCTCTGTACTAACCAAGTACGAGTCCCTTCTCTCTGTACTCGCCCAGTATGAGCCCCTTCTCTCTGCACTAACCCACTAGGAGCCCCTTCTCTCTGCACTAGCCCAGGAGGAGCTCCTCCTCTCTGTACTAGCACAGTACGAGCCCCTTTTCTCTGCATTAGCCCAGAATGAGCCCCTTTTCGCTGCATTAGCCTAGTACGAGGCCCTTATCTCTGTACTTGCCCAGTTCGGGCTCCTTCTCTCTGTACTACTCCATTTCGGGCTCCTTCTCTCTGTACTTGCCCAGTACGGGCTCCTTCTCTCTGTACTTGCCCAGTACGGGCTCCTTCTCTCTGTACTTGCCCAGTACGGGCTCCTTCACTCTGTACTAGCCCAGTACGAGCCCCTTCTCTCTGTACTAGCCCAGTACAAGCTCCTTCTCTCTGTATTAGTCCAGTACGAGCCCCTTCTCGCTGTACTAGCCCAGTACAAGCCCCTTCTCTCTGTACTAGCTCAGTACGAGCCCCTTCTCTCTGTACTAGCCCAGTACGAGCCATTTCTCTCTGTACTAACCCCGTACCAGCCCCTTCTCTCTGTACTAACCCAGTACCAGCCCCTTCTCTCTGTACTAACCCAGTACCAGCCCCTTCTCCCTGTACTAACCCATTACGAGTGCCTTCTCTCGGTATTAAGCCAATACTAGCATATTTTCTATGCACTAGCCCAGTACGAGCTCCTTCTCTTTGTACTAGCCCAGTAACAGCCCCTTCTCTCTGTACTAACCCAGTACCAGCCCCTTCTCTCTTTACTAACCCAGTACCAGCCCCTTCTCACTGTACTAACCCAGTACGAGCTCCTTCTCTCTGTTTTTCTCCAGTACGAGCCCATTTTCTATGCACTAGCCCAGTACAATCTCCTTCTCTCTGCACTAACCTAGTATGAGCTCCTTCTCTCTGCACTAAACAAGTACGAGCTCCTTCTCTCTGTATTCGCCCAGCAAGAGACCCATTTCTCTGTACTAGCCCAGTACGAGCTTCTTCTCTCTGTACTAACCAAGTACGAGCTCCTTCTCTCTGTACTCGCTCAGTATGAGCCCCTTTTCTCTGTACTAGCCCAGTATGAGCTCCTTCTCTCTGCACTAGCACAGTAGCAGCCCCTTTTCTCTGCATTAGCCCAGTACGAGCCCCTTTTCTCTGTACTTGTCCAGTACGAGCTCCTTCTCTCTGTACTAGCCCAGTACGAGCTCCTTCTCTCTGTACTAACCATGTACGAGTCCCTTCTCTCTGTACTTGCCCAGTACGGGCTCCTTCACTCTGTACTAGCCCAGTACGAGATCCTTCTCTCTGTACTAGCCCAGTACAAGCTCCTTCTCTCTGTATTAGTCCAGTACGAGCTCCTTCTCTATGTACTAGCCTAGTACGAGCTTCTTCTCTTCGTACTAACCTAGTACAAGCCCCTTCTCTCTGTACTAACCCAGTACGAGCCCCTTCTCGCTGTACTAGCCCAGTACAAGCCCCTTCTCTCTGTACTAGCTCAGTACGAGCCCCTTCTCTCTGTACTAACCTAGTATAAGCCCCTTCTCTCTGTACTAACCCAGTACGAGCCATTTCTCTCTGTACTAACCCAGTACCAACCCCTTCTCTCTGTACTAACCCAGTACCAGCCCCTTCTCTCTGTACTAACACATTACGAGTGCCTTCTCTCTGTATTAAGCCAATACGAGCATATTTTCTATGCACTAGCCCAGTACGAGCTCCTTCTCTTTGTACTAGCCCAGTAACAGCCCCTTCTCTCTGTACTAACCCAGTACCAGCCCCTTCTCTCTTTACTAACCCAGTACCAGCCCCTTCTCTCTGTACTAACCCAGTACGAGCTCCTTCTCTCTGTTTTTCTCCAGTACGAGCCCATTTTCTATGCACGAGCCCAGTACGAGCTCCTTCTCTCTGTACTAGCCCAGTACAATCTCCTTCTCTCTGCACTAATCTAGTATGAGCTCCTTCTCTCTGCACTAAACAAGTACGAGCTCCTTCTCTCTGTACTCGCCCAGCAAGAGCCCCATTTCTCTGTACTAGCCCAGTACGAGCTCCTTCTCTCTGTACTAACCAAGTACGAGCTCCTTCTCTCTGTACTCGCTCAGTATGAGCCCCTTTTCTCTGTACTAGCCCAGTATGAGCTCCTTCTCTCTGCACTAGCACAGTAGCAGCCCCTTTTCTCTGCATTAGCCCAGTACGAGCCCCTTTTCTCTGTACTTGTCCAGTACGAGCCCATTCTCTCTCTACTTGCCCAGTACGAGCCCTTTCTCTCTGTACGTGCCCAGTACGAGCTCCTTCTCTCTGTACTAACCATGTACGAGTCCCTTCTCTCTGTACTTGCCCAGTACGAGCTCGTTCTCTCTGTACTTGCCAAGTACGAGCTCCTTCTCTCTGTACTAACCAAGTACGAGTCCCTTCTCTCTGTACTCGCCCAGTACGAGCCCCTTCTCTCTGCACTAACCCACTAGGAGCCCCTTCTCTCTGCACTAGCCCAGGAGGAGCTCCTCCTCTCTGTACTAGCACAGTACGAGCCTCTTTTCTCTGCATTAGCCCAGAATGAGCCCCTTTTCGCTGCATTAGCCTAGTACGAGGCCCTTCTCTCTGTACTTGCCCAGTTCGGGCTCCTTCTCTCTGTACTACTCCATTTCGGGCTCCTTCTCTCTGTACTTGCCCAGTACGGGCTCCTTCTCTCTGTACTTGCCCAGTACGGGCTCCTTCTCTCTGTACTTGCCCAGTACGGGCTCCTTCACTCTGTACTAGCCCAGTACGAGCCCCTTCTCTCTGTACTAGCCCAGTACAAGCTCCTTCTCTCTGTATTAGTCCAGTACGAGCCCCTTCTCGCTGTACTAGCCCAGTACAAGCCCCTTCTCTCTGTACTAGCTCAGTACGAGCCCCTTCTCTCTGTACTAGCCCAGTACGAGCCATTTCTCTCTGTACTAACCCCGTACCAGCCCCTTCTCTCTGTACTAACCCAGTACCAGCCCCTTCTCTCTGTACTAACCCAGTACCAGCCCCTTCTCCCTGTACTAACCCATTACGAGTGCCTTCTCTCGGTATTAAGCCAATACTAGCATATTTTCTATGCACTAGCCCAGTACGAGCTCCTTCTCTTTGTACTAGCCCAGTAACAGCCCCTTCTCTCTGTACTAACCCAGTACCAGCCCCTTCTCTCTTTACTAACCCAGTACCAGCCCCTTCTCACTGTACTAACCCAGTACGAGCTCCTTCTCTCTGTTTTTCTCCAGTACGAGCCCATTTTCTATGCACTAGCCCAGTACAATTTCCTTCTCTCTGCACTAACCTAGTATGAGCTCCTTCTCTCTGCACTAAACAAGTACGAGCTCCTTCTCTCTGTATTCGCCCAGCAAGAGACCCATTTCTCTGTACTAGCCCAGTACGAGCTCCTTCTCTCTGTACTAACCAAGTACGAGCTCCTTCTCTCTGTATTCGCCCAGCAAGAGACCCATTTCTCTGTACTAGCCCAGTACGAGCTTCTTCTCTCTGTACTAACCAAGTACGAGCTCCTTCTCTCTGTACTCGCTCAGTATGAGCCCCTTTTCTCTGTACTAGCCCAGTATGAGCTCCTTCTCTCTGTACTAGCACAGTAGCAGCCCCTTTTCTCTGCATTAGCCCAGTACGAGCCCCTTCTCTCTGTACTTGTCCAGTACGAGCTCCTTCTCTCTGTACTCGCCCAGTACGAGCTCCTTCTCTCTGTACTAACCATGTACGAGTCCCTTCTCTCTGTACTTGCCCAGTACGGGCACCTTCACTCTGTACTAGCCCAGTACGAGATCCTTCTCTCTGTACTAGCCCAGTACGGGCACCTTCACTCTGTACTAGCCCAGTACGAGATCCTTCACTCTGTACTAGCCCAGTACGAGATCCTTCTCTCTGTACTTGCCCAGTACGGGCACCTTCACTCTGTACTAGCCCAGTACGAGTCCCTTCTCTCTGTACTTGCCCAGTACGAGCTCCTTCTCTCTGTACATGCCCAGTACGAGCCCCTTTTCTCTGCACTAACACAGGAGGAGCCGCTCCTCTTTGCACTAACCCAGTTCAAGCTCTTTCTCTCTGTACTAGCCAGGTACGAGCCCTTTCTCTCTGTACTTGCCCAGTACGAGCTCCTTCTCTCTGTACTTGCCCAGTACGAGCTCCTTCTCTCTGTACTAACCAAGCACGAGTCCCTTCTCTCTGTACTCGCCCAGGACGATCCCCTCCGCTCTGCACTAGCCCAGTACGAGCCCCTTCTCTCTGTACTCGCCCAGTACGAGCTCCTTCTCTCTGTACTAACCATGTACGAGTCCCTTCTCTCTGTACTTGCCCAGTACGAGCCCTTTCTCTCTGTACTTGCCTAGTACGAGCTCCTTCTCTCTGTACTAACCAAGTACGAGTCCCTTCTCTCTGTACTCGCCCAGTTTGAGCCCCTTCTCTCTGCACTAACCCACTAGGAGCCCCTTCTCTCTGCACTAGCCCAGGAGGAGCTCCTCCTCTCTGTACTAGCACAGTACGAGCCCCTTTTCTCTGCATTAGCCCAGAATGAGCCCCTTTTCGCTGCATTAGCCTAGTACGAGGCCCTTATCTCTGTACTTGCCCAGTTCGGGCTCCTTCTCTCTGTACTACTCCATTTCGGGCTCCTTCTCTCTGTACTTGCCCAGTACGGGCTCCTTCTCTCTGTACTTGCCCAGTACGGGCTCCTTCTCTCTGTACTTGCCCAGTACGGGCTCCTTCACTCTGTACTAGCCCAGTACGAGCCCCTTCTCTCTGTACTAGCCCAGTACAAGCTCCTTCTCTCTGTATTAGTCCAGTACGAGCCCCTTCTCGCTGTACTAGCCCAGTACAAGCCCCTTCTCTCTGTACTAGCTCAGTACGAGCCGCTTCTCTCTGTACTAGCCCAGTACGAGCCATTTCTCTCTGTACTAACCCCGTACCAGCCCCTTCTCTCTGTACTAACCCAGTACCAGCCCCTTCTCTCTGTACTAACCAAGTACCAGCCCCTTCTCTCTGTACTAACCCAGTACCAGCCCCTTCTCCCTGTACTAACCCATTACGAGTGCCTTCTCTCGGTATTAAGCCAATACTAGCATATTTTCTATGCACTAGCCCAGTACGAGCTCCTTCTCTTTGTACTAGCCCAGTAACAGCCCCTTCTCTCTGTACTAACCCAGTACCAGCCCCTTCTCTCTTTACTAACCCAGTACCAGCCCCTTCTCACTGTACTAACCCAGTACGAGCTCCTTCTCTCTGTTTTTCTCCAGTACGAGCCCATTTTCTATGCACTAGCCCAGTACAATCTCCTTCTCTCTGCACTAACCTAGTATGAGCTCCTTCTCTCCGTGCTAAACAAGTACGAGCTCCTTCTCTCTGTATTCGCCCAGCAAGAGACCCATTTCTCTGTACTAGCCCAGTACGAGCTCCTTCTCTCTGTACTAACCAAGTACGAGCTCCTTCTCTCTGTATTCGCCCAGCAAGAGACCCATTTCTCTGTACTAGCCCAGTACGAGCTTCTTCTCTCTGTACTAACCAAGTACGAGCTCCTTCTCTCTGTACTCGCTCAGTATGAGCCCCTTTTCTCTGTACTAGCCCAGTATGAGCTCCTTCTCTCTGCACTAGCACAGTAGCAGCCCCTTTTCTCTGCATTAGCCCAGTACGAGCCCCTTTTCTCTGTACTTGTCCAGTACGAGCTCCTTCTCTCTGTACTCGCCCAGTACGAGCTCCTTCTCTCTGTACTAACCATGTACGAGTCCCTTCTCTCTGTACTTGCCCAGTACGGGCTCCTTCACTCTGTACTAGCCCAGTACGAGATCCTTCTCTCTGTACTAGCCCAGTACAAGCTCCTTCTCTCTGTATTAGTCCAGTACGAGCTCCTTCTCTATGTACTAGCCTAGTACGAGCTTCTTCTCTTCGTACTAACCTAGTACAAGCCCCTTCTCTCTGTACTAACCCAGTACGAGCCCCTTCTCGCTGTACTAGCCCAGTACAAGCCCCTTCTCTCTGTACTAGCTCAGTACGAGCCCCTTCTCTCTGTACTAACCTAGTATAAGCCCCTTCTCTCTGTACTAACCCAGTACGAGCCATTTCTCTCTGTACTAACCCAGTACCAACCCCTTCTCTCTGTACTAACCCAGTACCAGCCCCTTCTCTCTGTACTAACACATTACGAGTGCCTTCTCTCTGTATTAAGCCAATACGAGCATATTTTCTATGCACTAGCCCAGTACGAGTTCCTTCTCTTTGTACTAGCCCAGTAACAGCCCCTTCTCTCTGTACTAACCCAGTACCAGCCCCTTCTCTCTTTACTAACCCAGTACCAGCCCCTTCTCTCTGTACTAACCCAGTACGAGCTCCTTCTCTCTGTTTTTCTCCAGTACGAGCCCATTTTCTATGCACGAGCCCAGTACGAGCTCCTTCTCTCTGTACTAGCCCAGTACAATCTCCTTCTCTCTGCACTAATCTAGTATGAGCTCCTTCTCTCTGCACTAAACAAGTACGAGCTCCTTCTCTCTGTACTCGCCCAGCAAGAGCCCCATTTCTCTGTACTAGCCCAGTACGAGCTCCTTCTCTCTGTACTAACCAAGTACGAGCTCCTTCTCTCTGTACTCGCTCAGTATGAGCCCCTTTTCTCTGTACTAGCCCAGTATGAGCTCCTTCTCTCTGCACTAGCACAGTAGCAGCCCCTTTTCTCTGCATTAGCCCAGTACGAGCCCCTTTTCTCTGTACTTGTCCAGTACGAGCCCATTCTCTCTCTACTTGCCCAGTACGAGCCCTTTCTCTCTGTACGTGCCCAGTACGAGCTCCTTCTCTCTGTACTAACCATGTACGAGTCCCTTCTCTCTGTACTTGCCCAGTACGAGCTCTTTCTCTCTGTACTTGCCTAGTACGAGCTCCTTCTCTCTGTACTAACCAAGTACGAGTCCCTTCTCTCTGTACTCGCCCAGTACGAGCCCCTTCTCTCTGCACTAACCCACTAGGAGCCCCTTCTCTCTGCACTAGCCCAGGAGGAGCTCCTCCTCTCTGTACTAGCACAGTACGAGCCTCTTTTCTCTGCATTAGCCCAGAATGAGCCCCTTTTCGCTGCATTAGCCTAGTACGAGGCCCTTCTCTCTGTACTTGCCCAGTTCGGGCTCCTTCTCTCTGTACTACTCCATTTCGGGCTCCTTCTCTCTGTACTTGCCCAGTACGGGCTCCTTCTCTCTGTACTTGCCCAGTACGGGTTCCTTCTCTCTGTACCTGCCCAGTTCGCACTCCTTCTCTCTGTACTTGCCCAGTTCGGGCTCCTTCTCTCTGTACTTGCCCAGTTCGGGCTCCTTCTCTCTGTACTTGCCCAGTACGGGCTCCTTCTCTCTGTACTTGCGCAGTACGGGCTCCTTCACTCTGCACTAGCCCAGTACGAGCCCATTCTCTCTGTTCTAGCCCAGTACAAGCTCCTTCTCTCTGTATTAGTCCAGTACGAGCTCCTTCTCTATGTACTTGCCCAGTACGAGCTCCTTCTCTCTGTACTAACCAAGTACGAGTCCCTTCTCTCTGTACTCGTCCAGTACGAGCCCCTCTTCTCTGCACTAGCCCAGGAGGAGCCCCTCCGCTTTGCACTAACCCAGTATAAGTTCTTTCTCTCTGTACTAGCTCAGTACGAGCCCCTTCTCTCTGTACTTGCCCAGTACGAGCTCCTTCTCTCTGTACTAGTCCAATATGAGCCCCTTCTCTCTGTACTAACCCAGTACGAGCTCCTTCTCTCTGTAGTAACCAAGTACGAGTCCCTTCTCTCTGTACTTGCCCAGTACGAGCTCCTTGTCTCTGTACTTGCCCAGTACGAGCTCCTTCTCTCTGTACTAAACAAGTACAAGTCCCTTCTCTCTGTACTCGCCCTGGACGAGCCCCTTTTCTCTGCACTAGCCCTGGAGGAGCCCCTCCTCTTTGCATTAACCCAGTACAAGCTCTTTCTCTCTGTACTAGCCCAATACGAGCCCCTACTCTCTGTACTTGCCCAGTATGAGCTTCTTCTCTCTGTACTAACCATGTACGAGTCCCTTCTCTCTGTACTTGCCCAGTACGAGCTCTTTCTCTCTGTTCTTGCCCAGTACGAGCTCTTTCTCTCTGTACTAACCAAGTACGAGTCCCTTCTCTCTGTCCTCGCCCAGTACGAGCCCCTTTTCTCTGCATTAGCACAGAACAACCTCCTTCTCTCTGTACTAGTCCAGTACGAGCTCCTTCTCTCTGTACTAACCCAGTATGAGCTCCTTTCTCTGTACTACCCAAGTACGAGTCCCTTCGCTCTGTACTAACCAGTACGAGTCTCTTCTCTCCGTACTTGTCCATTATGAGCTCCTTCTCTGTGTACTTGCCCAGTACGAGCTCCTTCTCTCTGTACTCCCCCAGTACGAGCCCCTTTTCTCTGTAATAGCCCCGTATGAGATCCTTCTCTCTGCACTTGCACAGTACGAGCCCCTTTTCTCTGCACTAGCAGAGTACGAGCCCCTTTTCTCTGCACTTGCCCAGTACAAGCTCCTTCTCTCTGTACTTGCACAGTGCGGACTCCTCCTCTCTGTACTAGCCCAATATGAGCTCCTTCTCTCTGTACTAACCCAGTACCAGCCCCTTCTCTCTGTACTAACCCAGTACGAGCTCCTTCTCTCTGCACTAGCCCAGTACAATCTCCTTCTCTCTGCACTAGCCCAGTACAAGCTCCTTCTCTCTGTACTAACCCAGTAGGAGCTCCTTCTCTCTGTAGAACCAAGTACGAGTCCCTTCTCTCTGTACTTGCCCAGTACGAGCTCCTTCTCTCTGTACATGCCCAGTACGAGCCCCTTTTCTCTGCATTAACCCAGGAGGAGCCGCTCCTCTTTGCACTAACCCAGTTCAAGCTCTTTCTCTCTGTACTAGCCAGGTACGAGCCCTTTCTCTCTGTACTTGCCCAGTACGAGCTCCTTCTCTCTGTACTTGCCCAGTACGAGCTCCTTCTCCCTGTACTTGCCCAGTACGAGCTCCTTCTATCCGTACTTGCCCAGTACGAGCTCCTTCTCTCTGTACTTGCTCAGTACGACCTCCTACTCTCTCTCTACTTGCCCAGTACGAGCTCCTTCACTCTGCACTTGCTCAGTACGAGCTCCTTCTCTCTGAACTAACCATGTACGAGTCCCTTCTCTCTGAACTTGCCCAGTACGAGCTCCTTCTCTCGGTACTTGCCCAGTACGAGCTCCTTCTCTCTGTACTAACCAAGCACGAGTCCCTTCTCTCTGTACTCGCCCAGGACGATCCCCTCCGCTCTGCACTAGCCCAGTACGAGCCCCTTCTCTCTGTACTTGCCCAGTACGAGCTCTTTCTCTTTGTACTCGCCCAGTACGAGCCCCTTCTCTCTGCACTAACCCACTAGGAGCCCCTTCTCTCTGCACTAGCCCAGGAGGAGCTCCTCCTCTCTGTACTAGCACAGTACGAGCCCCTTTTCTCTGCATTAGCCCAGAATGAGCCCCTTTTCGCTGCATTAGCCTAGTACGAGCCCCTTCTCTCTGTACTTGCCCAGTACGGGTTCCTTCTCTCTGTACTTGCCCAGTTCGGGCTCCTTCTCTCTGTACTTCTCCAGTACGGGCTCCTTCTCTCTGTACTTCTCCAGTTCGGGCTCCTTCTCTCTGTACTTGCCCAGTACGGGCTCCTTCTCTCTGTACTTGCCCAGTACGGGCTCCTTCACTCTGTACTAGCCCAGTACAAGCCCCTTCTCTCTGTACTAGCCCAGTACAAGCTCCTTCTCTCTGTATTAGTCCAGTACGAGCTCCTTCTCTATGTACTAGCCTCGTACGAGCCCCTTCTCTCTGTACTAACCTAGTACAAGCCCCTTCTCTCTGTACTAACCCAGTACAAGCCCCTTCTCGCTGTACTAGCCCAGTACAAGCCCCTTCTCTCTGTACTAGCTCAGTACGAGCCCCTTCTCTCTGTACTAGCCCAGTACGAGCCATTTCTCTCTGTACTAACCCAGTACCAGCCCCTTCTCTCTGTACTAACCCAGTACCAGCCCCTTCTCTCTGTACAAACCCATTACGAGTGCCTTCTCTCTGTATTAAGCCAATACGAGCATATTTTCTATGCACCAGCCCAGTACGAGCTCCTTCTCTTTGTACTAGCCCAGTAACAGCCCCTTCTCTCTGTACTAACCCAGTACCAGCCCCTTCTCTCTTTACTAACCCAGTACCAGCCCCTTCTCACTGTACTAACCCAGTACGAGCTCCTTCTCTCTGTTTTTCTCCAGTACGAGCCCATTTTCTATGCACTAGCCCAGTACAATCTCCTTCTCTCTGCACTAACCTAGTATGAGCTCCTTCTCTCTGCACTAAACAAGTACGAGCTCCTTCTCTCTGTATTCGCCCAGCAAGAGACCCATTTCTCTGTACTAGCCCAGTACGAGCTCCTTCTCTCTGTACTAACCAAGTACGAGATCCTTCTCTCTGTATTCGCCCAGCAAGAGACCCATTTCTCTGTACTAGCCCAGTACGAGCTTCTTCTCTCTGTACTAACCAAGTACGAGCTCCTTCTCTCTGTACTCGCTCAGTATGAGCCCCTTTTCTCTGTACTAGCCCAGTATGAGCTCCTTCTCTCTGCACTAGCACAGTAGCAGCCCCTTTTCTCTGCATTAGCCCAGTACGAGCCCCTTTTCTCTGTACTTGTCCAGTACGAGCTCCTTCTCTCTGTACTCGCCCAGTACGAGCTCCTTCTCTCTGTACTAACCATGTACGAGTCCCTTCTCTCTGTACTTGCCCAGTACGGGCTCCTTCACTCTGTACTAGCCCAGTACGAGTTCCTTCTCTCTGTACTAGCCCAGTACAAGCTCCTTCTCTCTGTATTAGTCCAGTACGAGCTCCTTCTCTATGTACTAGCCTAGTACGAGCTTCTTCTCTTCGTACTAACCTAGTACAAGCCCCTTCTCTCTGTACTAACCCAGTACGAGCCCCTTCTCGCTGTACTAGCCCAGTACAAGCCCCTTCTCTCTGTACTAGCTCAGTACGAGCCCCTTCTCTCTGTACTAACCTAGTATAAGCCCCTTCTCTCTGTACTAACCCAGTACGAGCCATTTCTCTCTGTACTAACCCAGTACCAGCCCCTTCTCTCTGTACTAACCCAGTACCAGCCCCTTCTCTCTGTACTAACACATTACGAGTGCCTTCTCTCTGTATTAAGCCAATACGAGCATATTTTCTATGCACTAGCCCAGTACAAGCTCCTTCTCTTTGTACTAGCCCAGTAACAGCCCCTTCTCTCTGTACTAACCCAGTACCAGCCCCTTCTCTCTTTACTAACCCAGTACCAGCCCCTTCTCTCTGTACTAACCCAGTACGAGCTCCTTCTCTCTGTTTTTCTCCAGTACGAGCCCATTTTCTATGCACTAGCCCAGTACGAGCTCCTTCTCTCTGTACTAGCCCAGTACAATCTCCTTCTCTCTGCACTAATCTAGTATGAGCTCCTTCTCTCTGTACTAACCAAGTACGAGCTCCTTCTCTCTGTACTCGCTCAGTATGAGCCCCTTTTCTCTGTACTAGCCCAGTATGAGCTCCTTCTCTCTGCACTAGCACAGTAGCAGCCCCTTTTCTCTGCATTAGCCCAGTACGAGCCCCTTTTCTCTGTACTTGTCCAGTATGAGCCCATTCTCTCTCTACTTGCCCAGTACGAGCCCTTTCTCTCTGTACTTGCCCAGTACGAGCTCCTTCTCTCTGTACTAACCATGTACGAGTCCCTTCTCTCTGTACTTGCCCAGTACGAGCTCTTTCTCTCTGTACTTGCCTAGTACGAGCTCCTTCTCTCTGTACTAACCAAGTACGAGTCCCTTCTCTCTGTACTCGCCCAGTACGAGCCCCTTCTCTCTGCACTAACCCACTAGGAGCCCCTTCTCTCTGCACTAGCCCAGGAGGAGCTCCTCCTCACTGTACTAGCACAGTACGAGCCCCTTTTCTCTGCATTAGCCCAGAATGAGCCCCTTTTCGCTGCATTAGCCTAGTACGAGCCCCTTCTCTCTGTACTTGCCCAGTACGGGTTCCTTCTCTCTGTACCTGCCCAGTTCGCGCTCCTTCTCTCTGTACTTGCCCAGTTCGGGCTCCTTCTCTCTGTACTTGCCCAGTTCGGGCTCCTTCTCTCTGTACTTGCCCACTACGGGCTCCTTCTCTCTGTACTTGCGCAGTACGGGCTCCTTCACTCTGCACTAGCCCAGTACGAGCCCCTTCTCTCTGTTCTAGCCCAGTACAAGCTCCTTCTCTCTGTATTAGTCCAGTACGAGCTCCTTCTCTATGTACTTGCCCAGTACGAGCTCCTTCTCTCTGTAGTAACCAAGTACGAGTCCCTTCTCTCTGTACTCGTCCAGTACGAGCCCCTCTTCTCTGCACTAGCCCAGGAGGAGCCCCTCCGCTTTGCACTAACCCAGTACAAGCTCTTTCTCTCTGTACTAGCTCAGTACGAGCCCCTTCTCTCTGTACTTGCCCAGTACGAGCTCCTTCTCTCTGTACTAGTCCAATACGAGCCCCTTCTCTCTGTACTAACCCAGTACGAGCTCCTTCTCTCTGTAGTAACCAAGTACGAGTCCCTTCTCTCTGTACTTGCCCAGTACGAGCTCCTTGTCTCTGTACTTGCCCAGTACGAGCTCCTTCTCTCTGTACTAAACAAGTACGAGTCCCTTCTCTCTGTACTCGCCCTGGATGAGCCCCTTTTCTCTGCACTAGCCCTGGAGGAGCCCCTCCTCTTTGCATTAACCCAGTACAAGCTCTTTCTCTCTGTACTAGCCCAATACGAGCCCCTTCTCTCTGTACTTGCCCAGTATGAGCTTCTTCTCTCTGTACTAACCATGTACGAGTCCCTTCTCTCTGTACTTGCCCAGTACGAGCTCTTTCTCTCTGTTCTTGCCCAGTACGAGCTCCTTCTCTCTGTACTAACCAAGTACGAGTCCCTTCTCTCTGTCCTCGCCCAGTACGAGCCCCTTTTCTCTGCATTAGCACAGAACAACCTCCTTCTCTCTGTACTAGTCCAGTACGAGCTCCTTCTCTCTGTACTAACCCAGTATGAGCTCCTTTCTCTGTACTACCCAAGTACGAGTCCCTTCGCTCTGTACTAACCAGTACGAGTCTCTTCTCTCCGTACTTGTCCATTATGAGCTCCTTCTCTGTGTACTTGCCCAGTACGAGCTCCTTCTCTCTGTGCTAAGCAAGTAGGAGCTCCTTCTCTGTGTACTTGCCCAGTACGAGCTCCTTCTCTCTGTACTCCCCCAGTACGAGCCCCTTTTCTCTGTAATAGCCCCGTATGAGATCCTTCTCTCTGCACTTGCACAGTACGAGCCCCTTTTCTCTGCACTAGCACAGTACGAGCCCCTTTTCTCTGCACTTGCCCAGTACAAGCTCCTTCTCTCTGTACTTGCACAGTGCGGACTCCTCCTCTCTGTACTAGCCCAATATGAGCTCCTTCTCTCTGTACTAACCCAGTACCAGCCCCTTCTCTCTGTACTAACCCAGTACGAGCTCCTTCTCTCTGTACTTGCCCAGTACGAGCTCCTTCTCTCTGTACTTGCCCAGTACGAGCTCCTTCTATCCGTACTTGCCCAGTACGAGCTCCTTCTCTCTGTACTTGCTCAGTACGACCTCCTACTCTCTCTCTACTTGCCCAGTACGAGCTCCTTCACTCTGCACTTGCTCAGTACGAGCTCCTTCTCTCTGTACTAACCATGTACGAGTCCCTTCTCTCTGAACTTGCCCAGTACGAGCTCCTTCTCTCGGTACTTGCCCAGTACGAGCTCCTTCTCTCTGTACTAACCAAGCACGAGTCCCTTCTCTCTGTACTCGCCCAGGACGATCCCCTCCGCTCTGCACTAGCCCAGTACGAGCCCCTTCTCTCTGTACTTGCCCAGTACGAGCTCTTTCTCTCTGTACTTGCCCAGTACGAGCCCCTTCTCTCTGCACTAACCCACTAGGAGCCCCTTCTCTCTGCACTAGCCCAGGAGGAGCTCCTCCTCTCTGTACTAGCACAGTACGAGCCCCTTTTCTCTGCATTAGCCCAGAATGAGCCCCTTTTCGCTGCATTAGCCTAGTACGAGCCCCTTCTCTCTGTACTTGCCCAGTACGGGTTCCTTCTCTCTGTACTTGCCCAGTTCGGGCTCCTTCTCTCTGTACTTCTCCAGTATGGGCTCCTTCTCTCTGTACTTCTCCAGTTCGGGCTCCTTCTCTCTGTACTTGCCCAGTACGGGCTCCTTCTCTCTGTACTTGCCCAGTACGGGCTCCTTCACTCTGTACTAGCCCAGTACGAGCCCCTTCTCTCTGTACTAGCCCAGTACAAGCTCCTTCTCTCTGTATTAGTCCAGTACGAGCTCCTTCTCTATGTACTAGCCTCGTACGAGCCCCTTCTCTCTGTACTAACCTAGTACAAGCCCCTTCTCTCTGTACTAACCCAGTACAAGCCCCTTCTCGCTGTACTAGCCCAGTACAAGCCCCTTCTCTCTGTACTAGCTCAGTACGAGCCCCTTCTCTCTGTACTAGCCCAGTACGAGCCATTTCTCTCTGTACTAACCCAGTACCAGCCCCTTCTCTCTGTACTAACCCAGTACCAGCCCCTTCTCTCTGTACAAACCCATTACGAGTGCCTTCTCTCTGTATTAAGCCAATACGAGCATATTTTCTATGCACCAGCCCAGTACGAGCTCCTTCTCTTTGTACTAGCCCAGTAACTGCCCCTTCTCTCTGTACTAACCCAGTACCAGCCCCTTCTCTCTTTACTAACCCAGTACCAGCCCCTTCTCTCTGTACTAACCCAGTACGAGCTCCTTCTCTCTGTTTTTCTCCAGTACGAGCCCATTTTCTATGCACTAGCCCAGTACGAGCTCCTTCTCTCTGTACTAGCTCAGTACAATCTCCTTCTCTCTGCACTAACCTAGTATGAGCTCCTTCTCTCTGCACTAAACAAGTACGAGCTCCTTCTCTCTGTACTCGCCCAGCAAGAGCCCCATTTCTCTGTACTAGCCCAGTACGAGCTCCTTCTCTCTGTATTAACCAAGTACGAGCTCCTTCTCTCTGTACTCGCTCAGTATGAGCCCCTTTTCTCTGTACTAGCCCAGTATGAGATCCTTCTCTCTGCACTAGCACAGTAGCAGCCCCTTTTCTGTGCATTTGCCCAGTACGAGCCCCTTTTCTCTGTACTAACCCAGTATGAGCTCCTTTCTCTGTACTACCCAAGTACGAGTCCCTTCGCTCTGTACTAACCAATACGAGTCTCTTCTCTCTGTTCTTGCCCATTACGAGCTCCTTCTCTGTGTACTTGCCCAGTACGAGCTCCTTCTCTCTGTACTTGCCCAGTACGAGCTCCTTCTCTCTGTACTCCCCCAGTACGAGCCCCTTTTCTCTTTAATAGCCCCGTATGAGATCCTTCTCTCTGCACTTGCACAGTACGAGCCCCTTTTCTCTGCACTAGCACAGTACGAGCCCCTTTCTCTCTGTACTTGCCCAGTACAAGCTCCTTCTCTCTGTACTTGCACAGTGCGGACTCCTCCTCTCTGTACTAGCCCAATATGAGCTCCTTCTCTCTGTACTAACCCAGTACCAGCCCCTTCTCTCTGTACTAACCTAGTACGAGCTCCTTCTCTCTGCACTAGCCCAGTACAATCTCCTTCTCTCTGCACTAGCCCAGTACAAGCTCCTTCTCTCTGTACTAAGCCAGTAGGAGCTCCTTCTCTCTGTAGGAACCAAGTACGAGTCCCTTCTCTCTGTACTTGCCCAGTACGAGCTCCTTCTCTCTGTACATGCCCAGTACGAGCCCCTTTTCTCTGCACTAACCCAGGAGGAGCCGCTCCACTTTGCACTAACCCAGTTCAAGCTCTTTCTCTCTGTACTAGCCAGGTACGAGCCCTTTCTCTCTGTACTTGCCAAGTACGAGCTCCTTCTCTCTATACTTGCCCAGTACGAGCTCCTTCTCTCTGTACTTGCCCAGTACGAGCTCCTTCTCTCTGTACTTGCCCAGTACGAGCTCCTTCTCTCTGTACTTGCCCAGTACGAGCTCCTTCTCTCTGTACTTGCTCAGTACGAGCTCCTACTCTCTCTGTACTTGCCCAGTACGAGCTCCTTCACTCTGCACTTGCTCAGTACGACCTCCTTCTCTCTGAACTATCCATGTACGAGTCCCTTCTCTCTGTACTTGCCCAGTACGAGCTCCTTCTCTCTGTACTTGCCCAGTACGAGCTCCTTCTCTCTGTACTAACCAAGCACGAGTCCCTTCTCTCTGTACTCGCCCAGGACGATCCCCTCCGCTCTGCACTAGCCCAGTACGAGCCCCTTCTCTCTGTACTCGCCCAGTACGAGCTCCTTCTCTCTGTACTAACCATGTACGAGTCCCTTCTCTCTGTACTTGCCCAGTACGAGCTCTTTCTCTCTGTACTTGCCTAGTACGAGCTCCTTCTCTCTGTACTAACCAAGTACGAGTCCCTTCTCTCTGTACTCGCCCAGTACGAGACCCTTCTCTCTGCACTAACCCACTAGGAGCCCATTCTCTCTGCACTAGCCCAGGAGGAGCTCCTCCTCTCTGTACTAGCACAGTACGAGCCCCTTTTCTCTGCATTAGCCCAGAATGAGCCCCTTTTCGCTGCATTAGCCTAGTACGAGGCCCTTCTCTCTGTACTTGCCCGGTACGGGTTCCTTCTCTCTGTACTTGCCCAGTTCGGGCTCCTTCTCTCTGTACTTCTCCAGTTCGGGCTCCTTCTCTCTGTACTTGCCCTGTACGGGCTCCTTCTCTCTGTACATGCCCAGTACGGGCTCCTTCTCTCTGTACTTGCCCAGTACGGGCTCCTTCACTCTGTACTAGCCCAGTACGAGCCCCTTCTCTCTGTACTAGCCCAGTACAAGCTCCTTCTCTCTGTATTAGTCCAGTACGAGCTCCTTCTCTATGTACTAGCCTAGTACAAGCCCCTTCTCTCTGTACTAACCCAGTATGAGCCCCTTCTCGCTGTACTAGCCCAGTACAAGCCCCTTCCCGCTGTACTAGCCCAGTACAAGCCCCTTCTCTCTGTACTAGCTCAGTACGAGCCCCTTCTCTCTATACTAGCCCAGTACGAGCCATTTCTCTCTGTACTAACCAGTACCAGCCCCTTCTCTCTGTACTAACCCAGTACCAGCCCCTTCTCTCTGTACTAACCCAGTACCAGCCCCTTCTCTCTGTACTAACCCAGTACCAGCCCCTTCTCCCTGTACTAACCCATTACGAGTGCCTTCTCTCAGTATTAAGCCAATACTAGCATATTTTCTATGCACTAGCCCAGTACGAGCTCCTTCTCTTTGTACTAGCCCAGTAACAGCCCCTTTTTTCTGTACTAACCCAGTACCAGCCCCTTCTCTCTTTACTAACCCAGTACCAGCCCCTTCTCTCTGTACTAACCCAGTACGAGCTCCTTCTCTCTGTTTTTCTCCAGTACGAGCCCATTTTCTATGCACTAGCCCAGTACGAGCTCCTTCTCTCTGTACTAGCCCAGTACAATCTCCTTCTCTCTGCACTAATCTAGTATGAGCTCCTTCTCTCTGCACTAAACAAGTACGAGCTCCTTCTCTCTGTATTCGCCCAGCAAGAGACCCATTTCTCTGTACTAGCCCAGTACGAGCTCCTTCTCTCTGTACTAACCAAGTACGAGCTCCTTCTCTCTGTATTCGCCCAGCAAGAGACCCATTTCTCTGTACTAGCCCAGTACGAGCTCCTTCTCTCTGTACTAACCAAGTACGAGCTCCTTCTCTCTGTACTCGCTCAGTATGAGCCCCTTTTCTCTGTACTAGCCCAGTATGAGCTCCTTCTCTCTGCACTAGCACAGTAGCAGCCCCTTTTCTCTGCATTAGCCCAGTACGAGCCCCTTTTCTCTGTACTTGTCCAGTACGAGCTCCTTCTCTCTGTACTTGCCCAGTACGAGCTCCTTCTCTCTGTACTAACCAAGCACGAGTCCCTTCTCTCTGTACTAACCAAGCACGAGTCCCTTCTCTCTGTACTCACCCAGGACGATCCCCTCCGCTCTGCACTAGCCCAGTACGAGCCCTTTCTCTCTGTACTTGCCCAGTACGAGCTCCTTCTCTCTGTACTAACCATGTACGAGTCCCTTCTCTCTGTACTTGCCCAGTACGAGCTCTTTCTCTCTGTACTTGCCTAGTACGAGCTCCTTCTCTCTGTACTAACCAAGTACGAGTCCCTTCTCTCTGTACTCGCACAGTACGAGCCCCTTCTCTCTGCACTAACCCACTAGGAGCCCCTTCTCTCTGCACTAGCCCAGGAGGAGCTCCTCCTCTCTGTACTAGCACAGTACGAGCCCCTTTTCTCTGCATTAGCCCAGAATGAGCCCCTTTTCGCTGCATTAGCCTAGTACGAGCCCCTTCTCTCTTTACTTGCCCAGTACGGGTTCCTTCTCTCTGTACTTGCCCAGTTCGGGCTCCTTCTCACTGTACTTGCCCAGTACGGGCTCCTTCTCTCTGTACTTGCGCAGTACGGGCTCCTTCACTCTGTACTAGCCCAGTACGAGCCCCTTCTCTCTGTACTAGCCCAGTACAAGCTCCTTCTCTCTGTATTAGTCCAGTACGAGCTCCTTCTCTATGTACTTGCCCAGCACGAGCTCCTTCTCTCTGTACTAACCAAGTACGAGTCCCTTCTCTCTGTACTCACCCAGTACGAGCCCCTCTTCTCTGCACTAGCCCAGGAGGAGCCCCTCCGCTTTGCACTAACCCAGTACAAGCTCTTTCTCTCTGTACTAGCCCAGTACGAGCCCCTTCTCTCTGTACTTGCCCAGTATGAGCTTCTTCTCTCTGTACTAACCATGTACGAGTCCCTTCTCTCTGTACTTGCCCAGTACGAGCTCTTTCTCTCTGTTCTTGCCCAGTACGAGCTCCTTCTCTCTGTACTAACCAAGTACGAGTCCCTTCTCTCTGTACTAGCCCAGTACGAGCTCCTTCTCTCTGTACTAACCAAGTACGAGCTCCTTCTCTCTGTACTCGCTCAGTATGAGCCCCTTTTCTCTGTACTAGCCCAGTATGAGATCCTTCTCTCTGCACTAGCACAGTAGCAGCCCCTTTTCTGTGCATTAGCCCAGTACGAGCCCCTTTTCTCTGTACTTGTCCAGTACGAGCTCCTTCTCTCTGTACTCGCCCAGTACGAGCTCCTTCTCTCTGTACTAACCATGTACGAGTCCCTTCTCTCTGTACTTGCCCAGTACGAGCCCCTTTTCTCTGCACTAACCCAGGAGGAGCCGCTCCTCTTTGCACTAACCCAGTTCAAGCTCTTTCTCTCTGTACTAGCCAGGTACGAGCCCTTTCTCTCTGTACTTGCCCAGTACGAGCTCCTTCTCTCTGTACTTGCCCAGTACGAGCTCCTTCTCCCTGTACTTGCCCAGTACGAGCTCCTTCTATCCGTACTTGCCCAGTACGAGCTCCTTCTCTCTGTACTTGCTCAGTACGACCTCCTACTCTCTCTCTACTTGCCCAGTACGAGCTCCTTCACTCTGCACTTGCTCAGTACGAGCTCCTTCTCTCTGAACTAACCATGTACGAGTCCCTTCTCTCTGAACTTGCCCAGTACGAGCTCCTTCTCTCGGTACTTGCCCAGTACGAGCTCCTTCTCTCTGTACTAACCAAGCACGAGTCCCTTCTCTCTGTACTCGCCCAGGACGATCCCCTCCGCTCTGCACTAGCCCAGTACGAGCCCCTTCTCTCTGTACTTGCCCAGTACGAGCTCTTTCTCTTTGTACTCGCCCAGTACGAGCCCCTTCTCTCTGCACTAACCCACTAGGAGCCCCTTCTCTCTGCACTAGCCCAGGAGGAGCTCCTCCTCTCTGTACTAGCACAGTACGAGCCCCTTTTCTCTGCATTAGCCCAGAATGAGCCCCTTTTCGCTGCATTAGCCTAGTACGAGCCCCTTCTCTCTGTACTTGCCCAGTACGGGTTCCTTCTCTCTGTACTTGCCCAGTTCGGGCTCCTTCTCTCTGTACTTCTCCAGTACGGGCTCCTTCTCTCTGTACTTCTCCAGTTCGGGCTCCTTCTCTCTGTACTTGCCCAGTACGGGCTCCTTCTCTCTGTACTTGCCCAGTACGGGCTCCTTCACTCTGTACTAGCCCAGTACAAGCCCCTTCTCTCTGTACTAGCCCAGTACAAGCTCCTTCTCTCTGTATTAGTCCAGTACGAGCTCCTTCTCTATGTACTAGCCTCGTACGAGCCCCTTCTCTCTGTACTAACCTAGTACAAGCCCCTTCTCTCTGTACTAACCCAGTACAAGCCCCTTCTCGCTGTACTAGCCCAGTACAAGCCCCTTCTCTCTGTACTAGCTCAGTACGAGCCCCTTCTCTCTGTACTAGCCCAGTACGAGCCATTTCTCTCTGTACTAACCCAGTACCAGCCCCTTCTCTCTGTACTAACCCAGTACCAGCCCCTTCTCTCTGTACAAACCCATTACGAGTGCCTTCTCTCTGTATTAAGCCAATACGAGCATATTTTCTATGCACCAGCCCAGTACGAGCTCCTTCTCTTTGTACTAGCCCAGTAACAGCCCCTTCTCTCTGTACTAACCCAGTACCAGCCCCTTCTCTCTTTACTAACCCAGTACCAGCCCCTTCTCACTGTACTAACCCAGTACGAGCTCCTTCTCTCTGTTTTTCTCCAGTACGAGCCCATTTTCTATGCACTAGCCCAGTACAATCTCCTTCTCTCTGCACTAACCTAGTATGAGCTCCTTCTCTCTGCACTAAACAAGTACGAGCTCCTTCTCTCTGTATTCGCCCAGCAAGAGACCCATTTCTCTGTACTAGCCCAGTACGAGCTCCTTCTCTCTGTACTAACCAAGTACGAGATCCTTCTCTCTGTATTCGCCCAGCAAGAGACCCATTTCTCTGTACTAGCCCAGTACGAGCTTCTTCTCTCTGTACTAACCAAGTACGAGCTCCTTCTCTCTGTACTCGCTCAGTATGAGCCCCTTTTCTCTGTACTAGCCCAGTATGAGCTCCTTCTCTCTGCACTAGCACAGTAGCAGCCCCTTTTCTCTGCATTAGCCCAGTACGAGCCCCTTTTCTCTGTACTTGTCCAGTACGAGCTCCTTCTCTCTGTACTCGCCCAGTACGAGCTCCTTCTCTCTGTACTAACCATGTACGAGTCCCTTCTCTCTGTACTTGCCCAGTACGGGCTCCTTCACTCTGTACTAGCCCAGTACGAGTTCCTTCTCTCTGTACTAGCCCAGTACAAGCTCCTTCTCTCTGTATTAGTCCAGTACGAGCTCCTTCTCTATGTACTAGCCTAGTACGAGCTTCTTCTCTTCGTACTAACCTAGTACAAGCCCCTTCTCTCTGTACTAACCCAGTACGAGCCCCTTCTCGCTGTACTAGCCCAGTACAAGCCCCTTCTCTCTGTACTAGCTCAGTACGAGCCCCTTCTCTCTGTACTAACCTAGCATAAGCCCCTTCTCTCTGTACTAACCCAGTACGAGCCATTTCTCTCTGTACTAACCCAGTACCAGCCCCTTCTCTCTGTACTAACCCAGTACCAGCCCCTTCTCTCTGTACTAACACATTACGAGTGCCTTCTCTCTGTATTAAGCCAATACGAGCATATTTTCTATGCACTAGCCCAGTACAAGCTCCTTCTCTTTGTACTAGCCCAGTAACAGCCCCTTCTCTCTGTACTAACCCAGTACCAGCCCCTTCTCTCTTTACTAACCCAGTACCAGCCCCTTCTCTCTGTACTAACCCAGTACGAGCTCCTTCTCTCTGTTTTTCTCCAGTACGAGCCCATTTTCTATGCACTAGCCCAGTACGAGCTCCTTCTCTCTGTACTAGCCCAGTACAATCTCCTTCTCTCTGCACTAATCTAGTATGAGCTCCTTCTCTCTGTACTAACCAAGTACGAGCTCCTTCTCTCTGTACTCGCTCAGTATGAGCCCCTTTTCTCTGTACTAGCCCAGTATGAGCTCCTTCTCTCTGCACTAGCACAGTAGCAGCCCCTTTTCTCTGCATTAGCCCAGTACGAGCCCCTTTTCTCTGTACTTGTCCAGTATGAGCCCATTCTCTCTCTACTTGCCCAGTACGAGCCCTTTCTCTCTGTACTTGCCCAGTACGAGCTCCTTCTCTCTGTACTAACCATGTACGAGTCCCTTCTCTCTGTACTTGCCCAGTACGAGCTCTTTCTCTCTGTACTTGCCTAGTACGAGCTCCTTCTCTCTGTACTAACCAAGTACGAGTCCCTTCTCTCTGTACTCGCCCAGTACGAGCCCCTTCTCTCTGCACTAACCCACTAGGAGCCCCTTCTCTCTGCACTAGCCCAGGAGGAGCTCCTCCTCACTGTACTAGCACAGTACGAGCCCCTTTTCTCTGCATTAGCCCAGAATGAGCCCCTTTTCGCTGCATTAGCCTAGTACGAGCCCCTTCTCTCTGTACTTGCCCAGTACGGGTTCCTTCTCTCTGTACCTGCCCAGTTCGCGCTCCTTCTCTCTGTACTTGCCCAGTTCGGGCTCCTTCTCTCTGTACTTGCCCAGTTCGGGCTCCTTCTCTCTGTACTTGCCCAGTACGGGCTCCTTCTCTCTGTACTTGCGCAGTACGGGCTCCTTCACTCTGCACTAGCCCAGTACGAGCCCCTTCTCTCTGTTCTAGCCCAGTACAAGCTCCTTCTCTCTGTATTAGTCCAGTACGAGCTCCTTCTCTATGTACTTGCCCAGTACGAGCTCCTTCTCTCTGTAGTAACCAAGTACGAGTCCCTTCTCTCTGTACTCGTCCAGTACGAGCCCCTCTTCTCTGCACTAGCCCAGGAGGAGCCCCTCCGCTTTGCACTAACCCAGTACAAGCTCTTTCTCTCTGTACTAGCTCAGTACGAGCCCCTTCTCTCTGTACTTGCCCAGTACGAGCTCCTTCTCTCTGTACTAGTACAATACGAGCCCCTTCTCTCTGTACTAACCCAGTACGAGCTCCTTCTCTCTGTAGTAACCAAGTACGAGTCCCTTCTCTCTGTACTTGCCCAGTACGAGCTCCTTGTCTCTGTACTTGCCCAGTACGAGCTCCTTCTCTCTGTACTAAACAAGTACGAGTCCCTTCTCTCTGTACTCGCCCTGGATGAGCCCCTTTTCTCTGCACTAGCCCTGGAGGAGCCCCTCCTCTTTGCATTAACCCAGTACAAGCTCTTTCTCTCTGTACTAGCCCAATACGAGCCCCTTCTCTCTGTACTTGCCCAGTATGAGCTTCTTCTCTCTGTACTAACCATGTACGAGTCCCTTCTCTCTGTACTTGCCCAGTACGAGCTCCTTCTCTCTGTACTTGCCCAGTACGAGCTCCTTCTCTCTGTACTAACCAAGTACGAGTCCCTTCTCTCTGTCCTCGCCCAGTACGAGCCCCTTTTCTCTGCATTAGCACAGAACAACCTCCTTCTCTCTGTACTAGTCCAGTACGAGCTCCTTCTCTCTGTACTAACCCAGTATGAGCTCCTTTCTCTGTACTACCCAAGTACGAGTCCCTTCGCTCTGTACTAACCAGTACGAGTCTCTTCTCTCCGTACTTGTCCATTATGAGCTCCTTCTCTGTGTACTTGCCCAGTACGAGCTCCTTCTCTCTGTGCTAAGCAAGTAGGAGCTCCTTCTCTGTGTACTTGCCCAGTACGAGCTCCTTCTCTCTGTACTCCCCCAGTACGAGCCCCTTTTCTCTGTAATAGCCCCGTATGAGAGCCTTCTCTCTGCACTTGCACAGTACGAGCCCCTTTTCTCTGCACTAGCACAGTACGAGCCCCTTTTCTCTGCACTTGCCCAGTACAAGCTCCTTCTCTCTGTACTTGCACAGTGCGGACTCCTCCTCTCTGTACTAGCCCAATATGAGCTCCTTCTCTCTGTACTAACCCAGTACCAGCCCCTTCTCTCTGTACTAACCCAGTACGAGCTCCTTCTCTCTGTACTTGCCCAGTACGAGCTCCTTCTCTCTGTACTTGCCCAGTACGAGCTCCTTCTATCCGTACTTGCCCAGTACGAGCTCCTTCTCTCTGTACTTGCTCAGTACGACCTCCTACTCTCTCTCTACTTGCCCAGTACGAGCTCCTTCACTCTGCACTTGCTCAGTACGAGCTCCTTCTCTCTGAACTAACCATGTACGAGTCCCTTCTCTCTGAACTTGCCCAGTACGAGCTCCTTCTCTCGGTACTTGCCCAGTACGAGCTCCTTCTCTCTGTACTAACCAAGCACGAGTCCCTTCTCTCTGTACTCGCCCAGGACGATCCCCTCCGCTCTGCACTAGCCCAGTACGAGCCCCTTCTCTCTGTACTTGCCCAGTACGAGCTCTTTCTCTTTGTACTTGCCCAGTACGAGCCCCTTCTCTCTGCACTAACCCACTAGGAGCCCCTTCTCTCTGCACTAGCCCAGGAGGAGCTCCTCCTCTCTGTACTAGCAC
This sequence comes from Carcharodon carcharias, assembly GCF_017639515.1. NCBI lineage: Eukaryota > Metazoa > Chordata > Chondrichthyes > Lamniformes > Lamnidae > Carcharodon > Carcharodon carcharias. Next base: position 4,442,700 of record NC_054488.1, on the reverse strand, counting down.
AGTACGAGCCCCTTTTCTCTGCATTAGCCCAGAATGAGCCCCTTTTCGCTGCATTAGCCTAGTACGAGCCCCTTCTCTCTGTACTTGCCCAGTACGGGTTCCTTCTCTCTGTACTTGCCCAGTTCGGGCTCCTTCTCTCTGTACTTCTCCAGTATGGGCTCCTTCTCTCTGTACTTCTCCAGTTCGGGCTCCTTCTCTCTGTACTTGCCCAGTACGGGCTCCTTCTCTCTGTACTTGCCCAGTACGGGCTCCTTCACTCTGTACTAGCCCAGTACGAGCCCCTTCTCTCTGTACTAGCCCAGTACAAGCTCCTTCTCTCTGTATTAGTCCAGTACGAGCTCCTTCTCTATGTACTAGCCTCGTACGAGCCCCTTCTCTCTGTACTAACCTAGTACAAGCCCCTTCTCTCTGTACTAACCCAGTACAAGCCCCTTCTCGCTGTACTAGCCCAGTACAAGCCCCTTCTCTCTGTACTAGCTCAGTACGAGCCCCTTCTCTCTGTACTAGCCCAGTACGAGCCATTTCTCTCTGTACTAACCCAGTACCAGCCCCTTCTCTCTGTACTAACCCAGTACCAGCCCCTTCTCTCTGTACAAACCCATTACGAGTGCCTTCTCTCTGTATTAAGCCAATACGAGCATATTTTCTATGCACCAGCCCAGTACGAGCTCCTTCTCTTTGTACTAGCCCAGTAACAGCCCCTTCTCTCTGTACTAACCCAGTACCAGCCCCTTCTCTCTTTACTAACCCAGTACCAGCCCCTTCTCTCTGTACTAACCCAGTACGAGCTCCTTCTCTCTGTTTTTCTCCAGTACGAGCCCATTTTCTATGCACTAGCCCAGTACGAGCTCCTTCTCTCTGTACTAGCTCAGTACAATCTCCTTCTCTCTGCACTAACCTAGTATGAGCTCCTTCTCTCTGCACTAAACAAGTACGAGCTCCTTCTCTCTGTACTCGCCCAGCAAGAGCCCCATTTCTCTGTACTAGCCCAGTACGAGCTCCTTCTCTCTGTATTAACCAAGTACGAGCTCCTTCTCTCTGTACTCGCTCAGTATGAGCCCCTTTTCTCTGTACTAGCCCAGTATGAGATCCTTCTCTCTGCACTAGCACAGTAGCAGCCCCTTTTCTGTGCATTTGCCCAGTACGAGCCCCTTTTCTCTGTACTAACCCAGTATGAGCTCCTTTCTCTGTACTACCCAAGTACGAGTCCCTTCGCTCTGTACTAACCAATACGAGTCTCTTCTCTCTGTTCTTGCCCATTACGAGCTCCTTCTCTGTGTACTTGCCCAGTACGAGCTCCTTCTCTCTGTACTCCCCCAGTACGAGCCCCTTTTCTCTTTAATAGCCCCGTATGAGATCCTTCTCTCTGCACTAGCACAGTACGAGCCCCTTTCTCTCTGTACTTGCCCAGTACAAGCTCCTTCTCTCTGTACTTGCACAGTGCGGACTCCTCCTCTCTGTACTAGCCCAATATGAGCTCCTTCTCTCTGTACTAACCCAGTACCAGCCCCTTCTCTCTGTACTAACCTAGTACGAGCTCCTTCTCTCTGCACTAGCCCAGTACAATCTCCTTCTCTCTGCACTAGCCCAGTACAAGCTCCTTCTCTCTGTACTAAGCCAGTAGGAGCTCCTTCTCTCTGTAGGAACCAAGTACGAGTCCCTTCTCTCTGTACTTGCCCAGTACGAGCTCCTTCTCTCTGTACATGCCCAGTACGAGCCCCTTTTCTCTGCACTAACCCAGGAGGAGCCGCTCCACTTTGCACTAACCCAGTTCAAGCTCTTTCTCTCTGTACTAGCCAGGTACGAGCCCTTTCTCTCTGTACTTGCCAAGTACGAGCTCCTTCTCTCTATACTTGCCCAGTACGAGCTCCTTCTCTCTGTACTTGCCCAGTACGAGCTCCTTCTCTCTGTACTTGCCCAGTACGAGCTCCTTCTCTCTGTACTTGCCCAGTACGAGCTCCTTCTCTCTGTACTTGCTCAGTACGAGCTCCTACTCTCTCTGTACTTGCCCAGTACGAGCTCCTTCACTCTGCACTTGCTCAGTACGACCTCCTTCTCTCTGAACTATCCATGTACGAGTCCCTTCTCTCTGTACTTGCCCAGTACGAGCTCCTTCTCTCTGTACTTGCCCAGTACGAGCTCCTTCTCTCTGTACTAACCAAGCACGAGTCCCTTCTCTCTGTACTCGCCCAGGACGATCCCCTCCGCTCTGCACTAGCCCAGTACGAGCCCCTTCTCTCTGTACTCGCCCAGTACGAGCTCCTTCTCTCTGTACTAACCATGTACGAGTCCCTTCTCTCTGTACTTGCCCAGTACGAGCTCTTTCTCTCTGTACTTGCCTAGTACGAGCTCCTTCTCTCTGTACTAACCAAGTACGAGTCCCTTCTCTCTGTACTCGCCCAGTACGAGACCCTTCTCTCTGCACTAACCCACTAGGAGCCCATTCTCTCTGCACTAGCCCAGGAGGAGCTCCTCCTCTCTGTACTAGCACAGTACGAGCCCCTTTTCTCTGCATTAGCCCAGAATGAGCCCCTTTTCGCTGCATTAGCCTAGTACGAGGCCCTTCTCTCTGTACTTGCCCGGTACGGGTTCCTTCTCTCTGTACTTGCCCAGTTCGGGCTCCTTCTCTCTGTACTTCTCCAGTTCGGGCTCCTTCTCTCTGTACTTGCCCTGTACGGGCTCCTTCTCTCTGTACTTGCCCAGTACGGGCTCCTTCTCTCTGTACTTGCCCAGTACGGGCTCCTTCACTCTGTACTAGCCCAGTACGAGCCCCTTCTCTCTGTACTAGCCCAGTACAAGCTCCTTCTCTCTGTATTAGTCCAGTACGAGCTCCTTCTCTATGTACTAGCCTAGTACAAGCCCCTTCTCTCTGTACTAACCCAGTATGAGCCCCTTCTCGCTGTACTAGCCCAGTACAAGCCCCTTCCCGCTGTACTAGCCCAGTACAAGCCCCTTCTCTCTGTACTAGCTCAGTACGAGCCCCTTCTCTCTATACTAGCCCAGTACGAGCCATTTCTCTCTGTACTAACCCAGTACCAGCCCCTTCTCTCTGTACTAACCCAGTACCAGCCCCTTCTCTCTGTACTAACCCAGTACCAGCCCCTTCTCTCTGTACTAACCCAGTACCAGCCCCTTCTCCCTGTACTAACCCATTACGAGTGCCTTCTCTCAGTATTAAGCCAATACTAGCATATTTTCTATGCACTAGCCCAGTACGAGCTCCTTCTCTTTGTACTAGCCCAGTAACAGCCCCTTTTTTCTGTACTAACCCAGTACCAGCCCCTTCTCTCTTTACTAACCCAGTACCAGCCCCTTCTCTCTGTACTAACCCAGTACGAGCTCCTTCTCTCTGTTTTTCTCCAGTACGAGCCCATTTTCTATGCACTAGCCCAGTACGAGCTCCTTCTCTCTGTACTAGCCCAGTACAATCTCCTTCTCTCTGCACTAATCTAGTATGAGCTCCTTCTCTCTGCACTAAACAAGTACGAGCTCCTTCTCTCTGTATTCGCCCAGCAAGAGACCCATTTCTCTGTACTAGCCCAGTACGAGCTCCTTCTCTCTGTACTAACCAAGTACGAGCTCCTTCTCTCTGTATTCGCCCAGCAAGAGACCCATTTCTCTGTACTAGCCCAGTACGAGCTCCTTCTCTCTGTACTAACCAAGTACGAGCTCCTTCTCTCTGTACTCGCTCAGTATGAGCCCCTTTTCTCTGTACTAGCCCAGTATGAGCTCCTTCTCTCTGCACTAGCACAGTAGCAGCCCCTTTTCTCTGCATTAGCCCAGTACGAGCCCCTTTTCTCTGTACTTGTCCAGTACGAGCTCCTTCTCTCTGTACTTGCCCAGTACGAGCTCCTTCTCTCTGTACTAACCAAGCACGAGTCCCTTCTCTCTGTACTAACCAAGCACGAGTCCCTTCTCTCTGTACTCACCCAGGACGATCCCCTCCGCTCTGCACTAGCCCAGTACGAGCCCTTTCTCTCTGTACTTGCCCAGTACGAGCTCCTTCTCTCTGTACTAACCATGTACGAGTCCCTTCTCTCTGTACTTGCCCAGTACGAGCTCTTTCTCTCTGTACTTGCCTAGTACGAGCTCCTTCTCTCTGTACTAACCAAGTACGAGTCCCTTCTCTCTGTACTCGCACAGTACGAGCCCCTTCTCTCTGCACTAACCCACTAGGAGCCCCTTCTCTCTGCACTAGCCCAGGAGGAGCTCCTCCTCTCTGTACTAGCACAGTACGAGCCCCTTTTCTCTGCATTAGCCCAGAATGAGCCCCTTTTCGCTGCATTAGCCTAGTACGAGCCCCTTCTCTCTTTACTTGCCCAGTACGGGTTCCTTCTCTCTGTACTTGCCCAGTTCGGGCTCCTTCTCACTGTACTTGCCCAGTACGGGCTCCTTCTCTCTGTACTTGCGCAGTACGGGCTCCTTCACTCTGTACTAGCCCAGTACGAGCCCCTTCTCTCTGTACTAGCCCAGTACAAGCTCCTTCTCTCTGTATTAGTCCAGTACGAGCTCCTTCTCTATGTACTTGCCCAGCACGAGCTCCTTCTCTCTGTACTAACCAAGTACGAGTCCCTTCTCTCTGTACTCACCCAGTACGAGCCCCTCTTCTCTGCACTAGCCCAGGAGGAGCCCCTCCGCTTTGCACTAACCCAGTACAAGCTCTTTCTCTCTGTACTAGCCCAGTACGAGCCCCTTCTCTCTGTACTTGCCCAGTATGAGCTTCTTCTCTCTGTACTAACCATGTACGAGTCCCTTCTCTCTGTACTTGCCCAGTACGAGCTCTTTCTCTCTGTTCTTGCCCAGTACGAGCTCCTTCTCTCTGTACTAACCAAGTACGAGTCCCTTCTCTCTGTACTAGCCCAGTACGAGCTCCTTCTCTCTGTACTAACCAAGTACGAGCTCCTTCTCTCTGTACTCGCTCAGTATGAGCCCCTTTTCTCTGTACTAGCCCAGTATGAGATCCTTCTCTCTGCACTAGCACAGTAGCAGCCCCTTTTCTGTGCATTAGCCCAGTACGAGCCCCTTTTCTCTGTACTTGTCCAGTACGAGCTCCTTCTCTCTGTACTCGCCCAGTACGAGCTCCTTCTCTCTGTACTAACCATGTACGAGTCCCTTCTCTCTGTACTTGCCCAGTACGAGCCCCTTTTCTCTGCACTAACCCAGGAGGAGCCGCTCCTCTTTGCACTAACCCAGTTCAAGCTCTTTCTCTCTGTACTAGCCAGGTACGAGCCCTTTCTCTCTGTACTTGCCCAGTACGAGCTCCTTCTCTCTGTACTTGCCCAGTACGAGCTCCTTCTCCCTGTACTTGCCCAGTACGAGCTCCTTCTATCCGTACTTGCCCAGTACGAGCTCCTTCTCTCTGTACTTGCTCAGTACGACCTCCTACTCTCTCTCTACTTGCCCAGTACGAGCTCCTTCACTCTGCACTTGCTCAGTACGAGCTCCTTCTCTCTGAACTAACCATGTACGAGTCCCTTCTCTCTGAACTTGCCCAGTACGAGCTCCTTCTCTCGGTACTTGCCCAGTACGAGCTCCTTCTCTCTGTACTAACCAAGCACGAGTCCCTTCTCTCTGTACTCGCCCAGGACGATCCCCTCCGCTCTGCACTAGCCCAGTACGAGCCCCTTCTCTCTGTACTTGCCCAGTACGAGCTCTTTCTCTTTGTACTCGCCCAGTACGAGCCCCTTCTCTCTGCACTAACCCACTAGGAGCCCCTTCTCTCTGCACTAGCCCAGGAGGAGCTCCTCCTCTCTGTACTAGCACAGTACGAGCCCCTTTTCTCTGCATTAGCCCAGAATGAGCCCCTTTTCGCTGCATTAGCCTAGTACGAGCCCCTTCTCTCTGTACTTGCCCAGTACGGGTTCCTTCTCTCTGTACTTGCCCAGTTCGGGCTCCTTCTCTCTGTACTTCTCCAGTACGGGCTCCTTCTCTCTGTACTTCTCCAGTTCGGGCTCCTTCTCTCTGTACTTGCCCAGTACGGGCTCCTTCTCTCTGTACTTGCCCAGTACGGGCTCCTTCACTCTGTACTAGCCCAGTACAAGCCCCTTCTCTCTGTACTAGCCCAGTACAAGCTCCTTCTCTCTGTATTAGTCCAGTACGAGCTCCTTCTCTATGTACTAGCCTCGTACGAGCCCCTTCTCTCTGTACTAACCTAGTACAAGCCCCTTCTCTCTGTACTAACCCAGTACAAGCCCCTTCTCGCTGTACTAGCCCAGTACAAGCCCCTTCTCTCTGTACTAGCTCAGTACGAGCCCCTTCTCTCTGTACTAGCCCAGTACGAGCCATTTCTCTCTGTACTAACCCAGTACCAGCCCCTTCTCTCTGTACTAACCCAGTACCAGCCCCTTCTCTCTGTACAAACCCATTACGAGTGCCTTCTCTCTGTATTAAGCCAATACGAGCATATTTTCTATGCACCAGCCCAGTACGAGCTCCTTCTCTTTGTACTAGCCCAGTAACAGCCCCTTCTCTCTGTACTAACCCAGTACCAGCCCCTTCTCTCTTTACTAACCCAGTACCAGCCCCTTCTCACTGTACTAACCCAGTACGAGCTCCTTCTCTCTGTTTTTTCTCCAGTACGAGCCCATTTTCTATGCACTAGCCCAGTACAATCTCCTTCTCTCTGCACTAACCTAGTATGAGCTCCTTCTCTCTGCACTAAACAAGTACGAGCTCCTTCTCTCTGTATTCGCCCAGCAAGAGACCCATTTCTCTGTACTAGCCCAGTACGAGCTCCTTCTCTCTGTACTAACCAAGTACGAGATCCTTCTCTCTGTATTCGCCCAGCAAGAGACCCATTTCTCTGTACTAGCCCAGTACGAGCTTCTTCTCTCTGTACTAACCAAGTACGAGCTCCTTCTCTCTGTACTCGCTCAGTATGAGCCCCTTTTCTCTGTACTAGCCCAGTATGAGCTCCTTCTCTCTGCACTAGCACAGTAGCAGCCCCTTTTCTCTGCATTAGCCCAGTACGAGCCCCTTTTCTCTGTACTTGTCCAGTACGAGCTCCTTCTCTCTGTACTCGCCCAGTACGAGCTCCTTCTCTCTGTACTAACCATGTACGAGTCCCTTCTCTCTGTACTTGCCCAGTACGGGCTCCTTCACTCTGTACTAGCCCAGTACGAGTTCCTTCTCTCTGTACTAGCCCAGTACAAGCTCCTTCTCTCTGTATTAGTCCAGTACGAGCTCCTTCTCTATGTACTAGCCTAGTACGAGCTTCTTCTCTTCGTACTAACCTAGTACAAGCCCCTTCTCTCTGTACTAACCCAGTACGAGCCCCTTCTCGCTGTACTAGCCCAGTACAAGCCCCTTCTCTCTGTACTAGCTCAGTACGAGCCCCTTCTCTCTGTACTAACCTAGCATAAGCCCCTTCTCTCTGTACTAACCCAGTACGAGCCATTTCTCTCTGTACTAACCCAGTACCAGCCCCTTCTCTCTGTACTAACCCAGTACCAGCCCCTTCTCTCTGTACTAACACATTACGAGTGCCTTCTCTCTGTATTAAGCCAATACGAGCATATTTTCTATGCACTAGCCCAGTACAAGCTCCTTCTCTTTGTACTAGCCCAGTAACAGCCCCTTCTCTCTGTACTAACCAGTACCAGCCCCTTCTCTCTTTACTAACCCAGTACCAGCCCCTTCTCTCTGTACTAACCCAGTACGAGCTCCTTCTCTCTGTTTTTCTCCAGTACGAGCCCATTTTCTATGCACTAGCCCAGTACGAGCTCCTTCTCTCTGTACTAGCCCAGTACAATCTCCTTCTCTCTGCACTAATCTAGTAGGAGCTCCTTCTCTCTGTACTAACCAAGTACGAGCTCCTTCTCTCTGTACTCGCTCAGTATGAGCCCCTTTTCTCTGTACTAGCCCAGTATGAGCTCCTTCTCTCTGCACTAGCACAGTAGCAGCCCCTTTTCTCTGCATTAGCCCAGTACGAGCCCCTTTTCTCTGTACTTGTCCAGTATGAGCCCATTCTCTCTCTACTTGCCCAGTACGAGCCCTTTCTCTCTGTACTTGCCCAGTACGAGCTCCTTCTCTCTGTACTAACCATGTACGAGTCCCTTCTCTCTGTACTTGCCCAGTACGAGCTCTTTCTCTCTGTACTTGCCTAGTACGAGCTCCTTCTCTCTGTACTAACCAAGTACGAGTCCCTTCTCTCTGTACTCGCCCAGTACGAGCCCCTTCTCTCTGCACTAACCCACTAGGAGCCCCTTCTCTCTGCACTAGCCCAGGAGGAGCTCCTCCTCACTGTACTAGCACAGTACGAGCCCCTTTTCTCTGCACTAGCACAGTACGAGCCCCTTTTCTCTGCACTTGCCCAGTACAAGCTCCTTCTCTCTGTACTTGCACAGTGCGGACTCCTCCTCTCTGTACTAGCCCAATATGAGCTCCTTCTCTCTGTACTAACCCAGTACCAGCCCCTTCTCTCTGTACTAACCTAGTACGAACTGCTTCTCTCTGCACTAGCCCAGTACAATCTCCTTCTCTCTGCACTAGCCCAGTACAAGCTCCTTCTCTCTGTACTAAGCCAGTAGGAGCTCCTTCTCTCTGTAGGAACCAAGTACGAGTCCCTTCTCTCTGTACTTGCCCAGTACGAGCTCCTTCTCTCTGTACATGCCCAGTACGAGCCCCTTTTCTCTGCACTAACCCAGGAGGAGCCGCTCCACTTTGCACTAACCCAGTTCAAGCTCTTTCTCTCTGTACTAGCCAGGTACGAGCCCTTTCTCTCTGTACTTGCCCAGTACGAGCTCCTTCTCTCTGTACTTGCCCAGTACGAGCTCCTTCTCTCTGTACTTGCCCAGTACGAGCTCCTTCTCTCTGTACTTGCCCAGTACGAGCTCCTTCTCTCTGTACTTGCTCAGTACGAGCTCCTACTCTCTCTGTACTTGCCCAGTACGAGCTCCTTCACTCTGCACTTGCTCAGTACGACCTCCTTCTCTCTGAACTAACCATGTACGAGTCCCTTCTCTCTGTACTTGCCCAGTACGAGCTCCTTCTCTCTGTACTTGCCCAGTACGAGCTCCTTCTCTCTGTACTAACCAAGCACGAGTCCCTTCTCTCTGTACTCGCCCAGGACGATCCCCTCCGCTCTGCACTAGCCCAGTACGAGCCCCTTCTCTCTGTACTCGCCCAGTACGAGCTCCTTCTCTCTGTACTAACCATGTACGAGTCCCTTCTCTCTGTACTTGCCCAGTACGAGCTCTTTCTCTCTGTACTTGCCTAGTACGAGCTCCTTCTCTCTGTACTAACCAAGTACGAGTCCCTTCTCTCTGTACTCGCCCAGTACGAGCCCCTTCTCTCTGCACTAACCCACTAGGAGCCCATTCTCTCTGCACTAGCCCAGGAGGAGCTCCTCCTCTCTGTACTAGCACAGTACGAGACCCCTTTTCTCTGCATTAGCCCAGAATGAGCCCCTTTTCGCTGCATTAGCCTAGTACGAGGCCCTTCTCTCTGTACTTGCCCAGTACGGGTTCCTTCTCTCTGTACTTGCCCAGTTCGGGCTCCTTCTCTCTGTACTTCTCCAGTTCGGGCTCCTTCTCTCTGTACTTGCCCTGTACGGGCTCCTTCTCTCTGTACTTGCCCAGTACGGGCTCCTTCTCTCTGTACTTGCCCAGTACGGGCTCCTTCACTCTGTACTAGCCCAGTACGAGCCCCTTCTCTCTGTACTAGCCCAGTACAAGCTCCTTCTCTCTGTATTAGTCCAGTACGAGCTCCTTCTCTATGTACTAGCCTAGTACAAGCCCCTTCTCTCTGTACTAACCCAGTATGAGCCCCTTCTCGCTGTACTAGCCCAGTACAAGCCCCTTCTCGCTGTACTAGCCCAGTACAAGCCCCTTCTCTCTGTACTAGCTCAGTACGAGCCCCTTCTCTCTGTACTAGCCCAGTACAAGCCATTTCTCTCTGTACTAACCCAGTACCAGCCCCTTCTCTCTGTACTAACCCAGTACCAGCCCCTTCTCTCTGTACTAACCCAGTACCAGCCCCTTCTCTCTGTACTAACCCAGTACCAGCCCCTTCTCCCTGTACTAACCCATTACGAGTGCCTTCTCTCAGTATTAAGCCAATACTAGCATATTTTCTATGCACTAGCCCAGTACGAGCTCCTTCTCTTTGTACTAGCCCAGTAACAGCCCCTTTTTTCTGTACTAACCCAGTACCAGCCCCTTCTCTCTTTACTAACCCAGTACCAGCCCCTTCTCTCTGTACTAACCCAGTACGAGCTCCTTCTCTCTGTTTTTCTCCAGTACGAGCCCATTTTCTATGCACTAGCCCAGTACGAGCTCCTTCTCTCTGTACTAGCCCAGTACAATCTCCTTCTCTCTGCACTAATCTAGTATGAGCTCCTTCTCTCTGCACTAAACAAGTACGAGCTCCTTCTCTCTGTATTCGCCCAGCAAGAGACCCATTTCTCTGTACTAGCCCAGTACGAGCTCCTTCTCTCTGTACTAACCAAATACGAGCTCCTTCTCTCTGTACTCGATCAGTATGAGCCCCTTTTCTCTGTACTAGCCCAGTATGAGCTCCTTCTCTCTGCACTAGCACAGTAGCAGCCCCTTTTCTCTGCATTAGCCCAGTACGAGCCCCTTTTCTCTGTACTTGTCCAGTACGAGCTCCTTCTCTCTGTACTTGCCCAGTACGAGCTCCTTCTCTCTGTACTAACCAAGCACGAGTCCCTTCTCTCTGTACTAACCAAGCACGAGTCCCTTCTCTCTGTACTCACCCAGGACGATCCCCTCCGCTCTGCACTAGCCCAGTACGAGCCCTTTCTCTCTGTACTTGCCCAGTACGAGCTCCTTCTCTCTGTACTAACCATGTACGAGTCCCTTCTCTCTGTACTTGCCCAGTACGAGCTCTTTCTCTCTGTACTTGCCTAGTACGAGCTCCTTCTCTCTGTACTAACCAAGTACGAGTCCCTTCTCTCTGTACTCGCACAGTACGAGCCCCTTCTCTCTGCACTAACCCACTAGGAGCCCCTTCTCTCTGCACTAGCCCAGGAGGAGCTCCTCCTCTCTGTACTAGCACAGTACGAGCCCCTTTTCTCTGCATTAGCCCAGAATGAGCCCCTTTTCGCTGCATTAGCCTAGTACGAGCCCCTTCTCTCTTTACTTGCCCAGTACGGGTTCCTTCTCTCTGTACTTGCCCAGTTCGGGCTCCTTCTCACTGTACTTGCCCAGTACGGGCTCCTTCTCTCTGTACTTGCGCAGTACGGGCTCCTTCACTCTGTACTAGCCCAGTACGAGCCCCTTCTCTCTGTACTAGCCCAGTACAAGCTCCTTCTCTCTGTATTAGTCCAGTACGAGCTCCTTCTCTATGTACTTGCCCAGCACGAGCTCCTTCTCTCTGTACTAACCAAGCACGAGTCCCTTCTCTCTGTACTAACCAAGCACGAGTCCCTTCTCTCTGTACTCACCCAGGACGATCCCCTCCGCTCTGCACTAGCCCAGTACGAGCCCTTTCTCTCTGTACTTGCCCAGTACGAGCTCCTTCTCTCTGTACTAACCATGTACGAGTCCCTTCTCTCTGTACTTGCCCAGTACGAGCTCTTTCTCTCTGTACTTGCCTAGTACGAGCTCCTTCTCTCTGTACTAACCAAGTACGAGTCCCTTCTCTCTACTCGCACAGTACGAGCCCCTTCTCTCTGCACTAACCCACTAGGAGCCCCTTCTCTCTGCACTAGCCCAGGAGGAGCTCCTCCTCTCTGTACTAGCACAGTACGAGCCCCTTTTCTCTGCATTAGCCCAGAATGAGCCCCTTTTCGCTGCATTAGCCTAGTACGAGCCCCTTCTCTCTTTACTTGCCCAGTACGGGTTCCTTCTCTCTGTACTTGCCCAGTTCGGGCTCCTTCTCACTGTACTTGCCCAGTACGGGCTCCTTCTCTCTGTACTTGCGCAGTACGGGCTCCTTCACTCTGTACTAGCCCAGTACGAGCCCCTTCTCTCTGTACTAGCCCAGTACAAGCTCCTTCTCTCTGTATTAGTCCAGTACCAGCTCCTTCTCTATGTACTTGCCCAGCACGAGCTCCTTCTCTCTGTACTAACCAAGTACGAGTCCCTTCTCTCTGTACTCACCCAGTACGAGCCCCTCTTCTCTGCACTAGCCCAGGAGGAGCCCCTCCGCTTTGCACTAACCCAGTACAAGCTCTTTCTCTCTGTACTAGCCCAGTACGAGCCCCTTCTCTCTGTACTTGCCCAGTATGAGCTTCTTCTCTCTGTACTAACCATGTACGAGTCCCTTCTCTCTGTACTTGCCCAGTACGAGCTCTTTCTCTCTGTTCTTGCCCAGTACGAGCTCCTTCTCTCTGTACTAACCAAGTACGAGTCCCTTCTCTCTGTACTCGCCCAGTACGAGCCCCTTTTCTCTGCATTAGCACAGAACAACCTCCTTCTCTCTGTACTAGCCCAGTACGAGCTCCTTCTCTCTGTACTAACCAAGTACGAGCTCCTTCTCTCTGTACTCGCTCAGTATGAGCCCCTTTTCTCTGTACTAGCCAGTTTGAGATCCTTCTCTCTGCACTAGCACAGTAGCAGCCCCTTTTCTGTGCATTAGCCCAGTACGAGCCCCTTTTCTCTGTACTAACCCAGTATGAGCTCCTTTCTCTGTACTACCCAAGTACGAGTCCCTTCGCTCTGTACTAACCATTACGAGTCTCTTCTCTCTGTTCTTGCCCATTACGAGCTCCTTCTCTCTGTACTGACCAAGTACGAGCTCCTTCTCTGTGTACTTGCCCAGTACGAGCTCCTTCTCTCTGTACTCCCCCAGTACGAGCCCCTTTTCTCTGTAATAGCCACGTATGAGATCCTTCTCTCTGCACTTGCACAGTACGAGCCCCTTTTCTCTGCTCTAGCACAGTACGAGCCCCTTTTCTCTGCACTTGCCCAGTACAAGCTCCTTCTCTCTGTACTTGCACAGTGCGGACTCCTCCTCTCTGTACTAGCCCAATATGAGCTCCTTCTCTCTGTACTAACCCAGTACCAGCCCCTTCTCTCTGTACTAACCTAGTACGAACTGCTTCTCTCTGCACTAGCCCAGTACAATCTCCTTCTCTCTGCACTAGCCCAGTACAAGCTCCTTCTCTCTGTACTAAGCCAGTAGGAGCTCCTTCTCTCTGTAGGAACCAAGTACGAGTCCCTTCTCTCTGTACTTGCCCAGTACGAGCTCCTTCTCTCTGTACATGCCCAGTACGAGCCCCTTTTCTCTGCACTAACCCAGGAGGAGCCGCTCCACTTTGCACTAACCCAGTTCAAGCTCTTTCTCTCTGTACTAGCCAGGTACGAGCCCTTTCTCTCTGTACTTGCCCAGTACGAGCTCCTTCTCTCTGTACTTGCCCAGTACGAGCTCCTTCTCTCTGTACTTGCCCAGTACGAGCTCCTTCTCTCTGTACTTGCCCAGTACGAGCTCCTTCTCTCTGTACTTGCTCAGTACGAGCTCCTACTCTCTCTGTACTTGCCCAGTACGAGCTCCTTCACTCTGCACTTGCTCAGTACGACCTCCTTCTCTCTGAACTAACCATGTACGAGTCCCTTCTCTCTGTACTTGCCCAGTACGAGCTCCTTCTCTCTGTACTTGCCCAGTACGAGCTCCTTCTCTCTGTACTAACCAAGCACGAGTCCCTTCTCTCTGTACTCGCCCAGGACGATCCCCTCCGCTCTGCACTAGCCCAGTACGAGCCCCTTCTCTCTGTACTCGCCCAGTACGAGCTCCTTCTCTCTGTACTAACCATGTACGAGTCCCTTCTCTCTGTACTTGCCCAGTACGAGCTCCTTCTCTCTGTACTTGCCCAGTACGAGCTCCTTCTCTCTGTACTAACCAAGCACGAGTCCCTTCTCTCTGTACTCGCCCAGGACGATCCCCTCCGCTCTGCACTAGCCCAGTACGAGCCCCTTCTCTCTGTACTCGCCCAGTACGAGCTCCTTCTCTCTGTACTAACCATGTACGAGTCCCTTCTCTCTTTACTTGCCCAGTACGAGCTCCTTCTCTCTGTACTAACCAAGTACGAGTCCCTTCTCTCTGTACTTGCCCAGTACGAGCTCTTTCTCTCTGTACTTGCCTAGTACGAGCTCCTTCTCTCTGTACTAACCAAGTACGAGTCCCTTCTCTCTGTACTCGCACAGTACGAGCCCCTTCTCTCTGCACTAACCCACTAGGAGCCCCTTCTCTCTGCACTAGCCCAGGAGGAGCTCCTCCTCTCTGTACTAGCACAGTACGAGCCCCTTTTCTCTGCATTAGCCCAGAATGAGCCCCTTTTCGCTGCATTAGCCTAGTACGAGCCCCTTCTCTCTTTACTTGCCCAGTACGGGTTCCTTCTCTCTGTACTTGCCCAGTTCGGGCTCCTTCTCTCTGTACTTCTCCAGTTCGGGCTCCTTCTCTCTGTACTTGCCCTGTACGGGCTCCTTCTCTCTGTACTTGCCCAGTACGGGCTCCTTCTCTCTGTACTTGCCCAGTACGGGCTCCTTCACTCTGTACTAGCCCAGTACGAGCCCCTTCTCTCTGTACTAGCCCAGTACAAGCTCCTTCTCTCTGTATTAGTCCAGTACGAGCTCCTTCTCTATGTACTAGCCTAGTACAAGCCCCTTCTCTCTGTACTAACCCAGTACGAGCCCCTTCTCGCTGTACTAGCCCAGTACAAGCCCCTTCTCGCTGTACTAGCCCAGTACAAGCCCCTTCTCTCTGTACTAGCTCAGTACGAGCCCCTTCTCTCTGTACTAGCCCAGTACGAGCCATTTCTCTCTGTACTAACCCAGTACCAGCCCCTTCTCTCTGTACTAACCCAGTACCAGCCCCTTCTCTCTGTACTAACCCAGTACCAGCCCCTTCTCTCTGTACTAACCCAGTACCAGCCCCTTCTCCCTGTACTAACCCATTACGAGTGCCTTCTCTCAGTATTAAGCCAATACTAGCATATTTTCTATGCACTAGCCCAGTACGAGCTCCTTCTCTTTGTACTAGCCCAGTAACAGCCCCTTTTTTCTGTACTAACCCAGTACCAGCCCCTTCTCTCTTTACTAACCCAGTACCAGCCCCTTCTCTCTGTACTAACCCAGTACGAGCTCCTTCTCTCTGTTTTTCTCCAGTACGAGCCCATTTTCTATGCACTAGCCCAGTACGAGCTCCTTCTCTCTGTACTAGCCCAGTACAATCTCCTTCTCTCTGCACTAATCTAGTATGAGCTCCTTCTCTCTGCACTAAACAAGTACGAGCTCCTTCTCTCTGTATTCGCCCAGCAAGAGACCCATTTCTCTGTACTAGCCCAGTACGAGCTCCTTCTCTCTGTACTAACCAAGTACGAGCTCCTTCTCTCTGTACTAGCCCAGTACGAGCTCCTTCTCTCTGTACTAACCAAGTACGAGCTCCTTCTCTCTGTATTCGCCCAGCAAGAGACCCATTTCTCTGTACTAGCCCAGTACGAGCTCCTTCTCTCTGTACTAACCAAGTACGAGCTCCTTCTCTCTGTACTCGCTCAGTATGAGCCCCTTTTCTCTGTACTAGCCCAGTATGAGCTCCTTCTCTCTGCACTAGCACAGTAGCAGCCCCTTTTCTCTGCATTAGCCCAGTACGAGCCCCTTTTCTCTGTACTTGTCCAGTACGAGCTCCTTCTCTCTGTACTTGCCCAGTACGAGCTCCTTCTCTCTGTACTAACCAAGCACGAGTCCCTTCTCTCTGTACTAACCAAGCACGAGTCCCTTCTCTCTGTACTCACCCAGGACGATCCCCTCCGCTCTGCACTAGCCCAGTACGAGCCCTTTCTCTCTGTACTTGCCCAGTACGAGCTCCTTCTCTCTGTACTAACCATGTACGAGTCCCTTCTCTCTGTACTTGCCCAGTACGAGCTCTTTCTCTCTGTACTTGCCTAGTACGAGCTCCTACTCTCTGTACTAACCAAGTACGAGTCCCTTCTCTCTGTACTCGCACAGTACGAGCCCCTTCTCTCTGCACTAACCCACTAGGAGCCCCTTCTCTCTGCACTAGCCCAGGAGGAGCTCCTCCTCTCTGTACTAGCACAGTACGAGCCCCTTTTCTCTGCATTAGCCCAGAATGAGCCCCTTTTCGCTGCATTAGCCTAGTACGAGCCCCTTCTCTCTTTACTTGCCCAGTACGGGTTCCTTCTCTCTGTACTTGCCCAGTTCGGGCTCCTTCTCACTGTACTTGCCCAGTACGGGCTCCTTCTCTCTGTACTTGTGCAGTACGGGCTCCTTCACTCTGTACTAGCCCAGTACGAGCCCCTTCTCTCTGTACTAGCCCAGTACAAGCTCCTTCTCTCTGTATTAGTCCAGTACGAGCTCCTTCTCTATGTACTTGCCCAGCACGAGCTCCTTCTCTCTGTACTAACCAAGTACGAGTCCCTTCTCTCTGTACTCACCCAGTACGAGCCCCTCTTCTCTGCACTAGCCCAGGAGGAGCCCCTCCGCTTTGCACTAACCCAGTACAAGCTCTTTCTCTCTGTACTAGCCCAGTACGAGCCCCTTCTCTCTGTACTTGCCCAGTATGAGCTTCTTCTCTCTGTACTAACCATGTACGAGTCCCTTCTCTCTGTACTTGCCCAGTACGAGCTCTTTCTCTCTGTTCTTGCCCAGTACGAGCTCCTTCTCTCTGTACTAACCAAGTACGAGTCCCTTCTCTCTGTACTCGCCCAGTACGAGCCCCTTTTCTCTGCATTAGCACAGAACAACCTCCTTCTCTCTGTACTAGCCCAGTACGAGCTCCTTCTCTCTGTACTAACCAAGTACGAGCTCCTTCTCTCTGTACTCGCTCAGTATGAGCCCCTTTTCTCTGTACTAGCCCAGTATGAGATCCTTCTCTCTGCACTAGCACAGTAGCAGCCCCTTTTCTGTGCATTAGCCCAGTACGAGCCCCTTTTCTCTGTACTAACCCAGTATGAGCTCCTTTCTCTGTACTACCCAAGTACGAGTCCCTTCGCTCTGTACTAACCATTACGAGTCTCTTCTCTCTGTTCTTGCCCATTACGAGCTCCTTCTCTCTGTACTGACCAAGTACGAGCTCCTTCTCTGTGTACTTGCCCAGTACGAGCTCCTTCTCTCTGTACTCCCCCAGTACGAGCCCCTTTTCTCTGTAATAGCCCCGTATGAGATCCTTCTCTCTGCACTTGCACAGTACGAGCCCCTTTTCTCTGCACTAGCACAGTACGAGCCCCTTTTCTCTGCACTTGCCCAGTACAAGCTCCTTCTCTCTGTACTTGCACAGTGCGGACTCCTCCTCTCTGTACTAGCCCAATATGAGCTCCTTCTCTCTGTACTAACCCAGTACCAGCCCCTTCTCTCTGTACTAACCTAGTACGAACTGCTTCTCTCTGCACTAGCCCAGTACAATCTCCTTCTCTCTGCACTAGCCCAGTACAAGCTCCTTCTCTCTGTACTAACCCAGTAGGAGCTCCTTCTCTCTGTAGAACCAAGTACGAGTCCCTTCTCTCTGTACTTGCCCAGTACGAGCTCCTTCTCTCTGTACATGCCCAGTACGAGCCCCTTTTCTCTGCACTAACCCAGGAGGAGCCGCTCCACTTTGCACTAACCCAGTTCAAGCTCTTTCTCTCTGTACTAGCCAGGTACGAGCCCTTTCTCTCTGTACTTGCCCAGTACGAGCTCCTTCTCTCTGTACTTGCCCAGTACGAGCTCCTTCTCTCTGTACTTGCCCAGTACGAGCTCCTTCTCTCTGTACTTGCCCAGTACGAGCTCCTTCTCTCTGTACTTGCTCAGTACGAGCTCCTACTCTCTCTGTACTTGCCCAGTACGAGCTCCTTCACTCTGCACTTGCTCAGTACGACCTCCTTCTCTCTGAACTAACCATGTACGAGTCCCTTCTCTCTGTACTTGCCCAGTACGAGCTCCTTCTCTCTGTACTTGCCCAGTACGAGCTCCTTCTCTCTGTACTAACCAAGCACGAGTCCCTTCTCTCTGTACTCGCCCAGGACGATCCCCTCCGCTCTGCACTAGCCCAGTACGAGCCCCTTCTCTCTGTACTCGCCCAGTACGAGCTCCTTCTCTCTGTACTAACCATGTACGAGTCCCTTCTCTCTGTACTTGCCCAGTACGAGCTCTTTCTCTCTGTACTTGCCTAGTACGAGCTCCTTCTCTCTGTACTAACCAAGTACGAGTCCCTTCTCTCTGTACTCGCACAGTACGAGCCCCTTCTCTCTGCACTAACCCACTAGGAGCCCATTCTCTCTGCACTAGCCCAGGAGGAGCTCCTCCTCTCTGTACTAGCACAGTACGAGCCCCTTTTCTCTGCATTAGCCCAGAATGAGCCCCTTTTCGCTGCATTAGCCTAGTACGAGGCCCTTCTCTCTGTACTTGCCCAGTACGGGTTCCTTCTCTCTGTACTTGCCCAGTTCGGGCTCCTTCTCTCTGTACTTCTCCAGTTCGGGCTCCTTCTCTCTGTACTTGCCCTGTACGGGCTCCTTCTCTCTGTACTTGCCCAGTACGGGCTCCTTCTCTCTGTACTTGCCCAGTACGGGCTCCTTCACTCTGTACTAGCCCAGTACGAGCCCCTTCTCTCTGTACTAGCCCAGTACAAGCTCCTTCTCTCTGTATTAGTCCAGTACGAGCTCCTTCTCTATGTACTAGCCTAGTACAAGCCCCTTCTCTCTGTACTAACCCAGTCCGAGCCCCTTCTCGCTGTACTAGCCCAGTACAAGCCCCTTCTCGCTGTACTAGCCCAGTACAAGCCCCTTCTCTCTGTACTAGCTCAGTACGAGCCCCTTCTCTCTGTACTAGCCCAGTACGAGCCATTTCTCTCTGTACTAACCCAGTACCAGCCCCTTCTCTCTGTACTAACCCAGTACCAGCCCCTTCTCTCTGTACTAACCCAGTACCAGCCCCTTCTCTCTGTACTAACCCAGTACCAGCCCCTTCTCCCTGTACTAACCCATTACGAGTGCCTTCTCTCAGTATTAAGCCAATACTAGCATATTTTCTATGCATTAGCCCAGTACGAGCTCCTTCTCTTTGTACTAGCCCAGTAACAGCCCCTTTTTTCTGTACTAACCCAGTACCAGCCCCTTCTCTCTTTACTAACCCAGTACCAGCCCCTTCTCTCTGTACTAACCCAGTACGAGCTCCTTCTCTCTGTTTTTCTCCAGTACGAGCCCATTTTCTATGCACTAGCCCAGTACGAGCTCCTTCTCTCTGTACTAGCCCAGTACAATCTCCTTCTCTCTGCACTAATCTAGTATGAGCTCCTTCTCTCTGCACTAAACAAGTACGAGCTCCTTCTCTCTGTATTCGCCCAGCAAGAGACCCATTTCTCTGTACTAGCCCAGTACGAGCTCCTTCTCTCTGTACTAACCAAATACGAGCTCCTTCTCTCTGTACTCGATCAGTATGAGCCCCTTTTCTCTGTACTAGCCCAGTATGAGCTCCTTCTCTCTGCACTAGCACAGTAGCAGCCCCTTTTCTCTGCATTAGCCCAGTACGAGCCCCTTTTCTCTGTACTTGTCCAGTACGAGCTCCTTCTCTCTGTACTTGCCCAGTACGAGCTCCTTCTCTCTGTACTAACCAAGCACGAGTCCCTTCTCTCTGTACTAACCAAGCACGAGTCCCTTCTCTCTGTACTCACCCAGGACGATCCCCTCCGCTCTGCACTAGCCCAGTACGAGCCCTTTCTCTCTGTACTTGCCCAGTACGAGCTCCTTCTCTCTGTACTAACCATGTACGAGTCCCTTCTCTCTGTACTTGCCCAGTACGAGCTCTTTCTCTCTGTACTTGCCTAGTACGAGCTCCTTCTCTCTGTACTAACCAAGTACGAGTCCCTTCTCTCTGTACTCGCACAGTACGAGCCCCTTCTCTCTGCACTAACCCACTAGGAGCCCCTTCTCTCTGCACTAGCCCAGGAGGAGCTCCTCCTCTCTGTACTAGCACAGTACGAGCCCCTTTTCTCTGCATTAGCCCAGAATGAGCCCCTTTTCGCTGCATTAGCCTAGTACGAGCCCCTTCTCTCTTTACTTGCCCAGTACGGGTTCCTTCTCTCTGTACTTGCCCAGTTCGGGCTCCTTCTCACTGTACTTGCCCAGTACGGGCTCCTTCTCTCTGTACTTGCGCAGTACGGGCTCCTTCACTCTGTACTAGCCCAGTACGAGCCCCTTCTCTCTGTACTAGCCCAGTACAAGCTCCTTCTCTCTGTATTAGTCCAGTACGAGCTCCTTCTCTATGTACTTGCCCAGCACGAGCTCCTTCTCTCTGTACTAACCAAGTACGAGTCCCTTCTCTCTGTACTCACCCAGTACGAGCCCCTCTTCTCTGCACTAGCCCAGGAGGAGCCCCTCCGCTTTGCACTAACCCAGTACAAGCAATTTCTCTCTGTACTAGCCCAGTACGAGCCCCTTCTCTCTGTACTTGCCCAGTATGAGCTTCTTCTCTCTGTACTAACCATGTACGAGTCCCTTCTCTCTGTACTTGCCCAGTACGAGCTCTTTCTCTCTGTTCTTGCCCAGTACGAGCTCCTTCTCTCTGTACTAACCAAGTACGAGTCCCTTCTCTCTGTACTCGCCCAGTACGAGCCCCTTTTCTCTGCATTAGCACAGAACAACCTCCTTCTCTCTGTACTAGTCCAGTACGAGCTCCTTCTCCCTGTACTAACCCAGTATGAGCTCCTTTCTCTGTACTACCCAAGTACGAGTCCCTTCACTCTGTACTAACCAGTACGAGTCTCTTCTCTCTGTACTTGCCCATTACGAGCTCCTTCTCTCTGTACTGACCAAGTACGAGCTCCTTCTCTGTGTACTTGCCCAGTACGAGCTCCTTCTCTCTGTGCTAAGCAAGTAGGAGCTCCTTCTCTGTGTACTTTCCCAGTACGAGCTCCTTCTCTCTGTACTCCACCAGTACGAGCCCCTTTTCTCTGTAATATCCCCGTATGAGATCCTTCTCTCTGCACTTGCACAGTACGAGCCCCTTTTCTCTGCACTAGCACAGTACGAGCCCCTTTTCTCTGCACTTGCCCAGTACAAGCTCCTTCTCTCTGTACTTGCACAGTGCGGACTCCTCCTCTCTGTACTAGCCCAATATGAGCTCCTTCTCTCTGTACTTGCACAGTGCGGACTCCTCCTCTCTGTACTAGCCCAATATGAGCTCCTTCTCTCTGTACTAACCCAGTACCAGCCCCTTCTCTCTGTACTAACCCAGTACGAGCTCCTTCTCTCTGCACTAGCCCAGGACAATCTCCTTCTCTCTGCACTAGCCCAGTACAAGCTCCTTCTCTCTGTACTAACCCAGTAGGAGCTCCTCCTCTCTGTAGGAACCAAGTACGAGTCCCTTCACTCTGTACTTGCCCAGTACGAGCTCCTTCTCTCTGTACATGCCCAGTACGAGCCCCTTTTCTCTGCACTAACCCAGGAGGAGCCGCTCCTCTTTGCACTAACCCAGTTCAAGCTCTTTCTCTCTGTACTAGCCCCGTACGAGCCCTTTCTCTCTGTACTTGCCCAGTACGAGCTCCTTCTCTCTGTACTTGCCCAGTACGAGCTCCTTCTCTCTGTACTTGCCCAGTACGAGCTCCTTCTCTCTGTACTAACCAAGCACGAGACCCTTCTCTCTGTACTCACCCAGTACGAGCCCCTTCTCTCTGTACTAGCCCAGTACAAGCTCCTTCTCTCTGTATTAGTCCAGTACGAGCTCCTTCTCTATGTACTTGCCCAGCACGAGCTCCTTCTCTCTGTACTAACCAAGTACGAGTCCCTTCTCTCTGTACTCACCCAGTACGAGCCCCTCTTCTCTGCACTAGCCCAGGAGGAGCCCCTCCGCTTTGCACTAACCCAGTACAAGCTCTTTCTCTCTGTACTAGCCCAGTACGAGCCCCTTCTCTCTGTACTTGCCCAGTATGAGCTTCTTCTCTCTGTACTAACCATGTACGAGTCCCTTCTCTCTGTACTTGCCCAGTACGAGCTCTTTCTCTCTGTTCTTGCCCAGTACGAGCTCCTTCTCTCTGTACTAACCAAGTACGAGTCCCTTCTCTCTGTACTCGCCCAGTACGAGCCCCTTTTCTCTGCATTAGCACAGAACAACCTCCTTCTCTCTGTACTAGTCCAGTACGAGCTCCTTCTCCCTGTACTAACCCAGTATGAGCTCCTTTCTCTGTACTACCCAACTACGAGTCCCTTCACTCTGTACTAACCAATACGAGTCTCTTCTCTCTGTACTTGCCCATTACGAGCTCCTTCTCTCTGTACTGACCAAGTACGAGCTCCTTCTCTGTGTACTTGCCCAGCACGAGCTCCTTCTCTGTGTACTTGCCCAGTACGAGCTCCTTCTCTCTGTGCTAAGCAAGTAGGAGCTCCTTCTCTGTGTAGTTGCCCAGTACGAGCTCCTTCTCTCTGTACTCCACCAGTACGAGCCCCTTTTCTCTGTAATAGCCCCGTACGAGCCCCTTCTCTCTGCACTAGCACAGTACGAGCCCCTTTTCTCTGCACTTGCCCAGTACAAGCTCCTTCTCTCTGCACTAGCCCAGTACAAGCTCCTTCTCTCTGTACTAACCAAGTAGGAGCTCCTTCTCTCTGTAGGAACCAAGTACGAGTCCCTTCACTCTGTACTTGCCCAGTACGAGCTCCTTCTCTCTGTACTTGCACAGTGCGGACTCCTCCTCTCTGTACTAGCCCAATATGAGCTCCTTCTCTCTGTACTAACCCAGTACCAGCCCCTTCTCTCTGTACTAACCCAGTACGAGCTCCTTCTCTCTGCACTAGCCCAGGACAATCTCCTTCTCTCTGCACTAGCCCAGTACAAGCTCCTTCTCTCTGTACTAACCCAGTAGGAGCTCCTTCTCTCTGTAGGAACCAAGTACGAGTCCCTTCACTCTGTACTTGCCCAGTATGAGCTCCTTGTCTCTGTACTTGCCCAGTACGAGCCCCTTTTCTCTGCACTAACCCAGGAGGAGCCGCTCCTCTTTGCACTAACCCAGTTCAAGCTCTTTCTCTCTGTACTAGCCCCGTACGAGCCCTTTCTCTCTGTACTTGCCCAGTACGAGCTCCTTCTCTCTGTACTTGCCCAGTACAAGCTCCTTCTCTCTGTACTAACCGAGTACGAGCTCCTTCTCTCTGTACTAACCCAGTACGAGCTCCTTCTCTCTGCACTAGCCCAGGACAATCTCCTTCTCTCTGCACTAGCCCAGTACAAGCTCCTTCTCTCTGTACTAACCCAGTAGGAGCTCCTTCTCTCTGCAGGAACCAAGTACGAGTCCCTTCACTCTGTACTTGCCCAGTACGAGCTCCTTCTCTCTGTACATGCCCAGTACGAGCCCCTTTTCTCTGCACTAACCCAGGAGGAGCCGCTCCTCTTTGCACTAACCCAGTTCAAGCTCTTTCTCTCTGTACTAGCCAGGTACGAGCCCTTTCTCTCTGTACTTGCCCAGTACGAGCTCCTTCTCTCTGTACTTGCCCAGTACGAGCTCCTTCTCTCTGTACTTGCCCAGTACGAGCTCCTTCTCTCTGTACTTGCCCAGTACGAGCTCCTTCTCTCTGTACTTGCCCAGTACGAGCTCCTTCTCTCTGTACTTGCCCAGTACGAGCTCTTTCTCTCTGTACTTGCTCAGTACGAGCTCCTACTCTCTCTGTACTTGCCCAGTACGAGCTCTTTCTCTCTGTACTTGCCTAGTACGAGCTCCTTCTCTCTGTACTAACCAAGTACGAGTCCCTTCTCTCTGTACTCGCCCAGTACGAGCCCCTTCTCTCTGCACTAACCCACTAGGAGCCCCTTCTCTCTGCACTAGCCCAGGAGGAGCTCCTCCTCTCTGTACTAGCACAGTACGAGCCCCTTTTCTCTGCATTAGCCCAGAATGAGCCCCTTTTCGCTGCATTAGGCTAGTACGAGCCCCTTCTCTCTGTACTTGCCCAGTACGGGTTCCTTCTCTCTGTACTTGCCCAGTTCGGGCTCCTTCTCTCTGTACTTCTCCAGTTCGGGCTCCTTCTCTCTGTACTTCTCCAGTTCGGGCTCCTTCTCTCTGTACTTCTCCAGTACGGGCTCCTTCTCTCTGTACTTGCCCAGTACGGGCTCCTTCTCTCTGTACTTGCCCAGTACGGGCTCCTTCACTCTGTACTAGCCCAGTACTAGCGCCTTCTCTCTGTACTAGCCCAGTACAAGCTCCTTCTCTCTGTATTAGTCCAGTACGAGCTCCTTCTCTATGTACTAGCCTAGTACGAGCTTCTTCTCTTCGTACTAACCTAGTACAAGCCCCTTCTCTCTGTACTAACCCAGTACGAGCACCTTCTCGCTGTACTAGCCCAGTACAAGCCCCTTCTCTCTGTACTAGCTCAGTACGAGCCCCTTCTCTCTGTACTAACCTAGTACAAGCCCCTTCTCTCTGTACTAACCCAGTACGAGCCATTTCTCTCTGTACTAACCCAGTACCAGCCCCTTCTCTCTGTACTAACCCAGTACCAGCCCCTTCTCTCTGTACTAACACATTACAAGTGCCTTCTCTCTGTATTAAGCCAATACGAGCATATTTTCTATGCACTAGCCCAGTACGAGCTCCTTCTCTTTGTACTAGCCCAGTAACAGCCCCTTCTCTCTGTACTAACCCAGTACCAGCCTCTTCTCTCTTTACTAACCCAGTACCAGCCCCTTCTCTCTGTACTAACCCAGTACGAGCTCCTTCTCTCTGTTTTTCTCCAGTACGAGCCCATTTTCTATGCACTAGCCCAGTACGAGCTCCTTCTCTCTGTACTAGCCCAGTACAATCTCCTTCTCTCTGCACTAACCTAGTATGAGCTCCTTCTCTCTGCACTAAACAAGTACGAGCTCCTTCTCTCTGTACTCGCCGAGCAAGAGCCCCATTTCTCTGTACTAGCCCAGTACGAGCTCCTTCTCTCTGTACTAACCAAGTACGAGCTCCTTCTCTCTGTACTCGCTCAGTATGAGACCCTTTTCTCTGTACTAGCCCAGTATGAGCTCCTTCTCTCTGCACTAGCACAGTAGCAGCCCCTTTTCTCTGTATTAGCCCAGTACGAGCCCCTTTTCTCTGTACTTGTCCAGTACGAGCCCATTCTCTCTCTACTTGCCCAGTACGAGCTCCTTCTCTCTGTACTCGCACAGTATGAGCCCCTTTTCTCTGTACCAGCCCAGAACGAGCTCCTTCTCTCTGTACTCGCCCAGTACGAGCCCCTTTTCTCTGTACTAGCCCAGTATGAGCTCCTTCTCTCTGCACTAGCACAGTAGCAGCCCCTTTTCTCTGCATTAGCCCAGTACGAGCCCCTTTTCTCTGTACTTGTCCAGTACGAGCCCCTTCTCTCTGTACTTGCCCAGTACGAGCTCCTTCTCTCTGTACTAACCAAGCACGAGTCCCTTCTCTCTGTACTCGCCCAGGACGATCCCCTCCGCTCTGCACTAGCCCAGTACGAGCCCCTTCTCTCTGTACTTGCCCAGTACGAGCTCCTTCTCTCTGTACTAACCATGTACGAGTCCCATCTCTCTGTACTTTCCCAGTACGAGCTCTTTCTCTCTGTACTTGCCTAGTACGAGCTCCTTCTCTCTGTACTAACCAAGTACGAGTCCCTTCTCTCTGTACTCGACCAGTACGAGCCCCTTCTCTCTGCACTAGCCCAGGAGGAGCTCCTCCTCTCTGTACTAGCACAGTACGAGCCCCTTTTCTCTGCATTAGCCCAGAATGAGCCCCTTTTCGCTGCCTTAGCCTAGTACGAGCCCCTTCTCTCTGTACTTGCCCAGTATGGGTTCCTTCTCCCTGTACTTGCCCAGTTCGGGCTCCTTCTCTCTTTACTTGCCCAGTTCGGGCTCCTTCTCTCTGTACTTGCCCAGTACGGGCTCCTTCTCTCTGTACTTGCGCAGTACGGGCTCCTTCACTCTGTACTAGCCCAGTACGAGCCCCTTCTCTCTGTACTAGCCCAGTACAAACTCCTTCTCTCTGTATCAGTCCAGTACGAGCTCCTTCTCTATGTACTAGCCTAGTAGGAGCCCCTTCTCTCTGTACTAACCTAGTACAAGCCTCTTCTCTCTGTACTAACACAGTACGAGCCGCTTCTCGCTGTACTAGCCCAGTACAAGCCCCTTCTCTCTGTACTAGCTCAGTACGAGCCCCTTCTCTCTGTACTGGCCCAGTACGAGTCATTTCTCTCTGTACTAACCCAGTACCAGCCCCTTCTCTCTGTACTAACCCAGTACCAGCCCCTTCTCTCTGTACAAACACATTACGAGTGCCTTCTCTCTGTATTAAGCCAGTACGAGCATATTTTCTATGCACTAGCCCAGTACGAGCTCCTTCTCTTTGTACTAGCCCAGTAACAGCCCCTTCTCTCTGTACTAACCCAGTACCAGCCCCTTCTCTCTTTACTAACCCAGTACCAGCCCCTTCTCTCTGTACTAACCCAGTACGAGCTCCTTCTCTCTGTTTTTCTCCAGTACGAGCCCATTTTCTATGCACTAGCCCAGTACGAGCTCCTTCTCTCTGTACTCACCCAGCAAGAGCCCCATTTCTCTGTACTAGCCCAGTACGAGCTCCTTCTCTCTGTACTAACCAAGTACGAGCTCCTTCTCTCTGTACTCGCTCAGTATGAGCCCCTTTTCTCTGTACTAGCCCAGTATGAGCTCCTTCTCTCTGCACTAGCACAGTAGCAGCCCCTTTTCTCTGCATTAGCCCAGTACGAGCCCCTTTTCTCTGTACTTGTCCAGTACGAGCCCCTTCTCTCTGTACTTGCCCAGTACAAGCTCCTTCTCTCTGTACTTGCACAGTGCGGAATCCTCCTCTCTGTTCTAGCCCAATATGAGCTCCTTCTCTTTGTACTAGCCCAGTACGAGCACCTTCTCTCTGTACTAGCCCAGTATGAGCCTCTTTTCTCTGCACTAGCACAGCACGACCTCCTTCTCTCTGTACTAGTCCAGTACGAGCTCCTTCTCTCTGTACTAACCCAGTATGAGCTCCTTCTCTCTGTACTAACCAAGTACGAGCTCCTTCTCTCTGCACTTGCCCAGTACGAGCTCCTTCTCAATGTACTAACCAAGTACGAGTCCCTTCTCTCTGCACTAGCCCAGGAGGACCCCCTCTTCTTTGCACTAACCCAGTACAAGCTCTTTCTCTCTGTACTAGCCCAGTACGAGCCCCTTCTCTCTGTACTTGCCCAGTACGGGTTCCTTCTCTCTGTACTTGCCCAGTTCGGACTCCTTCTCTCTGTACTTCTCCAGTTCGGGCTCCTTCTCTCTGTACTTGCCCAGTTCGGGCTCCTTTACTCTGTACTTCCCAGTACGGGCTCCTTCACTCTGTACTAGCCCAGTACGAGCCCCTTCTCTCTGTTCTAGCCCAGTACAAGCTCCTACTCTCTGTATTAGTCCAGTACGAGCTCCTTCTCTATGTACTAGCCTAGTACGAGCCCCTTCCCTCTGTACTAACCTAGTACAAGCCCCTTCTCTCTGTCCTAACCCAGTACGAGCCCCTTCTCGCTGTACTAGCCCAGTACAAGCCCCTTCTCTCTGTACTAGCTCAGTACGAGCCCCTTCTCTCTGTACTAGCCCAGTACGAGCCATTTCTCTCTGTACTAACCCAGTACCAGCCCCTTCTCTCTGTACTAACCCAGTACCAGCCCCTTCTCGCTGTACTAACCCATTACGAGTGCCTTCTCTCTGTATTAAGCCAATACGAGCATATTTTCTATGCACGAGCCCAGTACGAGCTCCTTCTCTTTGTACTAGCCCAGTAACAGCCCCTTCTCTCTGTACTAACCCAGTACCAGCCCCTTCTCTCTGTACTAACCCAGTACGAGCTCCTTCTCTCTGTTTTTCTCCAGTACGAGCCCATTTTCTATGCACTAGCCCAGTACGAGCTCCTTCTCTCTGTACTAGCCCAGTACAATCTCCTTCTCTCTGCACTAACCTAGTATGAGCTCCTTCTCTCTGCACTAAACAAGTACGAGCTCCTTCTCTCTGTACTCGCCCAGCAAGAGCCCCATTTCTCTATACTAGCCCAGTACGAGCTCCTTCTCTCTGTACTAGCCCAGTACAATCTACTTATCTCTGCACTAACCAAGTACGAGCTCCTTCTCTCTGTACTCGCCCAGCAAGAGCCCCATTTCTCTGTACTAGCCCAGTACGAGCTCCTTTTCTGTGTACTAACCAAGTACGAGCTCCTTCTCTCTGTACTCGCTCAGTATGAGCCCCTTTTCTCTGTACTAGCCCAGTATGAGCTCCTTCTCTCTGCACTAGCACAGTAGCAGACCCTTTTCTCTGCATTAGCCCAGTACGAGCCCCTTTTCTCTGTACTTGTCCAGTACGAGCCCCTTCTCTCTGTACTTGCCCAGTACAAGCTCCTTCTCTCTGTCCTTGCACAGTGCGGAATCCTCCTCTCTGTTCTAGCCCAATATGAGCTCCTTCTCTTTGTACTAGCCCAGTACGAGCACCTTCTCTCTGCACTAGCCCACTGGGAGCCCCTTCTCTCTGTACTTGCCCAGTACGAGCTCCTTCTCTCTGTACTTGCCCAGTACGAGCTCCTTCTCTCTTTACTCGCCCAGTACGAGCCCCTCTTCTCTGCACTAGCCCAGGAGGAGCCCCTCCGCTTTGCACTAACCCAGTATAAGTTCTTTCTCTCTGTACTAGTCCAGTACGAGACCCTTCTCTCTGTACTTGCCCAGTACAAGCTCCTTCTCTCTGTACTAGTCCAATACGAGCCCCTTCTCTCTGTACTAACCCAGTATGAGCTCCTTCTCTCTGTAGTCACCAAGTACGAGTCCCTTCTCTCTGTACTTGCCCAGTACGAGCTCCTTGTCTCTGTACTTGCCCAGTACGAGCTCCTTCTCTCTGTACTAAACAAGTACGAGTCCCTTCTCTCTGTACTCGCCCTGTACGAGCCCCTTTTCTCTGCACTAGCCCTGGAGGAGCCCCTCCTCTCTGCACTAGCCCAGGAGGAGCCCCTCCTCTCTGCACTTGCCCAGGAGGAGCCCTTCCTCTCTGCACTAAACCAGTACAAGCTCTTTCTCTCTGTACTAGCCTAGTACGAGCCCCTTCTCTCTGTACTTGCCCAGTACGAGCTCCTTGTCTCTGTACTTGCCCAGTACGAGCTCCTTCTCTCTGTACTAAACAAGTACGAGTCCCTTCTCTCTGTACTCGCCCTGTACGAGCCCCTTTTCTCTGCACTAGCCCTGGAGGAGCCCCTCCTCTCTGCACTAGCCCAGGAGGAGCCCCTCCTCTCTGCACTAACCCAGTACAGGCTCTTTCTCTCTGTACTAGCCTAGTACGAGCCCCTTCTCTCTGTACTTGCCCAGTATGAGCTTATTCTCTCTGTACTAACCATGTACGAGTCCCTTCTCTCTGTACTTGCCCAGTACGAGCTCTTTCGCTCTGTTCTTGCCCAGTACGAGCTCCTTCTCTCTGTACTAACCAAGTACGAGTCCCTTCTCTCTGTACTCGCCCAATACGAGTCCCTTCTCTCTGCACTAGCCCACTAGGAGCACCTTCTCTCTGTACTTGCCCAGTACGAGCTCCTTCTCTCTGTACTTGCCCAGTACGAGCTCCTTCTCTCTGTACTTGCCCAGTACGAGTCCCTTCTCTCTGTACTCACCCAGTATGAGCCCCTTATCTCTGCACTAGCCCACTAGGAGCCCCTTCTCTCTGCACTAGCACAGGAGGAGCTCCTCCTCTCTGTACTAGCACAGTGAGCCCCTTTTCTCTGCATTAGCCCACAATGAGCCCCTTTTCGCTGCATTATCCAAGTACGAGGTCCTTCTCTCTGTATTTGCCCAATACGGGCTCTTTCTCTCTGTACTTGCACAGTACGGTCTCCTTCACTCTGTACTAGCCCAGTACGAGCTCCTTCACTCTGTACTAGCCCAGTACGAGCCCGTTCTCTCTGCACTAGCCCAGTACAAGCTCCTTCTCTCTGTACTTGCCCAGTACGAGCTCCTTCTCTCTGTACAAGCCCAGTACGAGCCCCTTCTCTCTGTACTAACCCAGTACAAGCCCCTTCTCTCTGTACTAGCCCAGTACGAGCCCCTTCTCTCTGTACTAGCCCAGCACGAGATCCTTCTCTCTGTACTAGCCCAGTACGAGCCCCTTCTCTCTGTACTAGCCCAGTACGAGCCCCTTCTCTCTGTACTAACCCAGTACCAGCCCCTTCTCTCTGTACTAACCCAGTACCAGCCCCGTCTCTCTTTACTTACCAAGTACCAGCCGCTTCTCTCTTTACTAACCCAGTACCAGCCCCTTCTCTCTGTACTAACCCAGTACGAGCTCCTTCTCTCTGTTTTTTTCCAGTACGAGCCCATTTTCTATGCACCAGCCCTGTACGAGCTCCTTCTCTCTGCACTAGCCCAGTACAAGCTCTTTCTCTCTGTACTAGCCCAGTACGAGCCCCTTCTCTCTGTACTTGCCCAGTATGAGCTTCTTCGCACTGTAATAACCATGTACGAGTCCCTTCTCTCTGTACTTGCCCAGTGCGAGCTCTTTCTCTCTGAACTTGCCCAGTACGAGCTCCTTCTCTCTGTACTAACCAAGTACGAGTCCCTTCTCTCTGTACTCGTCCAGTACGATCCCCTTCTCTCTGCACTAGCCCACTAGGAGCCCCTTCTCTCTGTACTTGCCCAGTACGAGCTCCATCTCTCTTTACTCGCCCAGTACGAGCCCCTCTTCTCTGCACTAGCCCAGGAGGAGCCCCTATGCTTTGCACCAACCCAGTATAAGTTCTTTCTCTCTGTACTAGTCCAGTACGAGCCCCTTCCCTCTGTACTTGCCCAGTACGAGCTCCTTCTCTCTGTACTAGTCCAATACGAGCCCCTTCTCTCTGTACTAAACAAGTACGAGTCCCTTCTCTCTGTACTCGCCCTGTACGAGCCCCTTTTCTCACACTAGCCCTGGAGGAGCCCCTCCTCTCTGCACTAGCCCAGGAGGAGCCCCTCCTCTTTGCACTAACCCAGTACAAGCTCTTTCTCTCTGTACTAGCCCAGTACGAGCCCCTTCTCTCTGTACTTGCCCAGTATGAGCTTCTTCTCTCTGTACTAACCATGTACGAGTCCCTTCTCTCTGTACTTGCCCAGTACGAGCTCTTTCTCTCTGTTCTTGCCCAGTACGAGCTCCTTCTCTCTGTACTAACCAAGTACGAGTCCCTTCTCTCTGTACTCGCCCAGTACGAGCCCCTTCTCTCTGCACTAGCCCACTAGGAGCACCTTCTCTCTGTACTTTCCCAGTACAAGCCCCTTCTCTCTGTACTAGACCAGTATGTGCTCCTTCTCTGTACTAGCACAGTACTAGCCCCTTCTCTCTGTACTATCCCAGTTCCAGCCCCTTCTCTCTGTACTAACCCAGTACCAGCCCCTTCTCTCTGTACTAACCCAGTACGAGCTCCTTCTCACTGTTTTTGTCCAGTACGAGCCCCTTTTCTATGCACTAGCCCAGTACGAGCTCCTTCTCTCTCCAATTGTCCAGTACGAGCTCCTTCTCTCTGTCCTAACCAAGTACGAGTCCCTTCTCTCTGTACTCGCCCAGTACGAGCCCCTTTTCTCTGCACTAGCCCAGGAGGAGCCCCTTCTCTTTGCACTAACCCAGTACGAGCTCCTTCTCTCTGTACTTGCCCAGTACGAGCTCCTTCTCTCTGTACTTGCCCAGTACGAGCTCCTTCTCTATGTACTAACTAAGTACGAGTCCCTTCTCTCTGTACTCGCCCAGTACGAGCCCCTTTACACTGCACTAGCCCAGGAGGAGCCCCTCCTCTCTGCACTAACCCAGTACGAGCTCCTTCTCTCTGTATTCGCCCAGTACGAACCCCTTATCTCTGCACTAGCCCACTAGGAGACCCTTCTCTCTGCACTAGCCCAGGAGGAGCTTCTCCTCTCTGTACGAGCACATTACGAGCCCCTTTTCTCTGCATTAGCCGACAATGAACCCCTTTTCTCTGCATTAGCCCAGTATGAGCTCCTTCTCTCTGTACTTGTCCAGTACGAGCCCCTTCTCTCTGTAGTTGCCCAGTACGAGCTCCTTCTCTCTGTACTAACCAAGCACGAGTCCCTTCTCTCTGTTCTCGCCCAGGACGATCCCCTCCGCTCTGCACTAGCCCAGTACGAGCCCCTTCTCTCTGTACTTGCCCTGTACGAGCTCCTTCTCTCTGTACTAACCATGTACGAGTCCCTTCTCTCTGTACTTGCCCGAAACGAGCTCTTTCTCTCTGTACTTGCCTAGTACGAGCTCCTTCTCTCTGTACTAACCAAGTACGAGTCCCTTCTCTCTGTACTCGCCCAGTACGAGCCCCTTCTCTCTGCACTAACCCACTAGGAGCCCCTTCTCTCTGCACTTGCCCAGGAGGAGCTCCTCCTCTCTGTACTAGCACAGTACGAGCCCCTTTTCTCTGCATTAGCCCAGAATGAGCCCCTTTTCGCTGCATTAGCCTAGTACGAGCCCCTTCTCTCTGTACTTGCCCAGTACGGGTTCCTTCTCTCTGTACTTGCCCAGTTCGGGCTCCTTCTCTCTGTACTAGTCCATTACGAGCTCCTTCTCTCTGTACTAACCCAGTATGAGCTCCTTCTCTCTGTACTAACCAAGTACGAGTCCCTTCTCTCTGCACTTGTCGATTACGAGCTCCTTCTCTCTGTACTAACCAAGTACGAGCTCCTTCTCTCTGTACTTGCCCAGTACGAGCTCATTCTCTTTGTACTTGCCCAGTACGGGCTCCTTCTCAATGTACTAACCAAGTACGAGTCCCTTCTCTCTGTACTCGCCCTGTACGAGCCCCTTATCTCTGCACTAGCCCACTAGGAGTCCCTTCTCTCTGCACTAGCCCAGGAGGACCCCCTCCTCTTTGCACTAACCCAGTACAAGCTCTTTCTTTCTGTACTAGCCCAGTACGAGCCCCTTCTCTCTGTACTTGCCCAGTATGAGCTTCTTCTCTCTGTACTAACCATGTACGAGTCCCTTCTCTCTGTACTTGCCCAGTACGAGCTCTTTCTCATTGTTCTTGCCCAGTACGAGCTCCTTCTCTCTGTACTAACCAAGTACGAGTCCCTTCTCTCTGTACTCGCCCAGTACGAGCCCCTTCTCTCTGCACTAGCCCACTAGGAGCACCTTCTCTCTGTACTTGCACAGTACGAGCTCCTTCTCTCTGTACTTGCCCAGTACGAGCTCCTTCTTCTGTACTTGCCCAGTACGAGCTCCTTCTCTCTGTACTTGCCCAGTACGAGCTCCTTCTCAATGTACTAACCAAGTACGAGTCCCTTCTCTCTGTACTCGCCCAGTACGAGCCCTTTGGCTCTGCACTAGCCCACTAGGAGCCCCTTCTCTCTGCACTAGCCCAGGAGGAGCTCCTCCTCTCTGTACTAGCACAGTGAGCCCCTTTTCTCTGCATTAGCCCACAATGAGCCCCTTTTCGCTGCATTATCCAAGTACGAGCTCCTTCTCTCTGTATTTGCCCAATACGGGCTCCTTTTCTCTGTACTTGCACAGTACGGTCCCCTTCACTCTGTACTAGCCCAGTACGAGCTCCTTCACTCTGTACTAGCCCAGTACGAGCCCGTTCTCTCTGCACTAGCCCAGTACAAGCTCCTTCTCACTGTACTAGCCCAGTACGAGCTCCTTCTCTCTGTACAAGCCCAGTACGAGCCCCTTCTCTCTGTACTAACCCAGTACAAGCCCCTTCTCTCTGTACTAGCCCAGTACGAGCCCCTTCTCTCTGTACTAGCCCAGTACGAGCCCTTCTCTCTGTACTAACCCAGTACCAGCCCCTTCTCTCTGTACTAACACAGTACCAGACCCGTCTCTCTTTACTTACCAAGTACCAGCCGCTTCTCTCTTTACTAACCCAGTACCAGACCCTTCTCTCTGTACTAACCCAGTACGAGCTCCTTCTCTCTGTTTTTTTCCAGTACGAGCCCATTTTCTGTGCACCAGCCCTGTACGAGCTCCTTCTCTCTGCACTAGCCCAGTACAAGCTCTTTCTCTCTGTACTAGCCCAGTACGAGCCCCATCTCTCTGTACTTGCCCAGTATGAGCTTCTTCGCACTGTACTAACCATGTACGAGTCCCTTCTCTCTGTACTTGCCCAGTACGAGCTCTTTCTCTCTGTACTTGCCCAGTACGAGCTCCTTCTCTCTGTACTAACCAAGTACGAGTCCCTTCTCTCTGTACTCGCCCAGTACGAGCCCATTCTCTCTGCACTAGCCCACTAGGAGCCCCTTCTCCCTGTACTTGCCCAGTACGAGCTCCTTCTCTCTGTACTTGACCAGTACGAGCTCCTTCTCTCTTTACTCGCCCAGTACGAGCCCCTCTTCTCTGCACTAGCCCAGGAGGAGCCCCTCCGCTTTGCACTAACCCAGTATAAGTTCTTTCTCTCTGTACTAGTCCAGTACGAGACCCTTCTCTCTGTACTTGCCCAGTACAAGCTCCTTCTCTCTGTACTAGTCCAATACGAGCCCCTTCTCTCTGTACTAACCCAGTATGAGCTCCTTCTCTCTGTAGTCACCAAGTACGAGTCCCTTCTCTCTGTACTTGCCCAGTACGAGCTCCTTGTCTCTGTACTTGCCCAGTACGAGCTCCTTCTCTCTGTACTAAACAAGTACGAGTCCCTTCTCTCTGTACTCGCCCTGTACCAGCCCCTTTTCTCTGCACTAGCCCTGGAGGAGCCCCTCCTCTCTGCACTAGCCCAGGAGGAGCCCCTCCTCTCTGCACTTGCCCAGGAGGTGCCCTTCCTCTCTGCACTAAACCAGTACAAGCTCTTTCTCTCTGTACTAGCCTAGTACGAGCCCCTTCTCTCTGTACTTGCCCAGTATGAGCTCCTTGTCTCTGTACTTGCCCAGTACGAGCTCCTTCTCTCTGTACTTGCCCAGTACGAGCTCCTTCTCTCTGTACTAACCATGTACGAGTCCCTTCTCTCTGTACTCGCCCTGTACCAGCCCCTTTTCTCTGCACTAGCCCTGGAGGAGCCCCTCCTCTCTGCACTAGCCCAGGAGGAGCCCCTCCTCTCTGCACTTGCCCAGGAGGTGCCCTTCCTCTCTGCACTAAACCAGTACAAGCTCTTTCTCTCTGTACTAGCCTAGTACGAGCCCCTTCTCTCTGTACTTGCCCAGTATGAGCTCCTTGTCTCTGTACTTGCCCAGTACGAGCTCCTTCTCTCTGTACTTGCCCAGTACGAGCTCCTTCTCTCTGTACTAACCATGTACGAGTCCCTTCTCTCTGTACTTGCCCAGTACGAGCTCTTTCTCTCTGTACTTGCCTAGTACGAGCTCCTTCTCTCTGTACTAACCAAGTACGAGTCCCTTCTCTCTGTACTCGCCCAGTACGAGCCCCTTCTCTCTGCACTAACCCACTAGGAGCCCCTTCTCTCTGCACTAGCCCAGGAGGAGCTCCTCCTCTCTGTACTAGCACAGTACGAGCCCCTTTTCTCTGCATTAGCCCAGAATGAGCCCCTTTTCGCTGCATTAGGCTAGTACGAGCCCCTTCTCTCTGTACTTGCCCAGTACGGGTTCCTTCTCTCTGTACTTGCCCAGTTCGGGCTCCTTCTCTCTGTACTTCTCCAGTTCGGGCTCCTTCTCTCTGTACTTCTCCAGTTCGGGCTCCTTCTCTCTGTACTTCTCCAGTACGGGCTCCTTCTCTCTGTACTTGCCCAGTACGGGCTCCTTCTCTCTGTACTTGCCCAGTACGGGCTCCTTCACTCTGTACTAGCCCAGTACTAGCGCCTTCTCTCTGTACTAGCCCAGTACAAGCTCCTTCTCTCTGTATTAGTCCAGTACGAGCTCCTTCTCTATGTACTAGCCTAGTACGAGCTTCTTCTCTTCGTACTAACCTAGTACAAGCCCCTTCTCTCTGTACTAACCCAGTACGAGCACCTTCTCGCTGTACTAGCCCAGTACAAGCCCCTTCTCTCTGTACTAGCTCAGTACGAGCCCCTTCTCTCTGTACTAACCTAGTACAAGCCCCTTCTCTCTGTACTAACCCAGTACGAGCCATTTCTCTCTGTACTAACCCAGTACCAGCCCCTTCTCTCTGTACTAACCCAGTACCAGCCCCTTCTCTCTGTACTAACACATTACAAGTGCCTTCTCTCTGTATTAAGCCAATACGAGCATATTTTCTATGCACTAGCCCAGTACGAGCTCCTTCTCTTTGTACTAGCCCAGTAACAGCCCCTTCTCTCTGTACTAACCCAGTACCAGCCTCTTCTCTCTTTACTAACCCAGTACCAGCCCCTTCTCTCTGTACTAACCCAGTACGAGCTCCTTCTCTCTGTTTTTCTCCAGTACGAGCCCATTTTCTATGCACTAGCCCAGTACGAGCTCCTTCTCTCTGTACTAGCCCAGTACAATCTCCTTCTCTCTGCACTAACCTAGTATGAGCTCCTTCTCTCTGAACTAAACAAGTACGAGCTCCTTCTCTCTGTACTCGCCGAGCAAGAGCCCCATTTCTCTGTACTAGCCCAGTACGAGCTCCTTCTCTCTGTACTAACCAAGTACGAGCTCCTTCTCTCTGTACTCGCTCAGTATGAGACCCTTTTCTCTGTACTAGCCCAGTATGAGCTCCTTCTCTCTGCACTAGCACAGTAGCAGCCCCTTTTCTCTGTATTAGCCCAGTACGAGCCCCTTTTCTCTGTACTTGTCCAGTACGAGCCCATTCTCTCTCTACTTGCCCAGTACGAGCTCCTTCTCTCTGTACTCGCTCAGTATGAGCCCCTTTTCTCTGTACCAGCCCAGAACGAGCTCCTTCTCTCTGTACTCGCCCAGTACGAGCCCCTTTTCTCTGTACTAGCCCAGTATGAGCTCCTTCTCTCTGCACTAGCACAGTAGCAGCCCCTTTTCTCTGCATTAGCCCAGTACGAGCCCCTTTTCTCTGTACTTGTCCAGTACGAGCCCCTTCTCTCTGTACTTGCCCAGTACGAGCTCCTTCTCTCTGTACTAACCAAGCACGAGTCCCTTCTCTCTGTACTCGCCCAGGACGATCCCCTCCGCTCTGCACTAGCCCAGTACGAGCCCCTTCTCTCTGTACTTGCCCAGTACGAGCTCCTTCTCTCTGTACTAACCATGTACGAGTCCCATCTCTCTGTACTTTCCCAGTACGAGCTCTTTCTCTCTGTACTTGCCTAGTACG
Organism: Carcharodon carcharias; assembly: GCF_017639515.1. Lineage (NCBI taxonomy): Eukaryota > Metazoa > Chordata > Chondrichthyes > Lamniformes > Lamnidae > Carcharodon > Carcharodon carcharias. The sequence continues at coordinate 4,405,714 of NC_054488.1, read as the reverse complement.
AGCTCCTTCTCTCTGTTCTAACCAAGTACGAGTCCCTTCTCTCTGTACTCGACCAGTACGAGCCCCTTCTCTCTGCACTAGCCCAGGAGGAGCTCCTCCTCTCTGTACTAGCACAGTACGAGCCCCTTTTCTCTGCATTAGCCCAGAATGAGCCCCTTTTCGCTGCCTTAGCCTAGTACGAGCCCCTTCTCTCTGTACTTGCCCAGTATGGGTTCCTTCTCCCTGTACTTGCCCAGTTCGGGCTCCTTCTCTCTTTACTTGCCCAGTTCGGGCTCCTTCTCTCTGTACTTGCCCAGTACGGGCTCCTTCTCTCTGTACTTGCGCAGTACGGGCTCCTTCACTCTGTACTAGCCCAGTACGAGCCCCTTCTCTCTGTACTAGCCCAGTACAATCTCCTTCTCTCTGTATCAGTCCAGTACGAGCTCCTTCTCTATGTACTAGCCTAGTAGGAGCCCCTTCTCTCTGTACTAACCTAGTACAAGCCTCTTCTCTCTGTACTAACCCAGTACGAGCCGCTTCTCGCTGTACTAGCCCAGTACAAGCCCCTTCTCTCTGTACTAGCTCAGTACGAGCCCCTTCTCTCTGTACTGGCCCAGTACGAGTCATTTCTCTCTGTACTAACCCAGTACCAGCCCCTTCTCTCTGTACTAACCCAGTACCAGCCCCTTCTCTCTGTACAAACACATTACGAGTGCCTTCTCTCTGTATTAAGCCAGTACGAGCATATTTTCTATGCACTAGCCCAGTACGAGCTCCTTCTCTTTGTACTAGCCCAGTAACAGCCCCTTCTCTCTGTACTAACCCAGTACCAGCCCCTTCTCTCTTTACTAACCCAGTACCAGCCCCTTCTCTCTGTACTAACCCAGTACGAGCTCCTTCTCTCTGTTTTTCTCCAGTACGAGCCCATTTTCTATGCACTAGCCCAGTACGAGCTCCTTCTCTCTGTACTCACCCAGCAAGAGCCCCATTTCTCTGTACTAGCCCAGTACGAGCTCCTTCTCTCTGTACTAACCAAGTACGAGCTCCTTCTCTCTGTACTCGCTCAGTATGAGCCCCTTTTCTCTGTACTAGCCCAGTATGAGCTCCTTCTCTCTGCACTAGCACAGTAGCAGCCCCTTTTCTCTGCATTAGCCCAGTACGAGCCCCTTTTCTCTGTACTTGTCCAGTACGAGCCCCTTCTCTCTGTACTTGCCCAGTACAAGCTCCTTCTCTCTGTACTTGCACAGTGCGGAATCCTCCTCTCTGTTCTAGCCCAATATGAGCTCCTTCTCTTTGTACTAGCCCAGTACGAGCACCTTCTCTCTGTACTAGCCCAGTATGAGCCTCTTTTCTCTGCACTAGCACAGCACGACCTCCTTCTCTCTGTACTAGTCCAGTACGAGCTCCTTCTCTCTGTACTAACCCAGTATGAGCTCCTTCTCTCTGTACTAACCAAGTACGAGCTCCTTCTCTCTGCACTTGCCCAGTACGAGCTCCTTCTCAATGTACTAACCAAGTACGAGTCCCTTCTCTCTGCACTAGCCCAGGAGGACCCCCTCTTCTTTGCACTAACCCAGTACAAGCTCTTTCTCTCTGTACTAGCCCAGTACGAGCCCCTTCTCTCTGTACTTGCCCAGTACGGGTTCCTTCTCTCTGTACTTGCCCAGTTCGGACTCCTTCTCTCTGTACTTCTCCAGTTCGGGCTCCTTCTCTCTGTACTTGCCCAGTTCGGGCTCCTTTACTCTGTACTTCCCAGTACGGGCTCCTTCACTCTGTACTAGCCCAGTACGAGCCCCTTCTCTCTGTTCTAGCCCAGTACAAGCTCCTACTCTCTGTATTAGTCCAGTACGAGCTCCTTCTCTATGTACTAGCCTAGTACGAGCCCCTTCCCTCTGTACTAACCTAGTACAAGCCCCTTCTCTCTGTCCTAACCCAGTACGAGCCCCTTCTCTTTGTACTAGCCCAGTACAAGCCCCTTCTCTCTGTACTAGCTCAGTACGAGCCCCTTCTCTCTGTACTAGCCCAGTACGAGCCATTTCTCTCTGTACTAACCCAGTACCAGCCCCTTCTCTCTGTACTAACCCAGTACCAGACCCTTCTCGCTGTACTAACCCATTACGAGTGCCTTCTCTCTGTATTAAGCCAATACGAGCATATTTTCTATGCACTAGCCCAGTACGAGCTCCTTCTCTTTGTACTAGCCCAGTAACAGCCCCTTCTCTCTGTACTAACCCAGTACCAGCCCCTTCTCTCTGTACTAACCCAGTACGAGCTCCTTCTCTCTGTTTTTCTCCAGTACGAGCCCATTTTCTATGCACTAGCCCAGTACGAGCTCCTTCTCTCTGTACTAGCCCAGTACAATCTCCTTCTCTCTGCACTAACCTAGTATGAGCTCCTTCTCTCTGCACTAAACAAGTACGAGCTCCTTCTCTCTGTACTCGCCCAGCAAGAGCCCCATTTCTCTATACTAGCCCAGTACGAGCTCCTTCTCTCTGTACTCGCCCAGCAAGAGCCCCATTTCTCTGTACTAGCCCAGTACGAGCTCCTTTTCTGTGTACTAACCAAGTACGAGCTCCTTCTCTCTGTACTCGCTCAGTATGAGCCCCTTTTCTCTGTACTAGCCCAGTATGAGCTCCTTCTCTCTGCACTAGCACAGTAGCAGCCCCTTTTCTCTGCATTAGCCCAGTACGAGCCCCTTTTCTCTGTACTTGTCCAGTACGAGCCCCTTCTCTCTGTACTTGCCCAGTACAAGCTCCTTCTCTCTGTCCTTGCACAGTGCGGAATCCTCCTCTCTGTTCTAGCCCAATATGAGCTCCTTCTCTTTGTACTAGCCCAGTACGAGCACCTTCTCTCTGCACTAGCCCACTGGGAGCCCCTTCTCTCTGTACTTGCCCAGTACGAGCTCCTTCTCTCTGTACTTGCCCAGTACGAGCTCCTTCTCTCTTTACTCGCCCAGTACGAGCCCCTCTTCTCTGCACTAGCCCAGGAGGAGCCCCTCCGCTTTGCACTAACCCAGTATAAGTTCTTTCTCTCTGTACTAGTCCAGTACGAGACCCTTCTCTCTGTACTTGCCCAGTACAAGCTCCTTCTCTCTGTACTAGTCCAATACGAGCCCCTTCTCTCTGTACTAACCCAGTATGAGCTCCTTCTCTCTGTAGTCACCAAGTACGAGTCCCTTCTCTCTGTACTTGCCCAGTACGAGCTCCTTGTCTCTGTACTTGCCCAGTACGAGCTCCTTCTCTCTGTACTAAACAAGTACGAGTCCCTTCTCTCTGTACTCGCCCTGTACGAGCCCCTTTTCTCTGCACTAGCCCTGGAGGAGCCCCTCCTCTCTGCACTAGCCCAGGAGGAGCCCCTCCTCTCTGCACTTGCCCAGGAGGAGCCCTTCCTCTCTGCACTAAACCAGTACAAGCTCTTTCTCTCTGTACTAGCCTAGTACGAGCCCCTTCTCTCTGTACTTGCCCAGTACGAGCTCCTTGTCTCTGTACTTGCCCAGTACGAGCTCCTTCTCTCTGTACTAAACAAGTACGAGTCCCTTCTCTCTGTACTCGCCCTGTACGAGCCCCTTTTCTCTGCACTAGCCCTGGAGGAGCCCCTCCTCTCTGCACTAGCCCAGGAGGAGCCCCTCCTCTCTGCACTAACCCAGTACAGGCTCTTTCTCTCTGTACTAGCCTAGTACGAGCCCCTTCTCTCTGTACTTGCCCAGTATGAGCTTATTCTCTCTGTACTAACCATGTACGAGTCCCTTCTCTCTGTACTTGCCCAGTACGAGCTCTTTCGCTCTGTTCTTGCCCAGTACGAGCTCCTTCTCTCTGTACTAACCAAGTACGAGTCCCTTCTCTCTGTACTCGCCCAATACGAGTCCCTTCTCTCTGCACTAGCCCACTAGGAGCACCTTCTCTCTGTACTTGCCCAGTACGAGCTCCTTCTCTCTGTACTTGCCCAGTACGAGCTCCTTCTCTCTGTACTTGCCCAGTACGAGTCCCTTCTCTCTGTACTCACCCAGTATGAGCCCCTTATCTCTGCACTAGCCCACTAGGAGCCCCTTCTCTCTGCACTAGCACAGGAGGAGCTCCTCCTCTCTGTACTAGCACAGTGAGCCCCTTTTCTCTGCATTAGCCCACAATGAGCCCCTTTTCGCTGCATTATCCAAGTACGAGGTCCTTCTCTCTGTATTTGCCCAATACGGGCTCTTTCTCTCTGTACTTGCACAGTACGGTCTCCTTCACTCTGACTAGCCCAGTACGAGCTCCTTCACTCTGTACTAGCCCAGTACGAGCCCGTTCTCTCTGCACTAGCCCAGTACAAGCTCCTTCTCTCTGTACTTGCCCAGTACGAGCTCCTTCTCTCTGTACAAGCCCAGTACGAGCCCCTTCTCTCTGTACTAACCCAGTACAAGCCCCTTCTCTCTGTACTAGCCCAGTACGAGCCCCTTCTCTCTGTACTAGCCCAGCACGAGATCCTTCTCTCTGTACTAGCCCAGTACGAGCCCCTTCTCTCTGTACTAGCCCAGTACGAGCCCCTTCTCTCTGTACTAACCCAGTACCAGCCCCTTCTCTCTGTACTAACCCAGTACCAGCCCCGTCTCTCTTTACTTACCAAGTACCAGCCGCTTCTCTCTTTACTAACCCAGTACCAGCCCCTTCTCTCTGTACTAACCCAGTACGAGCTCCTTCTCTCTGTTTTTTTCCAGTACGAGCCCATTTTCTATGCACCAGCCCTGTACGAGCTCCTTCTCTCTGCACTAGCCCAGTACAAGCTCTTTCTCTCTGTACTAGCCCAGTACGAGCCCCTTCTCTCTGTACTTGCCCAGTATGAGCTTCTTCGCACTGTAATAACCATGTACGAGTCCCTTCTCTCTGTACTTGCCCAGTGCGAGCTCTTTCTCTCTGAACTTGCCCAGTACGAGCTCCTTCTCTCTGTACTAACCAAGTACGAGTCCCTTCTCTCTGTACTCGTCCAGTACGAGCCCCTTCTCTCTGCACTAGCCCACTAGGAGCCCCTTCTCTCTGTACTTGCCCAGTACGAGCTCCATCTCTCTTTACTCGCCCAGTACGAGCCCCTCTTCTCTGCACTAGCCCAGGAGGAGCCCTTATGCTTTGCACTAACCCAGTATAAGTTCTTTCTCTCTGTACTAGTCCAGTACGAGCCCCTTCCCTCTGTACTTGCCCAGTACGAGCTCCTTCTCTCTGTACTAGTCCAATACGAGCCCCCTCTCTCTGTACTAAACAAATACGAGTCCCTTCTCTCTGTACTCGCCCTGTACGAGCCCCTTTTCTCACACTAGCCCTGGAGGAGCCCCTCCTCTCTGCACTAGCCCAGGAGGAGCCCCTCCTCTTTGCACTAACCCAGTACAAGCTCTTTCTCTCTGTACTAGCCCAGTACGAGCCCCTTCTCTCTGTACTTGCCCAGTATGAGCTTCTTCTCTCTGTACTAACCATGTACGAGTCCCTTCTCTCTGTACTTGCCCAGTACGAGCTCTTTCTCTCTGTTCTTGCCCAGTACGAGCTCCTTCTCTCTGTACTAACCAAGTACGAGTCCCTTCTCTCTGTACTCGCCCAGTACGAGCCCCTTCTCTCTGCACTAGCCCACTAGGAGCACCTTCTCTCTGTACTTTCCCAGTACAAGCCCCTTCTCTCTGTACTAGACCAGTATGTGCTCCTTCTCTGTACTAGCACAGTACTAGCCCCTTCTCTCTGTACTATCCCAGTTCCAGCCCCTTCTCTCTGTACTAACCCAGTACCAGCCCCTTCTCTCTGTACTAACCCAGTACGAGCTCCTTCTCACTGTTTTTGTCCAGTACGAGCCCCTTTTCTATGCACTAGCCCAGTACGAGCTCCTTCTCTCTCCAATTGTCCAGTACCAGCTCCTTCTCTCTGTCCTAACCAAGTACGAGTCCCTTCTCTCTGTACTCGCCCAGTACGAGCCCCTTTTCTCTGCACTAGCCCAGGAGGAGCCCCTTCTCTTTGCACTAACCCAGTACGAGCTCCTTCTCTCTGTACCTGCCCAGTACGAGCTCCTTCTCTATGTACTAACTAAGTACGAGTCCCTTCTCTCTGTACTCGCCCAGTACGAGCCCCTTTACACTGCACTAGCCCAGGAGGAGCCCCTCCTCTCTGCACTAACCCAGTACGAGCTCCTTCTCTCTGTATTCGCCCAGTACGAACCCCTTATCTCTGCACTAGCCCACTAGGAGACCCTTCTCTCTGCACTAGCCCAGGAGGAGCTTCTCCTCTCTGTACGAGCACATTACGAGCCCCTTTTCTCTGCATTAGCCGACAATGAACCCCTTTTCTCTGCATTAGCCCAGTATGAGCTCCTTCTCTCTGTACTTGTCCAGTACGAGCCCCTTCTCTCTGTAGTTGCACAGTACGAGCTCCTTCTCTCTGTACTAACCAAGCACGAGTCCCTTCTCTCTGTTCTCGCCCAGGACGATCCCCTCCGCTCTGCACTAGCCCAGTACGAGCCCCTTCTCTCTGTACTTGCCCTGTACGAGCTCCTTCTCTCTGTACTAACCATGTACGAGTCCCTTCTCTCTGTACTTGCCCGAAACGAGCTCTTTCTCTCTGTACTTGCCTAGTACGAGCTCCTTCTCTCTGTACTAACCAAGTACGAGTCCCTTCTTTCTGTACTCGCCCAGTACGAGCCCCTTCTCTCAGCACTAACCCACTAGGAGCCCCTTCTCTCTGCACTTGCCCAGGAGGAGCTCCTCCTCTCTGTACTAGCACAGTACGAGCCCCTTTTCTCTGCATTAGCCCAGAATGAGCCCCTTTTCGCTGCATTAGCCTAGTACGAGCCCCTTCTCTCTGTACTTGCCCAGTACGGGTTCCTTCTCTCTGTACTTGCCCAGTTCGGGCTCCTTCTCTCTGTACTAGTCCATTACGAGCTCCTTCTCTCTGTACTAACCCAGTATGAGCTCCATCTCTCTGTACTAACCAAGTACGAGTCCCTTCTCTCTGCACTTGTCGATTACGAGCTCCTTCTCTCTGTACTAACCAAGTACGAGCTCCTTCTCTCTGTACTTGCCCAGTACGAGCTCATTCTCTTTGTACTTGCCCAGTACGGGCTCCTTCTCAATGTACTAACCAAGTACGAGTCCCTTCTCTCTGTACTCGCCCTGTACGAGCCCCTTATCTCTGCACTAGCCCACTAGGAGTCCCTTCTCTCTGCACTAGCCCAGGAGGACCCCCTCCTCTTTGCACTAACCCAGTACAAGCTCTTTCTTTCTGTACTAGCCCAGTACGAGCCCCTTCTCTCTGTACTTGCCCAGTATGAGCTTCTTCTCTCTGTACTAACCATGTATGAGTCCCTTCTCTCTGTACTTGCCCAGTACGAGCTCTTTCTCATTGTTCTTGCCCAGTACGAGCTCCTTCTCTCTGTACTAACCAAGTACGAGTCCCTTCTCTCTGTACTCGCCCAGTACGAGCCCCTTCTCTCTGCACTAGCCCACTAGGAGCACCTTCTCTCTGTACTTGCCCAGTACGAGCTCCTTCTCTCTGTACTTGCCCAGTACGAGCTCCTTCTCTCTGTACTTGCCCAGTACGAGCTCCTTCTCAATGTACTAACCAAGTACGAGTCCCTTCTCTCTGTACTCGCCCAGTACGAGCCCTTTGGCTCTGCACTAGCCCACTAGGAGCCCCTTCTCTCTGCACTAGCCCAGGAGGAGCTCCTCCTCTCTGTACTAGCACAGTGAGCCCCTTTTCTCTGCATTAGCCCACAATGAGCCCCTTTTCGCTGCATTATCCAAGTACGAGCTCCTTCTCTCTGTATTTGCCCAATACGGGCTCCTTTTCTCTGTACTTGCACAGTACGGTCCCCTTCACTCTGTACTAGCCCAGTACGAGCTCCTTCACTCTGTACTAGCCCAGTACGAGCCCGTTCTCTCTGCACTAGCCCAGTACAAGCTCCTTCTCACTGTACTAGCCCAGTACGAGCTCCTTCTCTCTGTACAAGCCCAGTACGAGCCCCTTCTCTCTGTACTAACCCAGTACAAGCCCCTTCTCTCTGTACTAGCCCAGTACGAGCCCCTTCTCTCTGTACTAGCCCAGTACGAGCCCTTCTCTCTGTACTAACCCAGTACCAGCCCCTTCTCTCTGTACTAACACAGTACCAGACCCGTCTCTCTTTACTTACCAAGTACCAGCCGCTTCTCTCTTTACTAACCCAGTACCAGACCCTTCTCTCTGTACTAACCCAGTACGAGCTCCTTCTCTCTGTTTTTTTCCAGTACGAGCCCATTTTCTGTGCACCAGCCCTGTACGAGCTCCTTCTCTCTGCACTAGCCCAGTACAAGCTCTTTCTCTCTGTACTAGCCCAGTACGAGCCCCATCTCTCTGTACTTGCCCAGTATGAGCTTCTTCGCACTGTACTAACCATGTACGAGTCCCTTCTCTCTGTACTTGCCCAGTACGAGCTCTTTCTCTCTGTACTTGCCCAGTACGAGCTCCTTCTCTCTGTACTAACCAAGTACGAGTCCCTTCTCTCTGTACTCGCCCAGTACGAGCCCATTCTCTCTGCACTAGCCCACTAGGAGCCCCTTCTCCCTGTACTTGCCCAGTACGAGCTCCTTCTCTCTGTACTTGACCAGTACGAGCTCCTTCTCTCTTTACTCGCCCAGTACGAGCCCCTCTTCTCTGCACTAGCCCAGGAGGAGCCCCTCCGCTTTGCACTAACCCAGTATAAGTTCTTTCTCTCTGTACTAGTCCAGTACGAGACCCTTCTCTCTGTACTTGCCCAGTACAAGCTCCTTCTCTCTGTACTAGTCCAATACGAGCCCCTTCTCTCTGTACTAACCCAGTATGAGCTCCTTCTCTCTGTAGTCACCAAGTACGAGTCCCTTCTCTCTGTACTTGCCCAGTACGAGCTCCTTGTCTCTGTACTTGCCCAGTACGAGCTCCTTCTCTCTGTACTAAACAAGTACGAGTCCCTTCTCTCTGTACTCGCCCTGTACCAGCCCCTTTTCTCTGCACTAGCCCTGGAGGAGCCCCTCCTCTCTGCACTAGCCCAGGAGGAGCCCCTCCTCTCTGCACTTGCCCAGGAGGAGCCCTTCCTCTCTGCACTAAACCAGTACAAGCTCTTTCTCTCTGTACTAGCCTAGTACGAGCCCCTTCTCTCTGTACTTGCCCAGTATGAGCTCCTTGTCTCTGTACTTGCCCAGTACGAGCTCCTTCTCTCTGTACTAAACAAGTACGAGTCCCTTCTCTCTGTACTCGCCCTGTACGAGCCCCTTTTCTCTGCACTAACCCTGGAGGAGCCCCTCCTCTCTGCACTAGCCCAGGAGGAGCCCCTCCTCTCTGCACTAACCCAGTACAGGCTCTTTCTCTCTGTACTAGCCTAGTACGAGCCCCTTCTCTCTGTACTTGCCCAGTATGAGCTTATTCTCTCTGTACTAACCATGTACGAGTCCCTTCTCTCTGTATTTGCCCAGTACGAGCTCTTTCGCTCTGTTCTTGCCCAGTACGAGCTCCTTCTCTCAGTACTAACCAAGTACGAGTCCCTTCTCTCTGTACTCGCCCAATACGAGTCCCTTCTCTCTGCACTAGCCCACTAGGAGCACCTTCTCTCTGTACTTGCCCAGTACGAGCTCCTTCTCTCTGTACTTGCCCAGTACGAGCTCCTTCTCTCTGTACTTGCCCAGTACGAGTCCCTTCTCTCTGTACTCACCCAGTATGAGCCCCTTATCTCTGCACTAGCCCACTAGGAGCCCCTTCTCTCTGCACTAGCACAGGAGGAGCTCCTCCTCTCTGTACTAGCACAGTGAGCCCCTTTTCTCTGCATTAGCCCACAATGAGCCCCTTTTCGCTGCATTATCCAAGTACGAGGTCCTTCTCTCTGTATTTGCCCAATACGGGCTCTTTCTCTCTGTACTTGCACAGTACAGTCTCCTTCACTCTGTACTAGCCCAGTACGAGCTCCTTCACTCTGTACTAGCCCAGTACGAGCCCGTTCTCTCTGCACTAGCCCAGTACAAGCTCCTTCTCTCTGTACTCGCCCAGTACGAGCTCCTTCTCTCTGTACAAGCCCAGTACGAGCCCCTTCTCTCTGTACTAACCCAGTACAAGCCCCTTCTCTCTGTACTAGCCCAGTACGAGCCCCTTCTCTCTGTACTAGCCCAGCACGAGATCCTTCTCTCTGTACTAGCCCAGTACGAGCCCCTTCTCTCTGTACTAGCCCAGTACGAGCCCCTTCTCTCTGTACTAACCCAGTACCAGCCCCTTCTCTCTGTACTAACCCAGTACCAGCCCCGTCTCTCTTTACTTACCAAGTACCAGCCGCTTCTCTCTTTACTAACCCAGTACCAGCCCCTTCTCTCTGTACTAACCCAGTACGAGCTCCTTCTCTCTGTTTTTTTCCAGTACGAGCCCATTTTCTATGCACCAGCCCTGTACGAGCTCCTTCTCTCTGCACTAGCCCAGTACAAGCTCTTTCTCTCTGTACTAGCCCAGTACGAGCCCCTTCTCTCTGTACTTGCCCAGTATGAGCTTCTTCGCACTGTAATAACCATGTACGAGTCCCTTCTCTCTGTTCTTGCCCAGTACGAGCTCTTTCTCTCTGTTCTTGCCCAGTACGAGCTCCTTCTCTCTGTACTAACCAAGTACGAGTCCCTTCTCTCTGTACTCGTCCAGTACGAGCCCCTTCTCTCTGCACTAGCCCACTAGGAGCCCCTTCTCTCTGTACTTGCCCAGTACGAGCTCCATCTCTCTTTACTCGCCCAGTACGAGCCCCTCTTCTCTGCACTAGCCCAGGAGGAGCCCCTATGCTTTGCACTAACCCAGTATAAGTTCTTTCTCTCTGTACTAGTCCAGTACGAGCCCCTTCCCTCTGTACTTGCCCAGTACGAGCTCCTTCTCTCTGTACTAGTCCAATACGAGCCCCTTCTCTCTGTACTAACCCAGTAAGAGCTCCTTCTCTCTGTAGTCACCAAGTACGAGTCCCTTCTCTCTGTACTTGCCCAGTACGAGCTCCTTGTCTCTGTACTTGCCCAGTACGAGCTCCTTCTCTCTGTACTAAACAAGTACGAGTCCCTTCTCTCTGTACTCGCCCTGTACGAGCCCCTTTTCTCTGCACTAGCCCTGGAGGAGCCCCTCCTCTCTGCACTAGCCCAGGAGGAGCCCCTCCTCTTTGCACTAACCCAGTACAAGCTCTTTCTCTCTGTACTAGCCCAGTACGAGCCCCTTCTCTCTGTACTTGCCCAGTATGAGCTTCTTCTCTCTGTACTAACCATGTACGAGTCCCTTCTCTCTGTACTTGCCCAGTACGAGCTCTTTCTCTCTGTTCTTGCCCAGTACGAGCTCCTTCTCTCTGTACTAACCAAGTACGAGTCCCTTCTCTCTGTACTCGCCCAGTACGAGCCCCTTCTCTCTGCACTAGCCCACGAGGAGCACCTTCTCTCTGTACTTTCCCAGTACAAGCCCCTTCTCTCTGTACTAGACCAGTATGTGCTCCTTCTCTGTACTAGCACAGTACTAGCCCCTTCTCTCTGTACTAACCCAGTTCCAGCCCCTTCTCTCTGTACTAACCCAGTACCAGCCCCTTCTCTCTGTACTAACCCAGTACGAGCTCCTTCTCACTGTTTTTGTCCAGTACGAGCCCCTTTTCTATGCACTAGCCCAGTACGAGCTCCTTCTCTCTCCAATTGTCCAGTACGAGCTCCTTCTCTCTGTCCTAACCAAGTACGAGTCCCTTCTCTCTGTACTCGCCCAGTACGAGCCCCTTTTCTCTGCACTAGCCCAGGAGGAGCCCCTTCTCTTTGCACTAACCCAGTACGAGCTCCTTCTCTCTGTACTTGCCCAGTACGAGCTCCTTCTCTCTGTACTTGCCCAGTACGAGCTCCTTCTCTATGTACTAACTAAGTACGAGTACCTTCTCTCTGTACTCGCCCAGTACGAGCCCCTTTTCTCTGCACTAGCCCAGGAGGAGCCCCTCCTCTCTGCACTAACCCAGTACGAGCTCCTTCTCTCTGTATTCGCCCAGTACGAACCCCTTATCTCTGCACTAGCCCACTAGGAGACCCTTCTCTCTGCACTAGCCCAGGAGGAGCTTCTCCTCTCTGTACGAGCACATTACGAGCCCCTTTTCTCTGCATTAGCCGACAATGAACCCCTTTTCTCTGCATTAGCCCAGTATGAGCTCCTTCTCTCTGTACTTGTCCAGTACGAGCCCCTTCTCTCTGTAGTTGCCCAGTACGAGCTCCTTCTCTCTGTACTAACCAAGCACGAGTCCCTTCTCTCTGTACTTGCCCGAAACGAGCTCTTTCTCTCTGTACTTGCCTAGTACGAGCTCCTTCTCTCTGTACTAACCAAGTACGAGTCCCTTCTTTCTGTACACGCCCAGTACGAGCCCCTTCTCTCAGCACTAACCCACTAGGAGCCCCTTCTCTCTGCACTTGCCCAGGAGGAGCTCCTCCTCTCTGTACTAGCACAGTACGAGCCCCTTTTCTCTGCATTAGCCCAGAATGAGCCCCTTTTCGCTGCATTAGCCTAGTACGAGCCCCTTCTCTCTGTACTTGCCCAGTACGGGTTCCTTCTCTCTGTACTTGCCCAGTTCGGGCTCCTTCTCTCTGTACTAGTCCATTACGAGGTCCTTCTCTCTGTACTAACCCAGTATGAGCTCCTTCTCTCTGTACTAACCAAGTACGAGTCCCTTCTCTCTGTACTTGTCGATTACGAGCTCCTTCTCTCTGTACTAACCAAGTACGAGCTCCTTCTCTCTGTACTTGCCCAGTACGAGCTCATTCTCTCTGTACTTGCCCAGTACGAGCTCCTTCTCTCTGTACTTGCCCAGTACGAGCTCCTTCTCTCTGTACTTGCCCAGTACGAGCTCCTTCTCAATGTACTAACCAAGTACGAGTCCCTTCTCTCTGTACTCGCCCAGTACGAGCCCTTTGGCTCTGCACTAGCCCACTAGGAGCCCCTTCTCTCTGCACTAGCCCAGGAGGAGCTCCTCCTCTCTGTACTAGCACAGTGAGCCCCTTTTCTCTGCATTAGCCCACAATGAGCCCCTTTTCGCTGCATTATCCAAGTACGAGCTCCTTCTCTCTGTATTTGCCCAATACGGGCTCCTTTTCTCTGTACTTGCACAGTACGGTCCCCTTCACTCTGTACTAGCCCAGTACGAGCTCCTTCACTCTGTACTAGCCCAGTACGAGCCCGTTCTCTCTGCACTAGCCCAGTACAAGCTCCTTCTCTCTGTACTAGCCCAGTACGAGCTCCTTCTCTCTGTACAAGCCCAGTACGAGCCCCTTCTCTCTGTACTAACCCAGTACAAGCCCCTTCTCTCTGTACTAGCCCAGTACGAGCCCCTTCTCTCTGTACTAGCCCAGTACGAGCCCTTCTCTCTGTACTAACCCAGTACCAGCACCTTCTCTCTGTACTAACACAGTACCAGCCCCGTCTCTCTTTACTTACCAAGTACCAGCCGCTTCTCTCTTTACTAACCCAGTACCAGACCCTTCTCTCTGTACTAACCCATTACGAGCTCCTTCTCTCTGTTTTTTTCCAGTACGAGCCCATTTTCTATGCATCAGCCCTGTACGAGCTCCTTCTCTCTGCACTAGCCCAGTACAAGCTCTTTCTCTCTGTACTAGCCCAGTACGAGCCCCATCTCTCTGTACTTGCCCAGTATGAGCTTCTTCGCACTGTACTAACCATGTACGAGTCCCTTCTCTCTGTACTTGCCCAGTACGAGCTCTTTCTCTCTGTACTTGCCCAGTACGAGCTCCTTCTCTCTGTACTAACCAAGTACGAGTCCCTTCTCTCTGTACTCGCCCAGTACGAGCCCATTCTCTCTGCACTAGCCCACTAGGAGCCCCTTCTCTCTGTACTTGCCCAGTACGAGCTTCTTCTCTCTGTACTTGCCCAGTACGAGCTCCTTCTCTCTTTACTCGCCCAGTACGAGCCCCTCTTCTCTGCACTAGCCCAGGAGGAGCCCCTCCGCTTTGCACTAACCCAGTATAAGTTCTTTCTCTCTGTACTAGTCCAGTACGAGCCCCTTCTCTCTGTACTTGCCCAGTACGAGCTCCTTCTCTCTGTACTAGTCCAATACGAGCCCCTTCTCTCTGTACTAACCCAGTACGAGCTCCTTCTCTCTGTAGTCACCAAGTACGAGTCCCTTCTCTCTGTACTTGCCCAGTACGAGCTCCTTGTCTCTGTACTTGCCCAGTACGAGCTCCTTCTCTCTGTACTAAACAAGTACGAGTCCCTTCTCTCTGTACTCGCCCTGTACGAGCCCCTTTTCTCTGCACTAGCCCTGGAGGAGCCCCTCCTCTCTGCACTAGCCCAGGAGGAGCCCCTCCTCTTTGCACTAACCCAGTACAAGCTCTTTCTCTCTGTACTAGCACAGTACGAGCCCCTTCTTTCTGTACTTGCCAGGTATGAGCTTCTTCTCTCTGTACTAACCATGTACGAGTCCCTTCTCTCTGTACTCACCCAGTACGAGCCCCTTCTCTCTGCACTAGCCGACTAGGAACCCCTTCTCTCTGTACTTGCCCAGTACGTGCTCCTTCTCTCTGTACTTGCCCAGTACGAGCTCCTTCTCAATGTACTAACCAAGTACGAGTCCCTTCTCTCTGTACTCGCCCAGTACGAGCCTCTTCTCTCTGCACTAGCCCAGTACGAGCCCCTTCTCTCTGCACTAGCCCAGGAGGACCCCCTCCTCTTTGCACTAACCCAGTACAAGCTCTTTCTCTCTGTACTAGCCCAGTACGAGCCCCTTCTCTCTGTACTTGCCCAGTATGATCTTCTTCTCTCTGTACTAACCATGTACGAGTCCCTTCTCTCTGTACTTGCCCAGTACGAGCTCTTTCTCTCTGTGCTTGCCCAGTACCAGCTCCTTCTCTCTGTACTAACCAAGTACGAGTCCCTTCTCTCTGTACTCGCCCAGTACGAGCCCCTTCTCTCTGCACTAGCCCACTAGGAGCACCTTCTCTCTGTACTTGCCCAGTACAAGCCCCTTCTCTCTGTACTAGCCCAGTATGTGCTCCTTCTCTGTACTAGCACAGTACGAGCCCCTTCTCTCTGTACTAACCCAGTTCCAACCCCTTCTCTCTGTACTAACCCAGTACCAGCCCCTTCTCTCTGTACTAACCCAGTACGAGCTCCTTTTCTATGCACTAGCCCAGTACGAGCTCCTTCTCTTTGTACTTGCCCAGTACGAGCTCCTTCTCTCTGTACTTGCCCAGTACGAGCTCCTTCTCTATGTACTAACTAAGTACGAGTCCCTTCTCTCTGTACTTGCCCAGTACGAGCCCCTTTTCTCTGCACTAGCCCAGGAGGAGCCCCTCCTCTCTGCACTAACCCAGTACGAGCTCTTTCTCTCAGTACTAGCCCAGTACGAGCCCCTTCTCTCTGTACTTGCCCAGTATGAGCTTCTTCGCACTGTACTAACCATGTACGAGTCCCTTCTCTCTGTACTTGCCCAGTACGAGCTCTTTCTCTCTGAATTTGCCCAGTACGATCTCCTTCTCTCTGTACTAACCAAGTACGAGTCCCTTCTCTCTGTACTCGCCCAGTACGAGCCCCTTCTCTCTGCACTAGCCAACTAGGAGCCCCTTCTCTCTGTACTTGCCCAGTACGAGCTCCTTCTCTCTGTACTTGCCCAGTACGAGCTCCTTCTCTCTTTACTCGCCCAGTACGAGCCCC
The DNA here is from genome assembly GCF_017639515.1 of Carcharodon carcharias. NCBI lineage: Eukaryota > Metazoa > Chordata > Chondrichthyes > Lamniformes > Lamnidae > Carcharodon > Carcharodon carcharias. The sequence goes on along the minus strand of NC_054488.1, from coordinate 4,390,097 downwards.
TCTTCTCTGCACTAGCCCAGGAGGAGCCCCTCCGCTTTGCACTAACCCAGTATAAGTTCTTTCTCTCTGTACTAGTCCAGTACGAGACCCTTCTCTCTGTACTTGCCCAGTACGAGCTCCTTGTCTCTGTACTAGTCCAATACGAGCCCCTTCTCTCTGTACTAACCCAGTTCGAGCTCCTTCTCTCTGTAGTCACCAAGTACGAGTCCCTTCTCTCTGTACTTGCCCAGTACGAGCTCCTTGTCCCTGTACTTGCCCAGTACGAGCTCCTTCTCTCTGTACTAAACAAGTACTAGTCCCTTCTCTCTGTACTCGCCCTGTACGAGCCACTTTTCTCTGCACTAGCCCTGGAGGAGCCCCTCCTCTCTGCACTAGCCCAGGAGGAGCCCCTCCTCTTTGCACTAACCCAGTACAAGCTCCTTCTCTCTGTACTAGCCTAGTACGAGCCCCTTCTCTCTGTACTTGCCCAGTATGAGCTTATTCTCTCTGTACTAACCATGTACGAGTCCCTTCTCTCTGTACTTGCCCAGTACGAGCTCTTTCTCTCTGTTCTTGCCCAGTACGAGCTCCTTCTCTCTGTACTAACCAAGTACGAGTCCCTTCTCTCTGTACTCGCCCAGTACGAGTCCCTTCTCTCTGCACTAGCCCACTAGGAGCACCTTCTCTCTGTACTTGCCCAGTACGAGCTCCTTCTCTCTGTACTTGCCCAGTACGAGCTCCTTCTCAATGTACTAACCAAGTACAAGTCCCTTCTCTCTGTACTCGCCCAGTATGAGCCCCTTATCTCTGCACTAGCCCACTAGGAGCCCCTTCTCTCTGCACTAGCACAGGAGGAGCTCCTCCTCTCTGTACTAGCACATTGAGCCCCTTTTCTCTGCATTAGCCCACAATGAGCCCCTTTTCGCTGCATTATCCAAGTACGAGCTCCTTCTCTCTGTATTTGCCCAATACGGGCTCTTTCTCTCTGTACTTTCACAGTACGGTCTCCTTCACTCTGTACTAGCCCAGCACGAGCTCCTTCACTCTGTACTAGCCCAGTACGAGCCCGTTCTCTCTGCACTAGCCCAGTACAAGCTCCTTCTCTCTGTACTAGCCCAGTACGAGCTCCTTCTCTCTGTACAAGCCCAGTACGAGCCCCTTCTCTCTGTACTAACCCAGTACAAGCCCCTTCTCTCTGTACTAGCCCAGTACGAGCTCCTTCTCTCTGTACTAGCCCAGTACGAGCCCCTTCTCTCTGTACTAACCCAGTACCAGCCCCTTCTCTCTGTACTAACCCAGTACCAGCCCCGTCTCTCTTTACTTACCAAGTACCAGCCGCTTCTCTCTTTACTAACCCAGTACCAGCCCCTTCTCTCTGTACTAACCCATTACGAGCTCCTTCTCTCTGTTTTTTTCCAGTACGAGCCCATTTTCTATGCACCAGCCCTGTACGAGCTCCTTCTCTCTGCACTAGCCCAGTACAAGCTCTTTCTCTCTGTACTAGCCCAGTACGAGCCCCTTCTCTCTGTACTTGCCCAGTATGAGCTTCTTCGCACTGTACTAACCATGTACGAGTCCCTTCTCTCTGTACTTGCCCAGTACGAGCTCTTTCTCTCTGAACTTGCCCAGTACGAGCTCCTTCTCTCTGTACTTGCCCAGTACGAACTCCTTCTCTCTTTACTCGCCCAGTACGAGCCCCTCTTCTCTGCACCAGCCCAGGAGGAGCCCCTCCGCTTTGCACTAACCCAGTATAAGTTCTTTCTCTCTGTACTAGTCCCGTACGAGCCCCTTCCCTCTGTACTTGCCCAGTACGAGCTCCTTCTCTCTGTACTAGTCCAATACGAGCCCCTTCTCTCTGTACTAACCCAGTACGAGCTCCTTCTCTCTGTAGTCACCAAGTACGAGTCCCTTCTCTCTGTACTTGCCCAGTACGAGCTCCTTGTCTCTGTACTTGCCCAGTACGAGCTCCTTGTCTCTGTACTTGCCCAGTACGAGCTCCTTCTCTCTGTCCTAAACAAGTACGAGTCCCTTCTCTCTGTACTCGCCCTGTACGAGCCCCTTTTCTCTGCACTAGCCCTGGAGGAGCCCCTCCTCTCTGCACTAGCCCAGGAGGAGCCCCTCCTCTTTGCACTAACCCAGTACAAGCTCTTTCTCTCTGTACTAGCTCAGTACGAGCCCCTTCTCTCTGTACTTGCCCAGTATGAGCTTCTTCTCTCTGTACTAACCATGTACGAGTCCCTTCTCTCTGTACTTGGCCAGTACGAGCTCTTTCTCTCTGTTCTTGCCCAGTACGAGCTCCTTCTCTCTGTACTAACCAAGTACGAGTCCCTTCTCTCTGTACTCGACCAGTAGGATCCCCTTCTCTCTGCACTAGCGCACTAGGAGCACCTTCTGTACTTGCCCAGTACAAGCCCCTTCTCTCTGTACTAGCCCAGTATGTGCTCCTTCTCTGTACTAGCACAGTACGAGCCCCTTCTCTCTGTACTAACCCAGTTCCAGCCCCTTCTCTCTGTACTAACCCAGTACCAGCCCCTTCTCTCTGTACTAACCCAGTACGAGCTCCTTCTCACTGTTTTTGTCCAGTACAAGCCCCTTTTCTATGCACTAGCCCAGTACGAGCTCCTTCTCTCTCTACTTGCCCAGTACGAGCTCCTTCTCTCTGTCCTAACCAAGTACGAGTCCCTTCTCTCTGTACTCGCCCAGTACGAGCCCCTTTTCTCTGCACTAGCCCAGGAGGAGCCCCTCCTCTTTGCACTAACCCTGTACGAGCTCCCTCTCTCTGTACTTGACCAGTACGAGCTCCTTCTCTCTGTACTTGCCCAGTACGAGCTCCTTCTCTATGTACTAACTAAGTACGAGTCCCTTCTCTCTGTACTCGCCCAGTACGAGCCCCTTTTTCTGCACGAGCCCAGGAGGAGTCCCTCCTCTCTGCACTAACCCAGTACGAGCTCCTTCTCTCTGTATTCGCCCAGTACGAGCCCCTTCTCTCTGCACTAGCCCACTAGGAGCACCTTCTCTCTGTACTTGCCCAGTACGAGCTCTTTCTCTCTGTGCTTGCCCAGTACCAGCTCCTTCTCTCTGTACTAACCAAGTACGAGTCCCTTCTCTCTGTACTCGCCCAGTACGAGCCCCTTCTCTCTGCACTAGCCCACTAGGAGCACCTTCTCTCTGTACTTGCCCAGTACAAGCCCCTTCTCTCTGTACTAGCCCAGTATGTGCTCCTTCTCTGTACTAGCACAGTACGAGCCCCTTCTCTCTGTACTAACCCAGTTCCAACCCCTTCTCTCTGTACTAACCCAGTACCAGCCCCTTCTCTCTGTACTAACCCAGTACGAGCTCCTTTTCTATGCACTAGCCCAGTACGAGCTCCTTCTCTTTGTACTTGCCCAGTACGAGCTCCTTCTCTCTGTACTTGCCCAGTACGAGCTCCTTCTCTATGTACTAACTAAGTACGAGTCCCTTCTCTCTGTACTTGCCCAGTACGAGCCCCTTTTCTCTGCACTAGCCCAGGAGGAGCCCCTCCTCTCTGCACTAACCCAGTACGAGCTCTTTCTCTCAGTACTAGCCCAGTACGAGCCCCTTCTCTCTGTACTTGCCCAGTATGAGCTTCTTCGCACTGTACTAACCATGTACGAGTCCCTTCTCTCTGTACTTGCCCAGTACGAGCTCTTTCTCTCTGAATTTGCCCAGTACGATCTCCTTCTCTCTGTACTAACCAAGTACGAGTCCCTTCTCTCTGTACTCGCCCAGTACGAGCCCCTTCTCTCTGCACTAGCCAACTAGGAGCCCCTTCTCTCTGTACTTGCCCAGTACGAGCTCCTTCTCTCTGTACTTGCCCAGTACGAGCTCCTTCTCTCTTTACTCGCCCAGTACGAGCCCCTCTTCTCTGCACTAGCCCAGGAGGAGCCCCTCCGCTTTGCACTAACCCAGTATAAGTTCTTTCTCTCTGTACTAGTCCAGTACGAGACCCTTCTCTCTGTACTTGCCCAGTACGAGCTCCTTGTCTCTGTACTAGTCCAATACGAGCCCCTTCTCTCTGTACTAACCCAGTTCGAGCTCCTTCTCTCTGTAGTCACCAAGTACGAGTCCCTTCTCTCTGTACTTGCCCAGTACGAGCTCCTTGTCCCTGTACTTGCCCAGTACGAGCTCCTTCTCTCTGTACTAAACAAGTACTAGTCCCTTCTCTCTGTACTCGCCCTGTACGAGCCACTTTTCTCTGCACTAGCCCTGGAGGAGCCCCTCCTCTCTGCACTAGCCCAGGAGGAGCCCCTCCTCTTTGCACTAACCCAGTACAAGCTCCTTCTCTCTGTACTAGCCAAGTACGAGCCCCTTCTCTCTGTACTTGCCCAGTATGAGCTTATTCTCTCTGTACTAACCATGTACGAGTCCCTTCTCTCTGTACTTGCCCAGTACGAGCTCTTTCTCTCTGTTCTTGCCCAGTACGAGCTCCTTCTCTCTGTACTAACCAAGTACGAGTCCCTTCTCTCTGTACTCGCCCAGTACGAGTCCCTTCTCTCTGCACTAGCCCACTAGGAGCACCTTCTCTCTGTACTTGCCCAGTACGAGCTCCTTCTCTCTGTACTTGCCCAGTACGAGCTCCTTCTCAATGTACTAACCAAGTACAAGTCCCTTCTCTCTGTACTCGCCCAGTATGAGCCCCTTATCTCTGCACTAGCCCACTAGGAGCCCCTTCTCTCTGTACTAGCCAAGTACGTGCCCCTTCTCTCTGTACTAACCCAGTACCAGCCCCTTCTCTCTGTACTAACCCAGTACCAGCCCCGTCTCTCTTTACTTACCAAGTACCAGCCGCTTCTCTCTTTACTAACCCAGTACCAGCCCCTTCTCTCTGTACTAACCCAGTACGAGCTCCTTCTCTCTGTTTTTTTCCAGTACGAGCCCATTTTCTATGCACCAGCCCTGTACGAGCTCCTTCTCTCTGCACTAGCCCAGTACAAGCTCTTTTTCTCAGTACTAGCCCAGTACGAGCCCCTTCTCTCTGTACTTGCCCAGTATGAGCTTCTTCGCACTGTACTAACCATGTACGAGTCCCTTCTCTCTGTACTTGCCCAGTACGAGCTCTTTCTCTCTGAACTTGCCCAGTACGAGCTCCTTCTCTCTGTACTAACCAAGTACGAGCCCCTTCTCTCTGCACTAGCCGAGGAGGAGCTCCTCCTCTCTGTACTAGCACAGTGAGCCCCTTTTCTCTGCATTAGCCCACAATGAGCCCCTTTTCGCTGCATTATCCAAGTACGAGCTCCTTCTCTCTGTATTTGCCCAATACGGGCTCCTTCTCTCTGTACTTGCGCGGTACAGGCTCCTTCTCTCTGTACTTGCACAGTACGGTCTCCTTCACTCTGTAATAGCCCAGTACGAGCCCGTTCTCTCTGCACTAGCCCAGTACAAGCTCCTTCTCTCTGTACTAGCCCAGTACGAGCTCTTTCTCTCTGTACAAGCCCAGTACGAGCCCATTCTCTCTCTACTAACCCAGTACAAGCCCCTTCTCTCTGTACTAGCCCAGTACTAGCACCTTCTCTCTGTACTAGCCCAGTACGAGATCCTTCTCTCTGTACTAGCCCAGTACGAGCCCCTTCTCATTGTACTAGCCCAGTACGAGCCCCTTCTCTCTGTACTAACCCAGTACCAGCCCCTTCTCTCTGTACTTGCCCAGTACGAGCTCCTTCTCTCTTTTCTAACTATGTACGAGTCCCTTCTCTCTGTCCTTGCCCAGTACGAGCTCTTTCTCTCTGTACTTGCCTAGTACGAGCTCCTTCTCTCTGTACTAACCAAGTACGAGTCCCTTCTCTCTGTACTCGCCCAGTACGAGCCCCTTCTCTCTGCACTAACCCACTAGGAGCCCCTTCTCTCTGCACTAGCCCAGGAGGAGCTCCTCCTCTCTGTACTAGCACAGTACGAGCCCATTTTCTCTGCATTAGCCCAGAATGAGCCCCTTTTCACTGCATTAGCCTAGTACGAGCCCCTTCTCTCTGTACTTGCCCAGTACGGCTTCCTTCTCTCTGTACTTGCCCAGTTCGGGCTCCTTCTCTCTGTACTTGCCCAGTTCGGGCTCCTTCTCTCTGTACTTGCCCAGTACGGGCTCCTTCTCTCTGTACTTGCCCAGTACGGGCTCCTTCTCTCTGTACTAGCCCAGTACGAGCCCCTTCTCTCTGTACTAGCCCAGTACAAGCTCCTTCTCTCTGTATTAGTCCAGTACAAGCTCCTTCTCTATGTACTAGCCTAGTACGAGCGCCTTCTCTCTGTACTAACCTAGTACAAGCCCCTTCTCTCTGTACTAACCCAGTACGAGCCCCTTCTCGCTGTACTAGCCCAGTACAAGCCCCTTCTCTCTGTACTAGCTCAGTACGAGCCCCTTCTGTCTGTACTAGCCCAGTACGAGCCATTTCTCTCTGTACTAACCCAGTACCAGCCCCTTCTCTCTGTACTAACCCAGTACCAGCCCCTTCTCTCTGTACAAACCCATTACGAGTGCCTTATCTCTGTATTAAGCCAGTACGAGCATATTTTCTATGCACTAGCCCAGTACGAGCTCCTTCTCTTTGTACTAGCCCAGTAACAGCCCCTTCTCTCTGTACTAACCCAGTACAATCTCCTTCTCTCTGCACTAACCTAGTACGAGCTCCTTCTCTCTGTACTCGCCCAGCAAGAGCCCCATTTCTCTGTACTAGCCCAGTACGAGCTCCTTCTCTCTGTACTAACCAAGTACGAGCTCCTTCTCTCTGTACTCGCTCAGTATGAGCCCCTTTTCTCTGTACTAGCCCAGTATGAGCTCCTTCTCTCTGCACTACCACAGTAGCAGCCCCTTTTCTCTGCATTAGCCAAGTACGAGCCCCTTTTCTCTGTACTTGTCCAGTACGAGCCCCTTCTCTCTGAACTTGCCCAGTACGAGATCCTTCTCTCTGTACTAACCAAGTACGAGCCCCTTCTCTCTGCACTAGCCGAGGAGGAGCTCCTCCTCTCTGTACTAGCACAGTGAGCCCCTTTTCTCTGCATTAGCCCACAATGAGCCCCTTTTCGCTGCATTATCCAAGTACGAGCTCCTTCTCTCTGTATTTGCCCAATACGGGCTCCTTCTCTCTGTACTTGCGCGGTACAGGCTCCTTCTCTCTGTACTTGCACAGTACGGTCTCCTTCACTCTGTACTAGCCCAGTACGAGCTCCTTCACTCTGTAATAGCCCAGTACGAGCCCGTTCTCTCTGCACTAGCCCAGTACAAGCTCCTTCTCTCTGTACTAGCCCAGTACGAGCTCTTTCTCTCTGTACAAGCCCAGTACGAGCCCATTCTCTCTCTACTAACCCAGTACAAGCCCCTTCTCTCTGTACTAGCCCAGTACTAGCACCTTCTCTCTGTACTAGCCCAGTACGAGATCCTTCTCTCTGTACTAGCCCAGTACGAGCCCCTTCTCATTGTACTAGCCCAGTACGAGCCCCTTCTCTCTGTACTAACCCAGTACCAGCCCCTTCTCTCTGTACTTGCCCAGTACGAGCTCCTTCTCTCTTTTCTAACTATGTACGAGTCCCTTCTCTCTGTCCTTGCCCAGTACGAGCTCGTTCTCTCTGTACTTGCCTAGTACGAGCTCCTTCTCTCTGTACTAACCAAGTACGAGTCCCTTCTCTCTGTACTCGCCCAGTACGAGCCCCTTCTCTCTGCACTAACCCACTAGGAGCCCCTTCTCTCTGCATTAGCCCAGGAGGAGCTCCTCCTCTCTGTACTAGCACAGTACGAGCCCCTTTTCTCTGCATTAGCCCAGAATGAGCCCCTTTTCGCTGCATTAGCCTAGTACGAGCCCCTTCTCTCTGTACTTGCCCAGTACGGGTTCCTTCTCTCTGTACTTGCCCAGTTCGGGCTCCTTCTCTCTGTACTTGCCCAGTTCGGGCTCCTTCTCTCTGTACTTGCCCAGTACGGGCTCCTTCTCTCTGTACTTGCCCAGTACGGGCTCCTTCTCTCTGTACTAGCCCAGTACAAGCTCCTTCTCTCTGTATTAGTCCAGTACAAGCTCCTTCTCTATGTACTAGCCTAGTACGAGCGCCTTCTCTCTGTACTAACCTAGTACAAGCCCCTTCTCTCTGTACTAACCCAGTACGAGCCCCTTCTCGCTGTACTAGCCCAGTACAAGCCCCTTCTCTCTGTACTAGCTCAGTACGAGCCCCTTCTGTCTGTACTAGCCCAGTACGAGCCATTTCTCTCTGTACTAACCCAGTACCAGCCCCTTCTCTCTGTACTAACCCAGTACCAGCCCCTTCTCTCTGTACAAACCCATTACGAGTGCCTTATCTCTGTATTAAGCCAGTACGAGCATATTTTCTATGCACTAGCCCAGTACGAGCTCCTTCTCTTTGTACTAGCCCAGTAACAGCCCCTTCTCTCTGTACTAACCCAGTACAATCTCCTTCTCTCTGCACTAACCTAGTACGAGCTCCTTCTCTCTGTACTCGCCCAGCAAGAGCCCCATTTCTCTGTACTAGCCCAGTACGAGCTCCTTCTCTCTGTACTAACCAAGTACGAGCTCCTTCTCTCTGTACTCGCTCAGTATGAGCCCCTTTTCTCTGTACTAGCCCAGTATGAGCTCCTTCTCTCTGCACTAGCACAGTAGCAGCCCCTTTTCTCTGCATTAGCCAAGTACGAGCCCCTTTTCTCTGTACTTGTCCAGTACGAGCCCCTTCTCTCTGTACTTGCCCAGTACAACCTCCTTCTCTCTGCACTTGCCCAGTACAAGTTCCTTCTCTCTGTACTTGCACAGTGCGGAATCCTCCTCTCTGTTCTAGCCCAATATGAGCTCCTTCTCTTTGTACTAGCCCAGTACGAGCCCCTTCTCTCTGTACTAGCCCAGTATGAGCCTCTTTTCTCTGCACTAGCACAGCACGACCTCCTTCTCTCTGTACTAGTCCAGTACGAGCTCCTTCTCTCTGTACTAACCCAGTATGAGCTCCTTCTCTCTGTACTAACCAAGTACGAGTCCCTTCTCTCTGTACTTGCCGATTACGAGCTCCTTCTCTCTGCACTTGCCCAGTACGAGCTCATTCTCTCTGTACTTGCCCAGTACGAGCTCCTTCTCAATGTACTAACCAAGTACGAGTCCCTTCTCTCTGTACTCGCCCAGTACGAGCCCCTTATCTCTGCACTAGCCCACTAGGAGTCCCTTCTCTCTGCACTAGCCCAGGAGGACCCCCTCCTCTTTGCACTAACCCAGTACAAGCTCTTTCTCTCTGTACTAGCCCAGTACGAGCCCCTTCTCTCTGTACTTGCCCAGTACGAGCTCTTTCTCATTGTTCTTGCCCAGTACGAGCTCCTTCTCTCTGTATTAACCAAGTACGAGTCCCTTCTCTCTGTACTCGCCCAGTACGAGCCCCTTCTCTCTGCACTAGCCCACTAGGAGCCCCTTCTCTCTGTACTTGCACAGTACGAGCTCCTTCTCTCTGTACTTGCCCAGTACGAGCTCCTTCTCTCTGTACTAACCATGTACGAGTCCCTTCTCTCTGTACTTGCCCAGTACGAACTCTTTCTCTCTGTACTTGCCTAGTACGAGCTCCTTCTCTCTGTACTAACCAAGTACGAGTCCCTTCTCTCTGTACTCGCCCAGTACGGGCCCCTTCTCTCTGTACTTGCCCAATACAGGCTCCTTTTCTCTGTACTTGCACAGTACGGTCTCCTTCACTCTGTACTAGCCCAGTACGAGCTCCTTCACTCTGTACTAGCCCAGTACGAGCCCGTTCTCTCTGCACTAGCCCAGTACAAGCTCCTTCTCTCTGTACTAGCCCAGTACGAGCTCCTTCTCTCTGTACAAGCCCAGTACGAGCCCCTTCTCTCTGTACTAACCCAGTACAAGCCCCTTCTCTCTGTACTAGCCCAGTACGAGCCCCTTCTCTCTGTACTAGCCCAGTATGAGATCCTTCTCTCTGTACTAGCCCAGTACGAGCCCCTTCTCTCTGTACTAACCCAGTACGATCCCCTTCTCTCTGTACTAACCCAGTACCAGCCCCTTCTCTCTGTACTAACCCAGTACCAGCCCCGTCTCTCTTTACTTACCAAGTACCAGCCGCTTCTCTCTTTACTAACCCAGTACCAGCCCCTTCTCTCTGTTTTTTTCCAGTACGAGCCCATTTTCTATGCACCAGCCCTGTACGAGCTCCTCTCTGCACTAGCCCAGTACAAGCTCTTTCTCTCTGTACTAGCCCAGTACGAGCCCCTTCTCTCTGTACTTGCCCAGTATGAGCTTCTTCGCACTGTACTAACCATGTACGAGTCCCTTCTCTCTGTACTTGCCCAGTACGAGCTCTTTCTCTCTGTACTTGCCCAGTACGAGCCCCTTCTCTCTGTACTAACCCAGTACAAGCCCCTTCTCTCTGTACTAGCCCAGTATGAGCACCTTCTCTCTGTTCTAGCCCAGTACGAGATCCTTCTCTCTGTACTAGCCCAGTACGAGCCCCTTCTCACTGTACTAGCCCAGTACGAGCCCCTTCTCTCTGTACTAACCCATTACCAGCCCCTTCTCTCTGTACTTGCCCAGTACGAGCTCCTTCTCTCTGTACTAACCATGTACGAGTCCCTTCTCTCTGTCCTTGCCCAGTACGAGCTCTTTCTCTCTGTACTTGCCTAGTACGAGCTCCTTCTCTCTGTACTAACCAAGTACGAGTCCCTTCTCTCTGTACTCGCCCTGTACGAGCCCCTTCTCTCTGCACTAACCCACTAGGAGCCCCTTCTCTCTGCACTAGCCCAGGAGGAGCTCCTCCTCTCTGTACTAGCACAGTACGAGCCCCTTTTCTCTGCATTAGCCCAGAATGAGCCCCTTTTCGCTGCATTAGCCTAGTACGAGCCCCTTCTCTTTGTACTTGCCCAGTACGGGTTCCTTCTCTCTGTACTTGCACAGTTCGGGCTCCTTCTCTCTGTACTTGCCCAGTTCGGGCTCCTTCTCTCTGTACTTGCCCAGTACGGGCTCCTTCTCTCTGTACTTGCCCAGTACGGGCTCCTTCACTCTGTACTAGCCCAGTACGAGCCCCTTCTCTCTGTACTAGCCCAGTACAAGCTCCTTCTCTCTGTATTAGTCCAGTACGAGCTCCTTCTCTATGTACTAGCCTAGTACGAGCGCCTTCTCTCTGTACTAACCTAGTACAAGCCCCTTCTCTCTGTACTAACACAGTACGAGCCCCTTCTCGCTGTACTAGCCCAGTACAAGCCCCTTCTCTCTGTACTAGCTCAGTACGAGCCCCTTCTCTCTGTACTAGCCCAGTACGAGCCATTTCTCTCTGTACTATCCCAGTACCAGCCCCTTCTCTCTGTACTAACCCAGTACCAGCCCCTTCTCTCTGTACAAACCCATTACGAGTGCCTTATCTCTGTATTAAGCCAGTACGAGCATATTTTCTATGCACTAGCCCAGTACGAGCTCCTTCTCTTTATACTAGCCCAGTAACAGCCCCTTCTCTCTGTACTAACCCAGTACCAGCCCCTTCTCTCTGTTTTTCTCCAGTACGAGCCCATTTTCTATGCACTAGCCCAGTACGAGCTCCTTCTCTCTGTACTAGCCCAGTACAATCTCCTTCTCTCTGCACTAACCTAGTATGAGCTCCTTCTCTCTGCACTAAACAAGTACGAGCTCCTTCTCTCTGTACTCGCCCAGCAAGAGCCCCATTTCTCTGTACTAGCCCAGTACGAGCTCCTTCTCTCTGTACTAACCAAGTACGAGCTCCTTCTCTCTGTACTCGCTCAGTATGAGCCCCTTTTCTCTGTACTAGCCCAGAATGAGCTCCTTCTCTCTGCACTAGCACAGTAGCAGCCCCTTTTCTCTGCATTAGCCCAGTACGAGCCCCTTTTCTCTGTACTTGTCCAGTACGAGCCCCTTCTCTCTGTACTTGCCCAGTACAAGCTCCTTCTCTCTGCACTTGCCCAGTACAAGCTCCTTCTCTCTGTACTTGCACAGTGCGGAATCCTCCTCTCTGTTCTAGACCAATATGAGCTCCTTCTCTTTGTACTAGACCAGTACGAGCCCCTTCTCTCTGTACTAGCCCAGTATGAGCCTCTTTTCTCTGCACTAGCACAGCACGACCTCCTTCTCTCTGTACTAGTCCAGTACGAGCTCCTTCTCTCAGTACTAACCCAGTATGAGCTCCTTCTCTCTGTACTAACCAAGTACGAGTCCCTTCTCTCTGTACTTGCCGATTACGAGCTCCTTCTCTCTGTACTAACCAAGTACGAGTCCCTTCTCTCTGTACTCGCCCAGTACGAGCCCCTTATCTCTGCACTAGCCCACTAGGAGTCCCTTCTCTCTGCACTAGCCTAGGAGGACCCCCTCCTCTTTGCACTAACCAAGTACAAGCTCTTTCTCTCTGTACTAGCCCAGTACGAGCCCCTTCTCTCTGTACTTGCCCAGTATGAGCTTCTTCTCTCTGTACTAACCATGTACGAATCCCTTCGCACTGTACTTGCCCAGTACGAGCTCTTTCTCATTGTTCTTGCCCAGTACGAGCTCCTTCTCTCTGTACTAACCAAGTACGAGTCCCTTCTCTCTGTACTCGCCCAGTACGAGCCCCTTCTCTTTGCACTTGCCCAGTACGAGCTCCTTCTCTCTGTACTTGCCCAGTACGAGCTCCTTCTCTCTGTACTTGCCCAGTACGAGCTCCTTCTCAATGTACTAACCAAATACGAGTCCCTTCTCTCTGTACTCGCCCAGTATGAGCCCCTTATCTCTGCACTAGCCCACTAGGAGCCCCTTCTCTCTGTACTAGCCCAGGAGGAGCTCCTCCTCTCTGTACTAGCACAGTGAGCCCCTTTTCTCTGCATTAGCCCACAATGAGCCCCTTTTCGCTGCATTATCCAAGTACGAGCTCCTTCTCTCTGTATTTGCCCAATACGGGCTCCTTCTCTCTGTACTTGCCCAATACGGGCTCCTTTTCTCTGTACTTGCACAGTACGGTCTCCTTCACTCTGTACTAGCCCAGTACGAGCTCCTTCACTCTGTACTAGCCCAGTACGAGACCGTTCTCTCTGCACTAGCCCAGTACAAGCTCCTTCTCTCTGTACTAGCCCAGTACGAGCTCCTTCTCTCTGTACTAACCCAGTATGAGCTCCTTCTCTCTGCACTAGCCCAGTACAAGCTCCTTCTCTCTGTACTAGCCCAGTATGAGCTCCTTCTCTCTGCACTAGCACAGTAGCAGCCCCTTTTCTCTGCATTAGCCCAGTACGAGCCCCTTCTCTCTGTACTTGCCCAGTACAAGCTCGTTCTCTCTGCACTTGCCCAGTACAAGCTCCTTCTCTCTGTACTTGCAGAGTGCGGTATCCTCCTCTCTGTTCTAGCCCAATATGTGCTCCTTCTCTTTGTACTAGCCCAGTACGAGCCCCTTCTCTCTGTACTAGCCCAGTATGAGCCTCTTTTCTCTGCACTAGCACAGCACGACCTCCTTCACGCTGCACTAGTCCAGTACGAGCTCCTTCTCTCTGTACTAACCCAGTATGAGCTCCGTCTCTCTGTACTAACCAAGTACGAGACCCTTCTCTCTGTACTTGCCGATTACGAGCTCCTTCTCACTGTACTTGCCCAGTACGAGCTCCTTCTCTCTGTACTAACCAAGTACGAGCCCCTTCTCTCTGTACTTGCCCAGTACGAGCTCCTTCTCTCTGTACTTGCCCAGTACGAGCTCCTTCTCTCTTTACTCGCCCAGTACGAGCCCCTCTTCTCTGCACTAGCCCAGGAGGAGCCCCTCCGCTTTGCACTAACCCAGTATAAGTTCTTTCTCTCTGTACTAGTCCAGTACGAGCTCCTTCTCTCTGTACTAGTCCAATACGAGCCCCTTCTCTCTGTACTAACCCAGTAAGAGCTCCTTCTCTCTGTAGTCACCAAGTGCGAGTCCCTTCTCTCTGTACTTGCCCAGTACGAGTTCCTTGTCTCTGTACTTGCCCAGTACGAGCTCCTTCTCTCTGTACTAAACGAGCACGAGTCCCTTCTCTCTGTACTCGCCCTGTACGAGCCCCTTTTCTCTGCTCTAGCACTGGAGGAGCCCCTCCTCTCTGCACTAGCCCAGGAGGAGCCCCTCCTCTTTGCACTAACCCAGTACAAGCTCTTTCTCTCTGTACTAGCCCAGTACGAGCCCCTACTTTCTGTACTTGCCCAGTATGAGCTTCTTCTCTCTGTACTAACCATGTACGAGTCCCTTCTCTCTGTACTTGCCCAGTTAGACCTCTTTCTCTCTGTTCTTGCCCAGTACGAGCTCCTTCTCTCTGTACTAACCAAGTACGAGTCCCTTCTCTCTGTACTCGCCCAGTACGAGCCCCTTCTCTCTGCACTAGCCCACAAGGAACCGCTTCTCTCTGTACTTGCCCAGTACGTGCTCCTTCTCTCTGTACTTGCCCACTACGAGCTCCTTCTCAATGTACTAACCAAGTACGAGTCCCTTCTCTCTGTACTCGCCCAGTACGAGCCCCTTCTCTCTGCACTAGCCCACTGGGAGCCCCTTCTCTCTGCACTAGCCCAGGAGGACCCCCTCCTCTTTGCACTAACCCAGTACAAGCTCTTTCTCTCTGTAATATCCCAGTACGAGCCCCTTCTCTCTGTACTTGCCCTGTATGATCTTCTTCTCTCTGTACTAACCATGTATGAGTCCCTTCTCTCTGTACTTGCCCAGTACGAGCTCTTTCTCTCTGTGCTTGCCCAGTACGAGCTCCTTCTCTCTGTACTAACCAAGTACGAGTCCCTTCTCTCTGTACTCGCCCAGTACGAGCCCCTTCTCTCTGCACTAGCCCACTAGGAGCACCTTCTCTCTGTACTTGCCCAGTACAAGCCCCTTCTCTCTGTACAAGCCCAGTAAGTGCTCCTTCTCTGTACTAGCACAGTACGAGCCCCTTCTCTCTGTACTAACCCAGTTCCAGCCCCTTCTCTCTGTACTAACACAGTACCAGCCCCTTCTCTCTGTACTAACCCAGTACGAGCTCCTTCTCTCTGTTTTTGTCCAGTACGAGCCCCTTTTCTATGCACTAGCCCAGTACGAGCTCCTTCTCTCTGTACTTGCCCAGTACGAGCTCTTTCTCTCTGTACTAACCAAGTACGAGTCCCTTCTCTCTGTACTCACCCATTACGAGCCCCTTTTCTCTGCACTAGCCCAGGAGGAGCCCCTCCTCTTTGCACTAACCCAGTACGAACTCCTTCTCTCTGTACTTGCCCAGTACGAGCTCCTTCTCTCTGTACTTGCACAGTACGAGCTCCTTCTCTATGTACTAACGAAGTACGAGTCCCTTCTCTCTGTACTCGCCCAGTACGAGCCCCTTTTCTCTGCACTAGCCCAGGAGGAGCCCCTCCTCTCTGCACTAACCCAGTACGAGCTCCTTCTCTCTGTATTCGCCCAGTACGAGCCCCTTATCTCTGCACTAGCCCACTAGGAGCCCCTTCTCTCTGCACTAGCCCAGGAGGAGCTTCTCCTCTCTGTACTAGCACATTACGAGCCCCTTTTCTCTGCATTAGCCGACAATGAGCCCCTTTTCGCTGCATTTGCCCAGTACAGGCTCCTTCTCTCTGTATTTGCCCAGTACAGTCTCCTTTTCTCTGTACTTGCCCAGTACGAGCTCCTTCTCTCTTTACTCGCCCAGTACGAGCCCCTCTTCACTGCACTAGACCAGGAGGAGCCCCTCCGCTTTGCACTAACCCAGTATAAGTTCTTTCTCTCTGTACTAGCCCAGTACGAGCCCCTTCTCTCTGCACTAGCCCAGTACAAGCTCCTTCTCTCTGTACTAGCCCAGTACGAGCTCCTTCTCTCTGTACAAGCCCAGGACGAGCCCCTTCTCTCTGTACTAACCCAGTACAAGCCCCTTCTCTCTGTACTAGCCCAGTACGAGCCCCTTCTCTCTGTACTAGCCCAGTATGAGATCCTTCTCTCTTTACTAGCCCAGTACGAGCCCCTTCTCTCTGTACTAACCCAGTACCAGCCCCGCCTCTCTTTACTAACCCAGTACCAGCCCCTTCTCTCTTTACTAACCCAGTACCAGCCCCTTCTCTCTGTACTAACCCAGTACGAGCTCCTTCTCTCTGTTTTTTTCCAGTACGAGCCCATTTTCTATGCACCAGCCCTGTACGAGCTCCTTCTCTCTATACTAGCCAAGTACAAGCCCCTTCTCTCTGTACTAACCCAGTACAAGCTCTTTCTCTCTGTATTAGCCCAGTACGAGCCCCTTCTCTCTGTACTTGCCCAGTATGAGCTTCTTCGCACTGTACTAACCATGTACGAGTCCCTTCTCTCTGTACTTGCCCAGTACGAGCTCTTTCTCTCTGTACTTGCCCAGTACGAGCTCCTTCTCTCTGTACTAACCAAGTACGAGTCCCTTCTCTCTGTACTCGCCCAGTACGAGCCCCTTCTCTCTGCACTAGCCCACTAGGAGCCCCTTCTCTCTGTACTAACCAAGTACGTCTCCCTTCTCTCTGTACTTGCCCATTACGAGCTCCTTCTCTCTGTACTAACCAATTACGAGCTCCTTCTCTCTGTACTTGCCCAGTACGAGCCCCTTTTCTCTGCACTAGCCCAGTACAAGCTCCTTCTCTCTGTACTAGCCCAGTACGAGCTCCTTCTCTCTGTACAAGCCCAGGACGAGCCCCTTCTCTCTGTACTAACCCAGTACAAGCCCCTTCTCTCTGTACTAGCCCAGTACGAGCCCCTTCTCTCTGTACTAGCCCAGTATGAGATCCTTCTCTCTTTACTAGCCCAGTACGAGCCCCTTCTCTCTGTACTAACCCAGTACGAGCCCCTTCTCTCTGTACTAACCCAGTACCAGCCCCTTCTCTCTGTACTAACCCAGTACCAGCCCCGCCTCTCTTTACTAACCCAGTACCAGCCCCTTCTCTCTTTACTAACCCAGTACCAGCCCCTTCTCTCTGTACTAACCCAGTACGAGCTCCTTCTCTCTGTTTTTTTCCAGTACGAGCCCATTTTCTATGCACCAGCCCTGTACGAGCTCCTTCTCTCTATACTAGCCCAGTACAAGCCCCTTCTCTCTGTACTAACCCAGTACAAGCTCTTTCTCTCTGTACTAGCCCAGTACGAGCCCCTTCTCTCTGTACTTGCCCAGTATGAGCTTCTTCGCACTGTACTAACCATGTACGAGTCCCTTCTCTCTGTACTTGCCCAGTACGAGCTCTTTCTCTCTGTACTTGCCCAGTACGAGCTCCTTCTCTCTGTACTAACCAAGTACGAGTCCCTTCTCTCTGTACTCGCCCAGTACGAGCCCCTTCTCTCTGCACTAGCCCACTAGGAGCCCCTTCTCTCTGTACTTGCCCAGTACGAGTTCCTTCTCTCTGTACTTGCCCAGTACGAGCTCCTTCTCTCTTTACTCGCCCAGTACGAGCCCCTCTTCTCTGCACTAGACCAGGAGGAGCCCCTCCGCTTTGCACTAACCCAGTATAAGTTCTTTCTCTCTGTACTAGTCCAGTAGGAGCCCCTTCTCTCTGTACTTGCCCAGTACGAGCTCCTTCTCTCTGTACTAGCTCAGTACGAGCCCCTTCTCTCTGTACTTGCCCAGTACGAGCTCCTTCTCTCTGTACTAGTCCAATACGAGCCCCTTCTCTCTGTACTTGCCCAGTACAAGCTCCTTCTCTCTGTACTAGTCCAATACGAGCCCCTTCTCTCTGTACTAACCCAGTACGAGTTCCTTCTCTCTGTAGTCACCAAGTACGAGTCCCTTCTCTCTGTACTTGCCCAGTACGAGCTCCTTGTCTCTGTACTTGCCCAGTATGAGCTCCTTCTCTCTGTACTAAACAAGTACGAGCTCCTTCACTCTGTACTTGCCCAGTACGAGCTCCTTCTCTCTCTACTAAACAAGTACGAGTCCCTTCTCTCTGTACTCGCCCTGTACGAGCCCCTTTTCTCTGCACTAGCCCTGGAGGAGCCCCTCCTCTCTGCATTAGCCCAGGAGGAGCCCCTCCTCTTTGCACTAACCCAGTACAAGCTCTTTCTCTCTGTACTAGCCCAGTACGAGCCCCTTCTCTCTGTACTTGCCCAGTACGACTCCCTTCTCTCTGTACTCGCCCAGTACGAGCCCCTTTTCTCTGCACTAGCCCAGGAGGAGCCCCGCCTCTCTGCACTTACCCAGTACGAGCTCCTTCCCTCTGTATTCGCCCAGTACGAAACCCTTATCTCTGCACTAGCCCACTAGGAGCCCCTTCTCTCTGCACTAGCCCAGGAGGAGCTTCTCCTCTCTGTACTAGCACATTATGAGCCCCTTTTATCTGCATTAGCCGACAATGAGCCCCTTTTCGCTGCATTAGCCAAGTAGGAGCCCCTTCTCTCTGTACTTGCCCAGTATGGGCTCCTTCTCTCTGTACTTGCCCAGTACGAGGTCCTTCTCTCTGTACTTGCCCAGTACAGGCTCCTTCTCTCTGTACTTGCCCAGTACGAGCTCCTTCTCTCTGTAGTAACCAAGTACGAGTCCCTTCTCTCTGTACTTGCCCAGTACGAGCTCCTTGTCTCTGTACTTGCCCAGTACGAGCTCCTTCTCTCTGTACTAAACAAGTACGAGTCCCTTCTCTCTGTACTCGCCCTGTACGAGCCCCTTTTCTCTGCGCTAGCCCTGGAGGAGCCCCTCCTCTCTGCACTAGCCCAGGAGGAGCCCCTCCTCTTTGAACTAACCCAGTACAAGCTCTTTCTCTCTGTACTAGCCCAGTACGAGACCCTTCTCTCTGTACTTGCCCAGTATGAGCTTCTTCTCTCTGTACTAACCATGTACAAGCCTCTTCTCTCTGTACTAGCCCAGTATGTGCTCCTTCTCTGTGCTAGCACAGTACGAGCCCCTTCTCTCTGTACTAACCCAGTTCCAGCCCCTTGTCTCTGTACTAACCCAGTACCAGCCCCTTCTCTCTGTACTAACCCAGTACGAGCTCCTTCTCACTGTTTTTGTCCAGTACAAGCCCCTTTTCTATGCACTAGCCCAGTACGAGCTCCTTCTCTCTCTACTTGCCCAGTACGAGCTCCTTCTCTCTGTCCTAACCAAGTACGAGTCCCTTCTCTCTGTACTCGCCCAGTACGAGCCCCTTTTCTCTGCACTAGCCCAGGAGGAGCCCCTCCTCTTTGCACTAACCCTGTACCAGCTCCCTCTCTCTGTACTTGACCAGTACGAGCTCCTTCTCTCTGTACTTGCCCAGTACGAGCTCCTTCTCTCTGTACTAAACAAGTACGAGTCCCTTCTCTCTGTACTCGCCCAGTACGAGCCCCTTTTTCTGCACTAGCCCAGGAGGAGTCCCTCCTCTCTGCACTAACCCAGTACGAGCTCCTTCTCTCTGTATTCGCCCAGTACGAGCCCCTTCTCTCTGCACTAGCCCAGGAGGAGCTTCTCCTCTCTGTACGAGCACATTACGTGCCCCTTTTCTCTGCATTAGCCGACAATGAACCCCTTTTCGCTGCATTAGCCAAGTACGAGCCCCTTCTCTCTGTACTTGCCCAGTATGGGCTCCTTCTCTCTGTACTCACCCAGTACGAGCTCCTTCTCTCTGTACTTGCCCAGTACTGGCTCCTTCTCTCTGTACTTGCCCAGTACAGGCTCCTTCTCTCTGTACTTGCCCAGTACGAGCTCCTTCTCTCTTCACTCGCCCAGTACGAGCCCCTCTTCACTGCACTAGCCCAGGAGGAGCCCCTCCGCTTTGCACTAACCCAGTATAAGTTCTTTCTCTCTGTACTAGCTCAGTACGAGCCCCTTCTCTCTGTACTTGCCCAGTACGAGCTCCATCTCTCTGTACTAGTCTAAGACGAGCCCATTCTCTCTGTACTAACCCAGTACGAGCTCCTTCTCTCTGTAGTAACCAAGTACGAGTCCCTTCTCTCTGTACTTGCCCAGTACGAGCTCCTTGTCTCTGTACTTGCCCAGTACGAGCTCCTTCTCTCTGTACTAAACAAGTACGAGTCCCTTCTCTCTGTACTCGCCCAGTACGAGCCCCTTCTCTCTGCACTAGACCACTAGGAGCCCCTTCTCTCTGTACTTGCCCAGTACGAGCTCCTTCTCTCTGTACTTGCCCAGTACGAGCCCCTCTTCTCTGCACTAGCCCAGGATGAGCCCCTCCGCTTTGCACTAACCCAGTATAAGTTCTTTCTCTCTGTACTAGCCCTGTACGAGCCCCTTCTCTCTCTTCTTGCCCAGTACGAGCTCTTTCTCTCTGTACTAGTCCAAGACGAGCCCCTTCTCTCTGTACTAACCCAGTACGAGCTCCTTCTCTCTGTAGTCACCAAGTATGAGTCCCTTCTCTCTGTACTCGCCCGTACGAGCCCCTTATCTCTGCACTAGCCCACTAGGAGCCCCTTCTCTCTGCACTAGCCCAGGAGGAGCTCCTCCTCTCTGTACTAGCACAGTGAGCCCCTTTTCTCTGCATTAGCCCACAATGAGCCCCTTTTCGCTGCATTATCCAAGTACGAGCTCCTTCTCTCTGTATTTGCCCAATACGGGCTCTTTCTCTCTGTACTTGCACAGCACGGTCTCCTTCACCCTGTACTAGCCCAGTACGAGCTCCTTCACTCTGTACTAGCCCAGTACGAGCCCGTTCTCTCTGCACTAGCCCAGTACAAGCTCCTTCTCTCTGTACTAGCCCAGTACGAGCTCCTTCTCTCTGTACAAGCCCAGTACGAGCCCCTTCTCTCTGTACTAACCCAGTACAAGCCCCTTCTCTCTGTACTAGCCCAGTACGAGCCCCTTCTCTCTGTACTAGCCCAGCATGAGATCCTTCTCTCTGTACTAGCCCAGTACGAGCCCCTTCTCTCTGTACTAGCCAAGTACGTGCCCCTTCTCTCTGTACTAACCCAGTACCAGCCCCTTCTCTCTGTACTAACCCAGTACCAGCCCCGTCTCTCTTTACTTACCAAGTACCAGCCGCTTCTCTCTTTACTAACCCAGTACCAGCCCCTTCTCTCTGTACTAACCCAGTACGAGCTCCTTCTCTCTGTTTTTTTCCAGTACGAGCCCATTTTCTATGCACCAGCCCTGTACGAGCTCCTTCTCTCTGCACTAGCCCAGTACAAGCTCTTTTTCTCAGTACTAGCCCAGTACGAGCCCCTTCTCTCTGTACTTGCCCAGTATGAGCTTCTTCGCACTGTACTAACCATGTACGAGTCCCTTCTCTCTGTACTTGCCCAGTACGAGCTCTTTCTCTCTGAACTTGCCCAGTACGAGCTCCTTCTCTCTGTACTAACCAAGTACGAGCCCCTTCTCTCTGCACTAGCCGAGGAGGAGCTCCTCCTCTCTGTACTGGCACAGTGAGCCCCTTTTCTCTGCATTAGCCCACAATGAGCCCCTTTTCGCTGCATTATCCAAGTACGAGCTCCTTCTCTCTGTATTTGCCCAATACGGGCTCCTTCTCTCTGTACTTGCCCGGTACAGGCTCCTTCTCTCTGTACTTGCACAGTACGGTCTCCTTCACTCTGTACTAGCCCAGTACGAAGTCCTTCACTCTGTAATAGCCCAGTACGAGCCCGTTCTCTCTGCACTAGCCCAGTACAAGCTCCTTCTCTCTGTACTAGCCCAGTACGAGCTCTTTCTCTCTGTACAAGCCCAGTACGAGCCCCTTCTCTCTCTACTAACCCAGTACAAGCCCCTTCTCTCTGTACTAGCCCAGTACTAGCACCTTCTCTCTGTACTAGCCCAGTACGAGATCCTTCTCTCTGTACTAGCCCAGTACGAGCCCCTTCTCTCTGTACTTGCCCAGTACGAGCTCCTTCTCTCTTTTCTAACTATGTACGAGTCCCTTCTCTCTGTCCTTGCCCAGTACGAGCTCTTTCTCTCTGTACTTGCCTAGTACGAGCTCCTTCTCTCTGTACTAACCAAGTACGAGTCCCTTCTCTCTGTACTCGCCCAGTACGAGCCCCTTCTCTCTGCACTAACCCACTAGGAGCCCCTTCTCTCTGCATTAGCCCAGGAGGAGCTCCTCCTCTCTGTACTAGCACAGTACGAGCCCCTTTTCTCTGCATTAGCCCAGAATGAGCCCCTTTTCGCTGCATTAGCCTAGTACGAGCCCCTTCTCTCTGTACTTGCCCAGTACGGGTTCCTTCTCTCTGTACTTGCCCAGTTCGGGCTCCTTCTCTCTGTACTTGCCCAGTTCGGGCTCCTTCTCTCTGTACTTGCCCAGTACGAGCTCCTTCTCTCTGTACTAGCCCAGTACGAGCCCCTTCTCTCTGTACTAGCCCAGTACAAGCTCCTTCTCTCTGTATTAGTCCAGTACAAGCTCCTTCTCTATGTACTAACTAAGTACGAGTCCCTTCTCTCTGTACTCGCCCAGTACGAGCCCCTTTTTCTGCACTAGCCCAGGAGGAGTCCCTCCTCTCTGCACTAACCCAGTACGAGCTCCTTCTCTCTGTATTCGCCCAGTACGAGCCCCTTCTCTCTGCACTAGCCCAGGAGGAGCTTCTCCTCTCTGTACGAGCACATTACGTGCCCCTTTTCTCTGCATTAGCCGACAATGAACCCCTTTTCGCTGCATTAGCCAATTACGAGCCCCTTCTCTTTGTACTTGCCCAGTATGGGCTCCTTCTCTCTGTACTCACCCAGTACGAGCTCCTTCTCTCTGTACTTGCCCAGTACGGGCTCCTTCTCTCTGTACTTGCCCAGTACAGGCTCCTTCTCTCTGTACTTGCCCAGTACGAGCTCCTTCTCTCTTCACTCGCCCAGTACGAGCCCCTCTTCACTGCACTAGCCCAGGAGGAGCCCCTCCGCTTTGCACTAACCCAGTATAAGTTCTTTCTCTCTGTACTAGCTCAGTACGAGCCCCTTCTCTCTGTACTTGCCCAGTACGAGCTCCATCTCTCTGTACTAGTCTAAGACGAGCCCATTCTCTCTGTACTAACCCAGTACGAGCTCCTTCTCTCTGTAGTAACCAAGTACGAGTCCCTTCTCTCTGTACTTGCCCAGTACGAGCTCCTTGTCTCTGTACTTGCCCAGTACGAGCTCCTTCTCTCTGTACTAAACAAGTACGAGTCCCTTCTCTCTGTACTCGCCCAGTACGAGCCCCTTCTCTCTGCACTAGACCACTAGGAGCCCCTTCTCTCTGTACTTGCCCAGTACGAGCTCCTTCTCTCTGTACTTGCCCAGTACGAGCCCCTCTTCTCTGCACTAGCCCAGGACGAGCCCCTCCGCTTTGCACTAACCCAGTATAAGTTCTTTCTCTCTGTACTAGCCCTGTACGAGCCCCTTCTCTCTGTTCTTGCCCAGTACGAGCTCCTTCTCTCTGTACTAGTCCAAGACGAGCCCCTTCTCTCTGTACTAACCCAGTACGAGCTCCTTCTCTCTGTTGTCACCAAGTATGAGTCCCTTCTCTCTGTACTCGCCCGTACGAGCCCCTTATCTCTGCACTAGCCCACTAGGAGCCCCTTCTCTCTGCACTAGCCCAGGAGGAGCTCCTCCTCTCTGTACTAGCACAGTGAGCCCCTTTTCTCTGCATTAGCCCACAATGAGCCCCTTTTCGCTGCATTATCCAAGTACGAGCTCCTTCTCTCTGTATTTGCCCAATACGGGCTCTTTCTCTCTGTACTTGCACAGCACGGTCTCCTTCACCCTGTACTAGCCCAGTACGAGCTCCTTCACTCTGTACTAGCCCAGTACGAGCCCGTTCTCTCTGCACTAGCCCAGTACAAGCTCCTTCTCTCTGTACTAGCCCAGTACGAGCTCCTTCTCTCTGTACAAGCCCAGTACGAGCCCCTTCTCTCTGTACTAACCCAGTACAAGCCCCTTCTCTCTGTACTAGCCCAGTACGAGCCCCTTCTCTCTGTACTAGCCCAGCACGAGATCCTTCTCTCTGTACTAGCCCAGTACGAGCCCCTTCTCTCTGTACTAGCCAAGTACGTGCCCCTTCTCTCTGTACTAACCCAGTACCAGCCCCTTCTCTCTGTACTAACCCAGTACCAGCCCCGTCTCTCTTTACTTACCAAGTACCAGCCGCTTCTCTCTTTACTAACCCAGTACCAGCCCCTTCTCTCTGTACTAACCCAGTACGAGCTCCTTCTCTCTGTTTTTTTCCAGTACGAGCCCATTTTCTATGCACCAGCCCTGTACGAGCTCCTTCTCTCTGCACTAGCCCAGTACAAGCTCTTTTTCTCAGTACTAGCCCAGTACGAGCCCCTTCTCTCTGTACTTGCCCAGTATGAGCTTCTTCGCACTGTACTAACCATGTACGAGTCCCTTCTCTCTGTACTTGCCCAGTACGAGCTCTTTCTCTCTGAACTTGCCCAGTACGAGCTCCTTCTCTCTGTACTAACCAAGTACGAGCCCCTTCTCTCTGCACTAGCCGAGGAGGAGCTCCTCCTCTCTGTACTGGCACAGTGAGCCCCTTTTCTCTGCATTAGCCCACAATGAGCCCCTTTTCGCTGCATTATCCAAGTACGAGCTCCTTCTCTCTGTATTTGCCCAATACGGGCTCCTTCTCTCTGTACTTGCCCGGTACAGGCTCCTTCTTTCTGTACTTGCACAGTACGGTCTCCTTCACTCTGTACTAGCCCAGTACGAGCTCCTTCACTCTGTAATAGCCCATTACGAGCCCGTTCTCTCTGCACTAGCCCAGTACAAGCTCCTTCTCTCTGTACAAGCCCAGTACGAGCCCCTTCTCTCTCTACTAACCCAGTACAAGCCCCTTCTCTCTGTACTAGCCCAGTACTAGCACCACCTTCTCTCTGTACTAGCCCAGTACGAGATCCTTCTCTCTGTACTAGCCCAGTACGAGCCCCTTCTCATTGTACTAGCCCAGTACGAGCCCCTTCTCTCTGTACTAACCCAGTACCAGCCCCTTCTCTCTGTACTTGCCCAGTACGAGCTCCTTCTCTCTTTTCTAACTATGTACGAGTCCCTTCTCTCTGTCCTTGCCCAGTACGAGCTCTTTCTCTCTGTACTTGCCTAGTACGAGCTCCTTCTCTCTGTACTAACCAAGTACGAGTCCCTTCTCTCTGTACTCGCCCAGTACGAGCCCCTTCTCTCTGCACTAACCCACTAGGAGCCCCTTCTCTCTGCATTAGCCCAGGAGGAGCTCCTCCTCTCTGTACTAGCACAGTACGAGCCCCTTTTCTCTGCATTAGCCCAGAATGAGCCCCTTTTCGCTGCATTAGCCTAGTACGAGCCCCTTCTCTCTGTACTTGCCCAGTTCGGGCTCCTTCTCTCTGTACTTGCCCAGTTCGGGCTCCTTCTCTCTGTACTTGCCCAGTACGGGCTCCTTCTCTCTGTACTAGCCCAGTACGAGCCCCTTCTCTCTGTACTAGCCCAGTACAAGCTCCTTCTCTCTGTATTAGTCCAGTACAAGCTCCTTCTCTGTGTACTAGCCTAGTACGAGCGCCTTCTCTCTGTACTAACCTAGTACAAGCCCCTTCTCTCTGTACTAACCCAGTACGAGCCCATTCTCGCTGTACTAGCCCAGTACAAGCCCCTTCTCTCTGTACTAGCTCAGTACGAGCCCCTTCTCTCTGTACTAGCCCAGTACGAGCCATTTCTCTCTGTACTAACCCAGTACCAGCCCCTTCTCTCTGTACTAACCCAGTACCAGCCCCTTCTCTCTGTACAAACCCATTACGAGTGCCTTATCTCTGTATTAAGCCAGTACGAGCATATTTTCTATGCACTAGCCCAGTACGAGCTCCTTCTCTTTGTACTAGCCCAGTAACAGCCCCTTCTCTCTGTACTAACCCAGTACAATCTCCTTCTCTCTGCACTAACCTAGTACGAGCTCCTTCTCTCTGTACTCGCCCAGCAAGAGCCCCATTTCTCTGTACTAGCCCAGTACGAGCTCCTTCTCTCTGTACTAACCAAGTACGAGCTCCTTCTCTCTGTACTCGCTCAGTATGAGCCCCTTTTCTCTGTACTAGCCCAGTATGAGCTCCTTCTCTCTGCACTAGCACAGTAGCAGCCCCTTTTCTCTGCATTAGCCAAGTACGAGCCCCTTTTCTCTGTACTTGTCCAGTACGAGCCCCTTCTCTCTGTACTTGCCCAGTACAACCTCCTTCTCTCTGCACTTGCCCAGTACAAGTTCCTTCTCTCTGTACTTGCACAGTGCGGAATCCTCCTCTCTGTTCTAGCCCAATATGAGCTCCTTCTCTTTGTACTAGCCCAGTACGAGCCCCTTCTCTCTGTACTAGCCCAGTATGAGCCTCTTTTCTCTGCACTAGCACAGCACGACCTCCTTCTCTCTGTACTAGTCCAGTACGAGCTCCTTCTCTCTGTACTAACCCAGTATGAGCTCCTTCTCTCTGTACTAACCAAGTACGAGTCCCTTCTCTCTGTACTTGCCCAGTACGAGCTCTTTCTCTCTGAACTTGCCCAGTACGAGCTCCTTCTCTCTGTACTAACCAAGTACGAGCCCCTTCTCTCTGCACTAGCCGAGGAGGAGCTCCTCCTCTCTGTACTAGCACAGTGAGCCCCTTTTCTCTGCATTAGCCCACAATGAGCCCCTTTTCGCTGCATTATCCAAGTACGAGCTCCTTCTCTCTGTATTTGCCCAATACGGGCTCCTTCTCTCTGTACTTGCCCGGTACAGGCTCCTTCTCTCTGTACTTGCACAGTACGGTCTCCTTCACTCTGTACTAGCCCAGTACGAGCTCCTTCACTCTGTAATAGCCCAGTACGAGCCCGTTCTCTCTGCACTAGCCCAGTACAAGCTCCTTCTCTCTGTACTAGCCCAGTACGAGCTCTTTCTCTCTGTACAAGCCCAGTACGAGCCCCTTCTCTCTCTACTAACCCAGTACAAGCCCCTTCTCTCTGTACTAGCCCAGTACTAGCACCTTCTCTCTGTACTAGCCCAGTACGAGATCCTTCTCTCTGTACTAGCCCAGTACGAGCCCCTTCTCATTGTACTAGCCCAGTACGAGCCCCTTCTCTCTGTACTAACCCAGTACCAGCCCCTTCTCTCTGTACTTGCCCAGTACGAGCTCCTTCTCTCTTTTCTAACTATGTACGAGTCCCTTCTCTCTGTCCTTGCCCAGTACGAGCTCTTTCTCTCTGTACTTGCCTAGTACGAGCTCCTTCTCTCTGTACTACCCAAGTACGATTCCCTTCTCTCTGTACTCGCCCAGTACGAGCCCCTTCTCTCTGCACTAACCCACTAGGAGCCCCTTCTCTCTGCATTAGCCCAGGAGGAGCTCCTCCTCTCTGTACTAGCACAGTACGAGCCCCTTTTCTCTGCATTAGCCCAGAATGAGCCCCTTTTCGCTGCATTAGCCTAGTACGAGCCCCTTCTCTCTGTACTTGCCCAGTTCGGGCTCCTTCTCTCTGTACTTGCCCAGTTCGGGCTCCTTCTCTCTGTACTTGCCCAGTACGGGCTCCTTCTCTCTGTACTAGCCCAGTACGAGCCCCTTCTCTCTGTACTAGCCCAGTACAAGCTCCTTCTCTCTGTATTAGTCCAGTACAAGCTC